>NC_056523.1:77503055-77560315 GCF_019175285.1 Sceloporus undulatus | reverse complement strand
TTAAAGCGCTGAAGAGATTAAGCGCCTGTAAACCATTAAAATAAAAAATAAAAATAATCCTTATCTCTTATTGAAAGACCACAGCGGACAAAGGGGTGAGGGAAGAAAAAATGGCAACAGCCACGACGGATGGGGACAGAAAGGGCAACTCCCCCAATGACAGCCCCCATCGCAGTCAGCTCCTCCCATCCTTCTAGCCCGATTCAAATGCTATCGTTCTCATCTAAATACTCCGGTTCCTAACTCGAATCAAGGGAAAAACACTAGGTAGGACCCTAGTGTTTTTTTAACACGCGTTAAATGAGGAAAACACGGATTTAAATTTTAACCCGCTTCTGGATTCGATTTCTTGTGGGAACGATTCCAGGTTGGTCTAGAACTGTTCTAGATTTAAACCGAATCCTAATGGGCACACTGCCTAATGAAATCGATTCAGAACGCGGGGTTTCCCCTAGTGGGAACAAGCTCTTAGAGAGTCTAATGGGCCAGAGGCAGAAGATCAGGAAATAGACCAAGGTCTAAGCAAAGCAAGCAGAGTTCCAAGAATCCAATGGGTCAAAGTGAGAGTAAGGAAACAGATCAAGGTCTAAAGACAGCAAAACAAGGCAAAATGTAGCCAGAACAGCTACAGGCAGCACAGAAGATTATGTTGCTGTGGCAAGAGTTAGGAGGGCAGTGCAGCCCTTAAAGGGCTGTACCTCCAGCTGCTTTAGCACCTGGTCTGAAAAAGCTAGCTGTGCCTGTTGGCTTAGCCCTGATCCTTCTAGGACTCCAGCAGCCAGAGTCCCATCCTGCAACAACTTACACAAGTGGACACTTGCAGGGAGCTGTTCTCATCATGGGGCAGCTGGTTGGTCACTATGGGGAACAGAATGCTGAACGATATCCTGGTCCTCAATTCTTGGGATTCTTCCACACAAGCCCCATTCTCGCAGCAGTCACACTACTAAAATAAAATGGGAACATACCATTCTCAGCTCAGCCATCATCACACCTCCTCTCATTTGCATGACTGGGGCTACTGCCCCCAATGTGCTCTCTTCCTGACTTTCCTTTACCCTCATCTCCATGCCTTACTCAGCATGTCTTTAGGTTTTTTTTGTCCGCACCACCACTTTTTCACACAATTCCAGAGCTCTTCTACTGTGATTGAAGTCAAAAGAAAGAAAGAAAAAAGATGTGTGTGTGTTTGGGGGGGGGGAATTAAAGGTACTGAATGTAATCCAGAGTGGTGAGGGGGGAGGAGGAGGGGACACTGACATCATGAGACTGGCAACTGCACAACTTCCCCGGGAGCAACATTTTGCACTTGGGGGCTTGGGTTCTTGCCAGATCATTGATGGGTTTTCCATGTCAATGAAAAAGGATAGGTTGGCTACTGTGCAATGACTATGATCTCTGCTGCTTCTTTCTGGTTGTAATTGCAGTTTAAAAGCTGTGTGTACTAATGTCTGCTTTAGCACCTGGTCTGAAAAAGCAGAGCGCTTTCTATGCTCTTAAGAATACTATATACAAAACGCTTCTGTTCAGTTATGTTCAAAATCTGTTGTGGGGTGTATCTGGCCATGGTGCGCAGGCATTTGAGTTTCTGAGTTCAAGAAAGCTGCTAAGTCAGAACGCAGGGGAATGGACATCCTTTTGTACCTTCCTGTAGTGTTTTGTAGTTTTATAATGTAACAATTTAAACTGGATTTGACTAGTACAACCTTGAAGAAGATGCAGCTGAGCCTCAGGCCAGAACACTGAAGCACATACCTGCAAAATATGTATCTATCAATCAGCACTGAACAATCATCCAGATGGGAATATTTTGCTTTACTGGAGGGAGAAAGAACTTAGCTGAAGTTTCTCTTGCTCTTCTGGAACTTCCTAATGATCTTCCCCCTCAGGTAGTACATTTTCTGTACAAATGAATGCAACTCAGGAAAAGTACTTGAACATTCTCCCTCCTAAATTTCATTCTAGGTTGTCTGTGGGAATGCAAACTACAGGGTAATTCCTATGGTACAAGAGTAACAATGCAAAATGTGGGAAATAGTCAATCTACAAGCATTGTTTTCCAGATGTATCAAATCATAATTTTAAGAAACCAATTCATAACTTGGCTTCAGAAAAGTCAGAAAAATGAAAAGCAAGTTTTCTGGTTAACAGACAAGAGTGTCAGCACCATTAGACTTTTCCTATTCATCTATCTGCGATGCCATTTTTTATAGAAATGTCTATCTGTTTTATCTTTATTTATCATCTGTCTGTCTGTCTATTTTTATTTCATTCAGTTTTCCACTACTTCATTAGAGAACTCTAAAGGTCTTGTGATTATTTTGAAAACCCTAAATAACAACAGACCCAATTATCTAACAGAATGCTTCTTCCCATATCAACTGGTTTTTGTATTAAGATCATCAGAGGAAATCATTATCTATGTACCTTACATTGAAGAAATCGGTTTAACAGCCACAGTTCTCTTTTGTGACTCCCCAACTCAGGAATACTCTCCAATGGAATGGTCATCTGCCACAAATATTGAATATTTGTGGGGAGATGATTGTATCATTATTGTATTTGTACCCCAAGAAGATGTCCTGACTATTATTACCACCATATTTTGGAGAACAGAAAAATGAAATACACCCCCTTCCCATTTTCTCACATCTCTTGCTGAAATAGCTCTAACTAAGAAGTTCTTTAAGCATGAGAACAACTTGTATTGGCTAACCAAAGACATTGTCATGGAGTGTTCAATGATCCCAGAGGTGGCCAGTTTATATATGGAAAGGTTTGCAAGTGATATAATCTAACCAGAAAGTTTATTTACTGAAAAAACTATACCCTGGCTCAGATTTATTGATGATGTACGTATTTGCAGTCTGGAGGAGGAGTGACACTGATCTTATGAACTTTAAAAAAACACAATAATGTATTCATGTGATATGATGTTATGTATTTATGTGTTTTCCTTTTAAGATTTTATATAGCCCTTTCCAGAAGGCTTGGGAATACCAATGGGCTGATTTTCAAAGAATAAACTTAGCGTTTTTTGAGCATCTAGAGATTGGTCTCTTGTTTCTCTCATGAATTTCACTGCATGCTCCCCAGTTTTTGTTTATCCTCCCACTTTTGTATTTCACAGGGCAACAGCTCCCTGTCTCTTTGGGATAATGCCAGATAAAATAACACCTTCTCTTCTAGGCTGAAGTGAAGGGTTGGGTCATTAAGAGCTCATTAGACCCCTTCATGCCCATTCAACTGCTCCTCCTCCACAGAAAATGCCAAGATGAAGCAAATGCATCTAGACTTGTGGACAAAGAAAGGTGATGAGCTCTCCCTTGGCAGCAGCATTAAGAGTGCAGGCAATTACAGCTTTAGGGCAGGGGTGGTCAATGAAAGACAGACCCCACACACCTCCACAGTTTTTTAAAGGGACAATGCAAAAAAGCACTGAAATTAGAATGTGACAACTATCCCATAGAAGGGGGGGAGGCTATCAAGAGGGACAAATATATCTTGTGTTGGAGGAGGATGAGGTGAGAAGGAATCTCATGCAGGTTGAAAGATTTAAAAACACCTATTGAAAACCAAAAAAGGAACATTATCACCTAGGGCTCTGGGGGTGGACAGTGTGAACAAGCCATGAATTGCAAACTATTCACACCATACACCCTTGCTGTTGTTATTCTTGAATCAATTTGCTTTTTCATGTATGCTTGAGTGACTCAGGCCATGCTCAGAGGAATGTGCATTTGCAGTCAGTGCCTTTGCCACAGATCAATAAGGGACTGTCGATGCACACAGGGCCACCTAGAGGGGTTCATTTGGAAAAGGCAGCAGAGTTAGGGAAGAACATTCATTGAGCACTTTCATCCTAAACACAATCCCAAATCCTCATTGATTTAAAGGCAGATTACTTCCACATGAGACCAAGCAACATGTGATTCTCAGTTATTTGTGATCTAGCCTTGCCTTTCTTTTTTGTTTTTACAAAATACTGCTGCAAAGAACGCAGCCAAAAGCAGATCTGCATGGGGGGGGGGGGAGCTTCTCACTCCTTTTCATCCTGGAATGAGTTTTTCTTCCTTCCTAGCTACAGACTGTTAGGGAATATAGGCGGTTTACAGACCGCCTCTTTGGGGCGGCCTGTACCCACCCCTTTCCCCGACGGATCAGGGCCTCAGCTGCCACAGCAGCAGCCCTTAGGCCCCGATCCGCCACTTTTCCAGGCTGCGGGAAGCGGCAAAAGGCCGTTTCCCATGGCCTGGAAAGGGGTATCCTTGGGGCTTCAAGCCCCAAGGACACCCTGACAGTGGCGGGGAAAAAGAGAAAGGTGCAGCCGTCCACAGCTTCCACGGCGCCATGACGTCATGTCTGCGCCATTCCATTTGGAGCGCTGCCATATTGTACGTACTGTGTACGTACTAGGGTTGGGGGCGTCTGAAAGAGATGCCCCCGGGCAACCGTAGTACATACACAGTATGTATTAAAAGGCCCGTTTGTAAAGGGCCATAGGTAAGGGCCTTTCTTAACCTGCAGGGTAAAAAAAAAAAAAGCTTGGAGGAGCTTTTTAAAACAAAACAAAACAGGGATACATGTTCAAGTTAGAGGCTAAGAAATTTACCCCTCCACCATGATTCTTCAACTTCAGAATTCATATTGTATTCTTTTGTGAAGCAAAAAATACTGGGGATTAGCTATATCCAACTGAACATGATACATATTTTGTTCCTTAGTATACTGAAAATGGTGACTTAAAGACTTTTCTAGATTATTGCCAATGTGTTCTTTTTTCCTTAGTGCTCTGAGTCATGCTGTCTTCATGCAGCAGTAAAGTCATTATATATTGTCCTCATGTAGTAATAATAATGGAGAGCCTACAGGTGTTCCGGATGATTCTCATATATATATATATATATATATATACACATACACATACACATACACACACACACACACACACACACACACACACACACACACACAAGAGAAGGGCTACAGTTCAGTGACAGAACATGTGCTTGGTGTGCAAAAGGCCCTTGGTTTAATTCTTTGCATTTCTGTTGCTCATCAGGGTATTGAATGGCTAAAAAGGGGTCTGGTGAGAGCGTGGTGTATTGGTTTGAGCATTGGACTATGACTCTGCAGACCAGGGTTCAAATCCTGTCTCAGCCATGTAAACCCATTGGGTAACCTTGGGCAAATGCCACTCTCTCAGGATGGCAGTGGCAAACCCCCCCCCCCCCGAAACATATTAGGAAAACTCCATGATAGACTTCTCTCAATTTTGCCCTAATTTGGAAACAAATAAAACAAAAACAACAACAACAACAACAACAACAACATCAACAACTGCTTATGATATAACTCAGTTCCTTCTATTCCTATGACTGAATTTGCAGTTTGTATCAGAACCCAGTAAGATATTCCAGAGGCCCCTCCCCAAAAAGAGATAGACAAGGAGGAAGAGGCGGAAGTTGTTGTTGTTAAAGTTGTCTTCTTTCTATGGAGATTATTGCATGTGACTATCCCTGATGGGATAGGTGTGCATTTAACCGGTCAGTGATGGATATTACCGCATTCCCTGTAGACAGACTGTATGCACCCAGGCTTATCCCACGGCTTTTCAAGCATGGGAAAATTTTTTAAAATGGGAATATCAGTAGGATATAATGTCCAGTGCAGATTGATTCCCTGTTTCCTAAATTTGTCTTCTGGTTGACCAGGAGTACCTCTGTCTTCACTGGATTAAGCTTCAGTCTGTTTACTGACAACAGACACTGGTTTAAAACCAAGGCGGTGTCCTTGGAGTCAGATGGAAAGGAGAGAGAAAGTATCATCTGCATTCTGGTGACATTGAACCCCAAAATCTCCAGACAACCTCTCCCATCAATTTCATGTGTATGATAAACAATATGAGAGACAAGACAGAGCCCTGAGGGGTCCCTCGGGTCAATGGATAGAGTGCTGAACAGGACATTGAATCCTGATAGACTACTGCAATTCCACCTTTCCATCACCTAGGCCTTGCATGTTGCTTTATAGAGAACCTAGGTGGGCAAAGGTGAGAGTGATTAAACCCTGCCTCTCCCCCCGCTTCTTCCAACCAAGTCTGCATAAAAGAACCCAGGTAGCATGCTCATCCAAGATCAAATCCTGAATCAAAGTTATTTTCCCATCTACTGACCCGGCATTGAGCAGCAGCAGTATTTATAGTCTGGGGGGTCTGTCTCCAAAGCTACCCAGACTATTTGAACTGGTGGAGAGTGTGGGACAACCAGCAGCCTTTGGCTCTTTCCTCTCTCGTGACATTATAATTGTCTCCCCATTCCATATCCCCCTTTGTCCATAGCCATATTTATGACTCCTTTCTAGCTTATTTGCCACCTCTTATTCTTCATATCAGGCATTTTTTCTGCTGGCAGGCCACTCTTTAACATACCAAAAGCAGTACACAAAAAAGGCAGACCCTACCCTCCAGAGCAGGGGGACTACCACATTGCAGGGTGACCAATTGTCCTAACCACAAAAGAGGACAAGGTACCGTAAAATGTAGGACATTCAAGATAAAATATAGGACATTACAAAATAAAAGCTAAAAACACTAATGTAAATATAAATTCATGCTTCTTAGTCAGGCTCAAAATGGACGACATTTTGGAATTCCTCCTGAGAAGATTGAAATATAAGACATGTCTTGGAAAAGGAGGACAGCGGGTCACCCTGCCCCATTGGCAGTGATTAGGCAGCCAGTGTATATCCCTGTGCGCACAGGGAAGAGGTGGTAACCTGGTTGACAACTACTCAGCGGCAAACAAAGAGGAGACAAGCCCAGCATGCTAAAAGATGGTCAACAGTTTATTAGTGCTTAAAAGCCCAACATGTTTTGGCCACACTAGGCATTCCTCGGGGGCCTTCAAAAGAATTCATTGGAGTTGTATACACTCTCCAAAATACAGAACCATAGACCATCTCTATGGTCCTGTATTTTGGGCCCTTTATCTCTATGGTCCTGTATTTTGGGGAGTGTTCACAACTCCAGTGAATTCTTTTGAAGGCTCCTGAAGAAGGCCTAATGTGACCAAAATGTGTTGGGCTTTTTAAACACTAATAAACAGTTGACCATCTTTTAACACGTGGAGCTTGTCTCTTTGTTTGCTGCTTGGCTACATGCTTTTAGTTCCTTACCTATACTAACGATTACTCAGCATCTGATTCAGTGCCTGAGAGGGACCAGTCCTGGGCATCTAAGGTGTGTTAATGGTCACCTGGTTGATGCCCACTGTGTGGTGGTACTTCTTGAAGTTACAAAATAGTAATATCCAGGAGGATGGTACACTCTTCTTAGCTTCCATCTTCCATTCATCTCTTCAGAGACCCTCACTGAGAAAGAAGGGCTTCTGTTGAATATACACATGGACTATTAGAACAGCGACTACTATCTTCTCCTCCTCCTTCTCGCACAGCAGGGAAAGTGCAAAATGATGTGTTTATGTGTGTGAGGGGGTACAGAATGAAAACTGGCAGTAACGGTTGTTCCTTTAAAAAGAGAGAGCTCTCCTAGGGCAACAGTGGCAGTAAGGGATGCACGATGGATCTAGCAGGCATTTTCTAATTCTCGCCCCTGACCTTCCAGCCCTAAGCTGTCTGAATTTAAAATATGCTATCTGAATTTAAAAGAACACTGAAGACTAGTCTCTTCTGTCAGGCTTATATGACGAATTTTAGAATTGCTTTAACATGAGCACATTTTATTTGCCCTTTTAAGTTAATGTGTGTTTTAACTAATGTGTTTTAACTGATGTTGTTGTTTGTTAATTGTGGTTGTCTCCTTCCCTGATCTATGGAGAGAGGTGGGTAAGAAATAAATATATTGTTATTAGTATATTAAACTATGTCTGTGATGTACCAGCTCCATGTAAAACTAGCCCATCCATTTGAGGAGAATCAAAATTCCTTTCCTCACTTGCTGCTTTACTTGAGAAATAACAATTTCTCAGCTCCTGCTTAAAGGAGTAAAGTTAAAAAGATTATTCTGCCAGAGCAGAATCTGTGACTCCTGAAACCTCCAGGTTTACTTTAGGAATGATCACGTATCCCTGTAAAAAGCCAAACAAAAGAGTACAATCATGGCAAGGCCAGCTTTTCCCCAGCTATCTTGGCAGCTTCCTGCAGTTTTCCTGGCTCCCCTCTGGCTTTGAGGGTGGGAGGAAGATGAAAACCGGGACTTGGAAAAGCTGCCCATTGAAGGCTTGTGGGTTTTTGATGAGGGCGGATAGAGGAAAACCTGCCAAATGCTGGAATTAAGGAATGGAAGATGCAAGGTGGCCACTTACACAGTGCCCCCAAAGAGGAAAAACACTACCAAAAAAAAAAGGTCAAAAGAGGAGTCTTATCTGTAACAAATCTGTATGTACTAATTTGTATGCATATTTGTATGTTTAAATACAAATTTAATAATAATTACTGTAATTTAAATAGCAAAACAGTACATTTCATCCTGCATGTCTACTCAGTATGTTGTCAAGGTGGTAACTATTTATTTTATTTTATTTTATTCACTTATATCCTGCCTTTCTCCCACTGCAGGGACGCAAGGAGGCACTATTGAGAGGCACCTTCATGGCTTCTGTTCTCATTTCTCATGGTTCTTTATTTTTAAATCAGTCTTGGACAAACAGCCCTTCTAAACAGAGGAGTGGGAGCACACCATCAAATGGCCTTACCTTTGACAACCCTTCAGACAGAAAACTACCCTCTGTAAAAGTATGGCATATGTTATCAAGTCACAGAACTTCCCAAGTCTTTAAAGCTCTTTTGCTTTTAGGCTGCATACATTGTTTAAGCCCTAAGTCTCCTGCTTGGCGAGGGTTGTTGGTCTTCAGGGAGATTGTTGGACTTCTAGTCTGAGAGTGAGTTCATACAATCAATATGTCTGTGGTTGGCTACCTGGGCCTTGGAGCAGACATCTGTCAATGTTTAAATATGCTCTTTCTCTGGATGGGAATATATGGATAATATATTAATTTGACTTTACTGGAAGAGAAAGGTTGCCTCAATGGAGACTCCCCACCCCATATGTAAAACAGGAGAGATGTGTTGGATAATGATGTGGGATATGGCTGAAGCTTTTGTTCAGTGGTTATTCATTAATAAAATTTCATTCCTGAAAAAGAAAAGGAATGAAGAAGAAGTGATACTGTGGAGGTAAGGGAAGTTGTGCAGAAACAAAGCACTTTGAAAGGATTAAAACTAGAAACAGAAAGAAAAAAATAGAACACGACTGTAGGAGATGGAGAATGCTTTAAAATCCACACAACTGAAATGTTGTGACAAAAGAGCTAATAAATTACTGAGAAAGATGGGGGGTTAGTTCCCACATTCACTAACAAGATATCTCAAGGTCAAGGGACACGTACTCTATTAATGTTTCAGTGGCTGCCAAAATCCTTGTAGCAATATTGGAAATTATATACAGTGAGGATCTAAGGCATAAGAGTTGCTTTAGGTGCCTTATGCAAAGGATATGGAAATCAGCATTCATCCATGGAATGAATACTGACATGGCATTAAAAAACAAGTCACAAATTCTACAGTATTCATTTGTGAACATTTCACAGTAACCTTTGCATCTGAAACAAAGCAAGCAAAAAATAATATTTTAGCTGGCTTGACTGGAGTACATTTTTTAAAACAAACAAACAAACATTGCAAGACAATACAGTGACCAAATCTACTAGTCTGCTGAATTTTTAATGAATGGGGAATTTTTTATCAAATGATATTCTGTATAGTCCACTGTTTAATTTTTAAAAGTTTTTCTAGCTCCTACAATTAAGTCAGAACAGACTGAGCTACTAGATATGGTCCAAACTCAACAATAACAATAACAGAAGCAACAGTCATTTAAACAAGAGTAATACACTATTGAAAGGGGGTGGGGGAGAAAAAAGACAAAAGGGCAGCATTTCTAAAACTGCGCCCATTTTAAGATTACAAGGTAATTCTAGTAGTTATATTAACTGGTCTAGTATGAGATCCATAGGGAATGGCTTTCTTTTGGTCTCATAACAGTCACTGGTATGTTTGGTGAGAACACAAGAGATGGCCATCTTAGTAGCTGCTTCTTGGATGTAGAACTGTCCAAGAGTGGGATGATTTTCCAATGATGTCCCCCGACGTCACCATTATCGGGACATTATCCTGTCAATAAAGCAGCAAAATCGCAAAATGTTGTTAGTCCAACTTGTAACATTGTAGATACTGAACAGGATACCAGCCATTATTTTGTTTCAAATGCTTTTTATATTCTTATGAATTCTGAATAGTGTATTTTTCTTTCTTTTTTACTATTACAGAATCATAGAATCATAGAGTTGGAAGAGACCACAAGGGCCATCCAGCCCAACTCCCTGCCATGAAGGAACTCACAATCAAAGAACACCCGACAGAAGGCCATCCAGCCTCTGTTTAAAGACCTCCTAAGAAGGAGCCTCCATGATATATAGCTGTATTTTATTATTCTAGTTGGCCAAATAAAACATTGATATCAAAATGTTCACACAAGCATAGAGAAGTCACTATGATGTAGTGAACTACTGTTGTGCCATAATAATTTTTACATCAGTGTAAATGCCACAGTATAAGCCATAATAATGTTAGAAGGAAATGGACAGAAATTAAGGTTATGTGACTGATAATAAAAGCAATGGCCAGTGTAGTCTGAATTCTATCCTGTCTGCACTGTCATAAAGTTAGACCAAGCAAGGTGCTCCCTCACTAACAGAGCAAATGCCTAGCCCACTCCTGGTAGACAAACATCTCTGACAGAGAGCTTGGCCAGTGTCGGCTGTTACAAATCTCTGCTGATGCACCTTGTGAATTCAAGAATATGTTGTGTCTATTCTAGGTTGAATTCGAAAGCTTAAAGTACATGTCATTAAGAGAGGGATTGACACTGCCCCTCTATGTCTCCACTTTTGTCTCCTTGGTGATGTAGAGTCAGAAAAATGTATGATGTGACATTACCGCATTAGCATTTTCTCTGCCCCCTCTTCCCTCTACTTTACTGGCTACCACTGTGGGTGGAAAATACTAACATGGTGACATCATGTCATACCTTTTAGAACTGCATACTTTGAGGAAATGTGGGTTGGCAGCACACATTGTATCCTCAAGAGCCTTTGTTCATGTAAACCCAAACTGAACAGGATCTGAGAACATGGCCCAGAATTGTCAGCAGTACTGGTGGGTTTCCATGGTGGATGGAGGAGGATTAGAAAAGCTCCTTCATATATAAAACATTTATACAGAGGTCATGACACCACACAGGCTCACCTTATTTCCTGCTGTCACACCATGTAGCTATGTAATCCACTAGTTTTGTGTGCAGGTAGGATGAGAAAGTGTATTTTGTGTATACCCATGTGCATGCTGGGGGACATGCAGTGCACAGGGAAGCAGAATCTGCATTCACCCAAAGGACTTAATGCGTAACAGTGCCTTTGCCAATTTTAAGGTATAAGGAATAGGCACACCATTCTGAAGCGTTTAGTGTTCTAACTCCCTTTGTATAAGTGTAAATCTTGGAACTAAAATTGCTCACTTTCATTTGATATGATGAAATCTGTTATATAGACTCATTTAAACTGTGTCTTCCTTAAAAAGTTACATTGCCCCTGAATTGATCACTGAGTCTTAATAAAAAGCTATTTTCCCTCCCTCACTCCCTCCCTCTTGACATCTCTGTACTGCAGGGAAATACCAAACACCAAGCTACATTGATGGAGTTTATCAAACGGGAGGAATTTCTCTTAAATTCAAATGAAAAGAAAGTGGGGCCAGAATGCATTCACTTAAAGTAGCTAATTTAGCGCAATTACGTGAATGCACATTGCGTTCGAACTGGCTCCCCATTGCCCAAAAATAGCATGCCATTGCCCGAATTTGCATGTGGCAGTCTATCGTGCAATAACGTGAAACCACATGTTTGCGTTCGGACTGACTTCCCATTGACCAAATTTACGTGTAGTGGGTTATCATGCAATAACGTTAGACCCCATGATTGCATTCAGATTGCCATTGGATTATACTTCCAATTTCCCTTGTCGGATAAACTCAGATGTTATTATGTCGGATAGACATAGGAAACGTGGTTGTTTCAGATGTTTTTGGACTGCAGTCAGCCCTCTGTTTTTGTGGGGGATCTGTTCTGGACCGCCGCCCCCCAAAATGTAATTTTGCACATATTCAAACCCCTTAGGCTTGAATGGGGGCAGGTGACCCATTTTAATGCCCTCCGTTTGCTCCTTGTAAGTAAGCAAGGGTTGCGGATATGAAGTCCATGCAAATGGAGGGGAAACAGTACAAATCCCAGTAGCCCAACCAGCATAGCCATGCATCTGAGGAAGTAGACCAAGTCTGTGAAAACTTATGCTATAATTTCTTTCACGCAGTTAGTCACCAAGGTGCTTCAAGATTCTTTAGCACAGTCACCTGTGAGGAACACTGGGAGCTGCAATCCAACAATATCTGGAGGGCCACATGACTCCCAGTTCTGATGTAAAGGGAGTTACTATATTGAAAATTAAAGGGGCCAGGACCTTTAAGAGAGCAAAATGTTGGAGTTAAAATCTTAACTCCTCAAGTTTGTAGATAATTTATCCAGACTCTTTCCAATAAGACTAATTTTCTGAGTCTGTTTCAATCAGGCCTGAGTACAGCACTGAAACAGTTTCGGATGCTTAGTGAAATTATCTGTGTCAGGAGAAAGACTTGACCTCTTGGTAGCTTTTAGCTTTACTGACAATGGAACATCTGTCAGAATTCAGGGGGGATAGGTCTGCTTTGTAATGGTTCTGTTCTTATCAGACTTAACAGAAGATGATGGCAGATTTCTCCTTGCCTCTGTGGCAATTTTGCTTTGGGTTCCTCACCAAGTTCCACCTTCTCCATGTTTGTTTCATTTATATGCTAATTTTCTCCCGGAGAGGAAACTGAAGTCACTCACAGAAATCTTTGTTGCTCAACTCTACATGAAACCTCTGAGTGAGGCCATTCAGGAGTACATTGCTATCATTATGCAGATGACATAGAAGCCCATGAGAATGTTGGACAGATGCTTGGCCACATAATGGACTAGGGAGTTTATCAAATGGGACAGGAGGCTCTCAATTTCAAAAGATAATATAGCGAGGTCAATTTGAAAATTCACGCAATTACGTGATTACTTATCACACCCTAAATTCACTGTAATGGCCTCCCCGAACGTGACCCAGATTCTGTGTAAAGTAAGCCATCACATTGGTGGGTTCTTAATTGCAAATTGGTACCCTTGTGCATGCTCAGTGAGACTCCAGATGACTGGAGCATAGCATATTTAGGCGAGTGAGAGAGAGGAAAAGAGGTTGGAGGGGGAGGAGGGAAAAATGGTTGAAAGAACATGCTCTATTCACATTAAAACGAGCACATATTCACTCTTGTCATGTTAAAACGTGAATATAATGGTTATCCAATAGCTCCCGATCCATGCCTCTTAATTAAATGCAGGCAGCAGCCCCCTCTCAGCAATGCTGAAGAACAAGGAGAAGCAAAATTGAAGCGGAATTGCAGCGTGGCTTCATGGTAAACCCCTTTCCAGATTGGGGAGGGGGGAACCAGGACCAAAGGAGACATGCACATCACACCAAACAACAGTGCACTGAGTGTGAAGTTGCCTAGGAACAGGATTTGTGACTTCACTAGTTCACCGAATTTACCTAACTGTGGATTGATGCATTGCGTTCGGAGTGCTTTTGCACTGCCAGCGATTGCATCTGGTAACCTTTTGCGCAATAACGTGAATACGCATGATTGCGTTCAGGATGACACTGGATTATATTTCCAATTTCAGTCATGTGATATCCTCCTAGGTGAAGGATAACAAACTGAGATAAAATGGAATATTGCTAAGGAGTGGTTGTTCAAATTGGAGGAGGGCTGCACTCCTATAAAAGACAAGTTATGTAGCTACATCACTTCTACAAGAAGCTGAAGTGGCATGGTATATCTTTAATCAGCCACATCCAGTATCCTAGCTAATATTATACATAAAGAATATTAGCTGACAGAGCTGTCAAGGAACAAACATTAGATCACACCCCTAATTAAATTGCACATCCCGGAGCTCTTTTCTTAAAAATGAAGTAGCTGCATACCTTCCCGAAAAAAGAGGAATGATGCAGAGAGATGATAAGGGGAACAGTGTACTCTGTAGTGGGGGAACTGGTAAATGATTATAGAAGTTTTGAACAAAATTCTGAAATCGGAGCCATTTGCTCCCAAATGAATAACAGACATGTCTTATAGAGTCCTTGAAGACCTGGGGTTAATTAGTGACATGCTGTGATAACCAGCCTGAACCACATTGGCTACAGTTCTCCTCTCTTGCCCTTTCAACCTAGATGTGATGTGCACAGACATAACTAGACATCCCAATATCTTCTTTGAGTAAAAGAAATTTAATGCTGTGAGGATTTGGATCAGGCCCATAACACTGGGAAGGATATAATCTTCTCCTTACCCCCATCCCATTGTCCTGGTTTAAATCTTCTCCCCCCCCCCCCGACACACATAGAAATTGCTATTAGCCAGGAACCATAATACACATAATAGAATATGAATATCTGTCTTCTTCTTTCTCCTTTGTGGCTAACGGCAACTTTCAGAGGGGATTAAAATAACAGAAGCAACATAGTGGGATCATTATGGCTAACACAGGGTCTGAACAGACATGCCAAAATAAAGCTGCTTTGGGTCACTTTGGAGGTATGTTGTTTAAATGATGCATGTGTCCTAAGAGCCTGGAAGCCACATCAAAGCCACGATCCAGTCCTAAGGACTGGAGCACAGCTTTGGTGCAGCTTCTGGCTTCTTAAGATGTGTGTGTCATTTAAACAGCATACCTCCAAAGTGACCCAAAGCAGCTTTATTTTGGCCTGTCTGTTCAGGCCCACAGACACATAGAGAGAAACACAACATTGCTTTTGAGCAACAACATCAAAAGAGAAGACAACATTGGTAGATCTATTCATATAACATCTCCCATATCTAATTTGGCTCAAAGCCCAGTTGAATGGATTGATGGGAAATGTCAGCCTTTCTTTCTGCAACAGATAATTGCCAGATGGTACAATTTTTCCAATGTTTCTAATTCACAAGAAGAATAGGACAGCAGGATATTTTCACTGAGTTCTTCTATAACTTCCCTTGTTTAGTTCACTCTTCCTGAACCTGGTACCCTCTAGATGTATTGGACTAAAACTACCATCCTTCCTTGACAACAGGCTGGTTTATGAATGTGTCAGAATTATATATAGGGATGGGGAAATCTGTCAGTTTTGTTTTCTTCCACACTGAAACTTTTAAAACCTAAAAAAAAAAAAAAAAGACCACAGATATGAAGGAATTTACAAATGTGGGTAATTTTTTCCAGATCTAAAAGAATTATTATTATTATTATTAAACTTTATTTCTAAAGCGCTGTAATTATACACAGCGCTGTGTATAATGGAAAATTTCCCCCACTGGTTACACACCTATTCTTGGCATGAAAAGGTCCACATTGTACCTGTTTGATTTGTAAGAAAAAAAGGGGGGGTAGTATCCCTAATTCAGAAGGGTTCAGTTCATAAGGATTTAAAGACAGACTTTTGAAGAGTTAAACACTCAAAGCCCTGAACTTGAATGAGTTAATTTGTTAGTTTCAAAAAATTGCAAGGTGTTTCCATCTTGACTATATAAAGAAATTTGATGAATTTGATAAATTCTTATGAAGGACATACTGAAAGTAAACTCTCACCCACCTCTAGTTGTCTGAAGAACACAAGATCCTGACAGACTCTCCAATACATGGAATATATGATAGTGCCCAGGATTATAGATAATAAGACAGCTTCTATGCTTTCCTTTTTAAAATCCATGGAGTCTGGATACTGAAAGTTTAACTTGTAATTCATGCTGGGAAAAGGTTTATTTATGAAGAAATCATACCAGAAGCACGGCTTAAAAGGACTGTGTTGCTTTTAATTGTATTACATGTCTCAAGCAACCCTATTTATTGTTTTAATATATGGTGTTTAACGACAACACCAGGGCCTGCCTCCTCTAACATTGCCAGGGACCAGAGCCAGGTCTCAGGTTTTGGCCCAGGAATCATTTTTACACAGACTCCAAATTTGCCCTCTTCACAACAGGAAAAGAAAACGAAAACGAAAAGAAAAATCTGAACTGGTAAAAATTTGAATGGGTAGTTTCATCTCTCATGTGTGTTTTGTTTGTTTTGAACAAAAATTATGCTGAAATGTATTGAATTGCTCTTCTTTTTTGTGGTGCAGGAAACTAACTCTCAGCCTAGATATCCTAAAAGGCATCAAATCTATCTAATCTGGGATCAGCCCTGGTTGGTACATGAATGGGAGACCACCAAGGCTATGTTTCAGAAGAACTGGCAAAACCACTTCTGAATATTCCTTGCTTAAGAAAACCCTATGAAATTCATAGGGTCAGGTTGACAGGTGCCTTGAAGGCACATACACATACAAAATGCAGATAGCGACCTAAATATGCTGAAGGCACCAAATCCCTTCTGATCTTGAAAGCTAAGCAGGGTTGGTCATAGTTAGTACTTTGATGGGAGACCATTAACCAATACCAGGTACTGTAAGCTATATTTGTATAAGCTATATTAGCAAAACCATTTTGGACTATTCCTTCCCTAAGAAAACCCTATGAAATTCATGGGTCACCTTAAGTTGACAGCCAACTTGAAGGCACATGCACATACTCAGAGAAACAATGAGGACTTTGCATCTGGTGCATCTAACCGATTCTGGGTTATTTGTCTTGCAAACTTTTCACACAAAAATGGAACTCAGAAGTAGGCTTTTTGTAATACAGTACTCCCCTGAAGTATTTCTGCATCAATCCAGGGACTTCTCTTGGGAAACAGTGCTGATTCATCTCTGTGTTGCTGGCACCAGATCTCCCTCTCACCTCTGTTACACGATCTAAGAAAAGGAGGCATTTGTTTGAAACTACCACCATGGTATGCAGTTACATGATTTGCAGAACACAGAACAAGAAGGCTTGACAATTTAATTAGTTCTTTTTCAGCTATGGCAAGTTCTCAGTGTATTTTTTCCATTCTTTTTCTCAGTGGGTGGGGTCCATTTCTCATATGAATACCATATATCAGTTTTCACATAAGAATTGGTCCTCCAGCAAAATATAATGAGAGCTTTGTTTTACCTCCCAACTGTACTCCTTTACCTCGTAATAAAATCCTGACTGAGTGATTGACCTTTTCTTTCACTTGACCAGCATTTTGGTTCTTGAGAAGCTAACAGCTGTATACTAGGGTTTTTCATTATGGTAACCTGCATGCAACATAACAAAACATTGATAGGAGGGGTGCATCTTCCTTCCAAAGGCAACATGTGAAGCACTCCCTGTTGTTTGTTGTTAACAGTAACAACTGTTCTGACTGATTGTAAGAAAAGAAGCACTAGGCTACAAGGATGGATATTATTATATTATAATATTGGTAGACAGACAGACAGACAGAGATGAGAGGTAGAGAGACCATTGATGTATACAAACAGTTATTTTCCTTTTCTAAGAAGCTGTCTCCTTTCAGTGGAAAGCAGAGAACACCAGGTAATTCCTATCAGAACAGCCACCAGCTAGCCTTTTTGTTGTTTAATATCCAAGTGCTATTCATTGTTTAATGGCCTTTTCCTCAAGGCTGATGTGTCTCTGTGTTACTTTAACAAAAACATGGTAACCAACCAAGGTCCTATCTGAGACATGTTTATATCTTCTGGGCTTGTTGACATTCAGTACAGTGACAAATGCATTAATAATAAGCGTTTATTATTACAAGGGTCAGAAAGCAGTTCTGTCCAATGTTCTAATAATATTTAGGCCAAAAGCTACAAGAAAACATGCATACCATTAATCACCAACTAGTTCCTTGGAGCCAAGGTCAACTCTCGGTGGCAGAGCTGCTAGGCTAGCCCTACTAAAGTATCGCCTATTCCTTCCCTTGCATTCCCAACAAGTGGCCCAAGATAGTATGTTGTCTAATGTGAAGGAACATATGGTGTACTGTAGACACACACTCATAAGAAGCTGAATCTTACATCACCAGTGCTGACAGCATAGCCTATACTACGCTTGAGGAAAAAAGGTTAGCATAGTACGTGTTCTTCTGGATGGAGCAAATCTGTTGGGAAGTGGTGGTCTTGATGACATTTTACCAGCCATGTGATATTGGAGTCATTCCCCTGCCCATTCTTGAGTATTTCAAATTATTTTGTTCCTGCCCAAAAGGCAATATTTTAAAAAAAATAAAAATAAATGCAGTATTTTTAGTCATCACATTAATTGTGACCATTCAAATAGGTGGGTTCCATCTCTAACCCCCTCTCTATTTTCAGGATGTTTTCAACCTCTTCCTTTCCTTCTTATCTCACAGTTCCTCCATTTAATGTATCTTAATTTTGTACAACACAAACCAGCAATACAACCAGCACATTCTTTGTGCTGGGAAGGATTAGCATCCTAGCAACCTACCACTAGTCAATTTCAACTTGGGTTGGGGTTGCAAGATTGGGAAGGAGAAGGGGTATGTCAGTAGAAGCTTTCCTCAGGTTGACTAGTAAGACTGCTGTGGTTGACAACTATTGCAACCTACTGCTTTTGCAGTAGACTTAAAACAAAACTAAACTGAATTTTAAAATAATTTTAAATGAATATTAAAAAATATTTTAAAATTTAAAATCTTTGTTTTTAAAATTTCTTTTAATTATTTTAATTTTAAAAGAAAATTGTCTTCACCTGACAGTGCAAAAGTACTAAACTATAATGGTGATTTCCCTATATTTGTTTGGAGCAAGATCAATCCTCTCATGCTCATGCTCAGTTAGCTCAGGTGTGACTTTGCTCCAAAGAAACAAACATAGCAATAGCATTGTTACAGTTTACCACTTTTGCACTGTTTCTTTAGATTTAAACAAACCAACAATAATAATTTTTTTATTTCTATTTCCCGCCTCTCCCTACGGATCGAGGCGTGATCACATCAATATTGAGAATACAAATTGCAAAGTGTACAACAGATTAAAAACAACATTATATAACAATATTATACTATACAATACAATACTAATCAACCAGCAGTGTTGCGATAAGGGAATTAAAGCATCTGAATCATCATCTGTTTTCCATATTATCAAATCAGAGTGGGAGTATTCAACTATAACAGGTTGGGTGGATATGCCCGCCGGAAGAGATCCGTCTTTAATGCCTTCTTAAAGGCTTCTAGTGTGGTAATAAGACGGATCTCCTCCGGTAAGTTGTTCCATAATTTTGGGAAGTAGTGACCAGTCTAGTTTTTGTGTATTCCAGCAGTTTCTTCCCTGAGGTTCTAAGAGTGCGGGGCGGATTGTGTAGGGAGAGGCGTTCCCTTAAGCAACTCGGGCCCGAGCCATGTAGGGCTTTAAAGGTAACGACCAACACTTTGTATTGCGCCCAGAAGCTAATCGGCAGCCAGTGTAAAGATTTTAATATTGGTGTAATATGGTCCAATCTTGATGTTCCTGTGACCAATCTGGCTGCAGCATTTTGGATTAACTGAAGCTTCCGAACTTGGTACAAAGGTAGCCCCATGTAGAGCACATTGCAGAAATCTAAGCGAGAGGTTACCAGTGCATGCACTACTGCTTCAAGGTCTCTCTGAGCCA
The DNA here is from genome assembly GCF_019175285.1 of Sceloporus undulatus. Taxonomy (NCBI): domain Eukaryota; kingdom Metazoa; phylum Chordata; class Lepidosauria; order Squamata; family Phrynosomatidae; genus Sceloporus; species Sceloporus undulatus. Next base: position 77,540,546 of record NC_056523.1, on the reverse strand, counting down.
GGTAGGGGTGAAGCTGGCGTATCAACCGAAACAAAACAAAACAAAAAGTGATTTTAAAAAAAACTACAAACAGCATACTGGGGACAGAATACCATAGCTGTGAGCCATAGCAGTTAAAGTGGTGCCAAACTGCATTATTTCTGCAGTGCAGGTGCAGCCTTGGCAGAGATTGTTCAAGGTCTGTAGGGACTGAACTTCAAGGATCAGTGTGAAAGGCTGGGATGAAAGGGATGAAAGCGTAAACAGATGCAGAGTAAAGGGCAATGCAGTATACAGTTTACATTAGCCTTACTAAACTGGTTTCTTTTGAATTAGTGATATTATCACACAGCCAGATCTAACACATAAGAATATCACTATTTGCCCCAGTGTACCAAAGGTGAAGATGATCAAATTATCAATAAATGCAAAGTGAAAGGAAGGGTAGTGTTTAAGGACTGAATTCCACTCTCACATCACAAATATAACTTGTGAATATTCACCAGAGCCTAATTGCTGTTTACTAAGTAGATATTACATCATGCATATGAGGAGAGGCAGCATCCATAGAAGGGAAAGGATGGGTAGTTTGTAAGACTAAAAAACAATGAAAACCTAAAAATCACCTAAAAGTCAGTCACTGCTGAGGAAGACAAATGTTGTAGCTTGACAGTGTTCTGATGGATGAAGCATTGTGCCAAGTTGTGATGCTCTGGGCACTTGCCATCCATCATTTCCTTTTCTTTGACTTGTAGGACAATTAAACATCCTGACTAAGAATCCTTCCTGTACGTTCCTCTCTAATCCAATCCTCCCCATATTGGACCTTTACTACATTTGCTGCTCATAGCTACTGGCTCACTTCCATCTGGAATACTGAGGTAAGGAGAAAGTCTGATTTGATAGAGATTTTATTTTAGAATCTTTACATTATGGTACATGTATTTGTATAAAGAATTTTACACTGCAACCCTTCTAATGCATAACTGTTTTACCCAGAGTAGCTTTGTTGCTGTTGTTGTGTGCCTTGAAACCATGGAGTATAGCTTTTGGGTGGTTTTCTGGGTCAGTTCAGGGTCACTTCCGAAGTGACTGCACTTCCAACTATGTGGTTTCAGGTCGTAAAATGACTGTGTTATCAGACGCCATTGATTTCTACGGGAGCTCATTGTGAGGTGCTTCAGCAGTGATTTCAAAGTGACCGCTGATTTTGGTAAAACCAGTAAAAAAGTGACTTCACAGAATTGGCTTCCAGGCTCCCTTCGATTGCACTGTGGATTGGCATGGTCTGGAATGCAGTTTTGCTACTGCTCTGGTACTCCACCGCAAGCACCCCGGGAGGAGGAGGAGGAGGCAGCCCCCGTCCCTTCCTTCCCGCGGGTGCCTGGCACCCATGGGAAGGGAGGGAGGAGGAGGAGGCAGCCCCCCAGCCCCTTCCTTCCCGGGGATGATGCCCATCATCCCCGGGAAGGGAAGGAGCCGGAGGAGACAGCCCTCCCAGTCCCTTCCTTCCCGGGGATGATGCCCATCATCCCCGGGAAGGGAGGGAGCCGGAGGAGGCAGCCCTCCCAGTTCTTTCCTTCCAGGGGTCCCTGTCACCCGCTGGAAAGGAGGGAGGAGGAGGGAGCCCTACCCCCAACCCCTTCTCCTCATGGGGGCAATTCGAATTGTTGAACCCTCTGGTGTGGTAATACAATGTGCTCTCACTCCCCTTTGCTTGAATCCGTATCACGTGACTTGCTTGGAATCGAACTGACTTTGCTTGCCCCTCACTTCGGAAGGACAACAGAAAGGCAGCCAGGTATGGTAAAACATCACGTTTTTACCTCAATTCGCATTGCTAGATAGGAGTGACTCCGGATCTGGTGTGAAAAAACATCACACTTTGCATTACTAGAACAAGAGTGACTGCGGATCTCAGCTGCAAACCCCACCACGTGTGATAAGGTCCCATTTCTGACTTATGGTGAACCTATCATGGGATTTTCTGCAGCTGAGAGTGTGTGACTTACTTAAGATCACCCATGGTTCAGCAGGGCTTCAAACCCTGGTCTACAAAGTCATGTCCAGTGCTCAAACCACTACACCACTCTGGCTCCAGAGTGGCTTAAAGTAGGGTCAGACTTAAAAGTAATATATCAATAAAAAATGACTGGTTGTCAGAAGAAATAGTTTTCACTAAGTAATAGAAGACAACTAGAGGGAGGCATGTAAATATAATGGGGCAAGGCATTCTATGGTATTGGTACAACCACTAAAAAGACTCTGGAGTTTATCAGACAAGGGAAATTGGAAGTATAATCCAATGGCAATCTGAATGCAATCATGGGGTTTAACATTATTGTGTGATAACCCACTACACACAAATTCAGGCAATGGGAAGTCAGTCTGAACGCAATCATGTGTGATAGACTGCCACATGCAAATTCGGGCAATGGCATGCTATTTTCGGGCAATGAGGAGTCAGTTCGAACGCAATGCGTATTCACTTAATTGCACGAAACTAGCGACTTTAAGTGAATGTGTTCTGGTCCCTCTTTCTTTTCATTTGAATTTAAGAGAAATTCCTCCCGTTTGATAAACTCCTCTGTTTTGTCCTCATCAGCCATTCTTTCCTCTGTCTTCAGTAGGACACCAAGATAAGCCTCTCCACTTGATCTTAAGAAATGGATTGGCTGAAAAGACAACAGACCCACATGTATCCTGGACTTGAGCCATTTAGGGCTTTAAATGTAATCACGCAACATTTAGAATTGTTCATGAAAATAAGCTGCCTTTACACATGCACCCACTCATTTACTTAGCTTCCTAATTCCAGCACAGATTGTGGGGAATTATCCCCCCAAAGTTGGCAAGATTTGTCTCATAATATTCCTTGTCTACAGGATGGGCCATTATGATTCTCACACATTATCACTCATTTTTCCCCTTTCCATGTCTTGCTCTGGAAAGAGACTGACTTTCCCACCTGTCCTTCATTTATCGCTTTGGAGTGAGAAGGAAGGTGACCTTATCAGACACTAATCCCCACTATGGGCTTCTGCCAAGTTCCTCAACTCCCCCAAGGCATAATTATCCCTTCAAATTCTCCTCTTTTACCAAACTCTAGATCCACCTTAATCCTAGTACTGAAAGTAACCCATCACCTGGAGATACCATGAGGTGGCTGGACAACTAACAGGCCTGTCAGGCCTTTCTGACAACAATGTTTGTCTTGGCTGCTGTTTAATGCTGACCCATTAACCATCTTCACCAGGAAGGGATGGGAAAGCTACAGGATGCTGATGGGAAGGTAACTCATATGCCCTGTCAGAACTGATGGATTTGATGTTGAGTGAGAACTGAGATGGGAGTGAGGGCAAGACAGGATAAAAAGAATGGGTGCAACCAGAGAATTTAATCTAGACCTGCCTTAATAGGAACAGGGAAACGCCCTGTCACTATCTCTCTGGTGCAATCCTGGGAAGGCTTCAGGCTATGAGGAAGTCTGTTAGGGAGCAGCCCAGGAACAAAGAGGTAAAATTAAAAAGTGAAATGTGAATGAGGCTAGAAGGGATCTGTACTCACTAAGAAATAGCTATTCAACCACTGCATGTGCAGTTCAAAAAGAGATTTTAAAATATGTCTGGAAAGTACCTCACCCAGTGTCCTCATTCATACTGGGGGAATTCACTGCATTATTAATTTTTGCAGTAGGAAATGGTGAAAAGGGGTGTGGGTTTCAGTCATATATTTGAGCTGGGAAATAAAGAAAGGGGTGCAATTTGTGGCTCCAGTTTTCTCACCCAGGAGAAAGGGCTACTACAAAGTTTCACCAAAATTGTTCAAGGTACTGCATTGCAATATCAGAACTGCTTTGCTGGATCAGACCAAAATCAAACTACTAATGTTTAAATTCTAGCCTTGGTTCTCTAAGTGCGAATCATTCCATGGGATCAAATCAATGAACCAGATAATAGCAAAGAATTGAAGCATTCCCTCCCCAAACTCTCCTCTCAAAAACCTCCTCTTCTCCCCTAATACTGCCAAAGCCACCTTAGATACCACAACAGATTTCCCCATGCGAAGAGCTCAAGACCTAAATCTACATTAAGAAATATAGGATATGGTAGTCTCTCAGCCCCAGGATACTTTAGATCCATTTCTGTACAGCTTCAGGCCTGGTTGCCTTGATGGATGACCTACACTGAGAAGTGGACAGGGTGAATGTGCCCATGTTGATTCTTTTGAACCTCTTGGCAGTTTTTGATACCATCAACCATTATATCTTTCTGGTTTGACTTGATGGTATAGTACTTGGAAGCATTTATTTTATGGTGACTCCATTCCTTCCTGGATGAGCCCAGAAGGTAGTACTGGGGGGATTCCTGTTTGATTCCTTGACCAAGTTCTTCAGGTTTCTGTTTTAATCCCTTATGCATTTAACATATACATGAATCCACTGGGAGATACTGCCTGGAGTTTTGGGATCAGGTTATACCAGTATGCATATGCTACACAATTCTACTGCTTTCCCACCTAATTCCAAGGAAACTGTTTCCATGTTAAAATGGTGCCTAGTGTATATACTGTAATGGACTGGATAAAGGTGAATAATCATTCAAAAGACAGATGTGGGAATAGGGATTTAGCCTGTGCTAGTTGGGGTTACGGTCACCCTGAAGACGCCAATTCACATAAGTGTACATCTAGATTCAACCCTGAGCCTGGAGGCCCAGGTGTTAGTGGTGAGTGCATTTGGACAGTTAACACTATTGCACTAGCTGTGCCCATTACTAGAAAACCCTGACCTGGCTACAATAACACATGCCTTGGTTACATCTCATTTGGGTTACTGTAATGTGATCTATGTGGAACTGCCTTTGAAAAAGTGCTCAGAAACTTCAGTTGGTCCAAAAAGCTGCAGCCAGATTCTCTAGTGAGGCTGGCTATAGGGAAGACACAACTCCCTTGTAGCAACAGCTCCAGTGGCTGCTGCTCTGTTTCCAGATACAATTCAAAGTGCTGGTGATGACTTATAAAGCCATTTATGGCTCAGGTCCAAGCTATTTGAGGAACTGTATCGCCCTATACGAGACTGTTTGAGCTCTGTGATCTTTGGGAGAGGTTCTTCTCTCTGTCCCACTGCCTCCTTGCTGTCCTTCTGCTGGCAAGTGAAGGCATTCCTATTTCAGCAGGCTTTTAGGAAATGACTGGATAGGCTTTTAATAGTATGCTGTGCTACTTTTGTTGGTTGTTTATATTTTAATGAATCTGAGTGGACCAGTTAAAAGCATTCAGGTAAAAGTAAGGGGAGAAATAAATAAAACCAACATTGTAGTAGGGGTTTACTACAGGCCAGCAACTCAAGAAGAGCTGGTGGATAATACTCTTTTGAAATTGGAGAAATCTCCATGGCTGCATCTGCACTGCTGAAATAATCTAGTTTGACACAGGGACGTAGCCAAGGGGGGGGGGGTTCCTTGGGGTCTTGACCTTCCCTTCCACTAGAAAAATGAATGGTGCGTGCTGCTGTCCCGCCGCACCCAAGCCCCATTATAATGGTGGCACTTAGTCTGGACCCCCCCCTAGACTCCTGGCTACGTCCCTGTTTGACACCACTTTAACTGCCATGGCTCAAAGCTATGGAATTCTGGGAATGGTAGTTTGTTGTGACACAAGAGCAGAGCATAGTTTGTTATGAAGAAGAAAAATGGGAAACATCTGGAAGAGCCAGTGTGACTGTACATCAGACTCAAGGAGGAAGTGAAAAGGAAAAAAAAAGAATGTATAAAGAATGGAAGGAAGGATAAATCACTATGGAAGAGTACAGATGTATAGTCCAAGCTTGCAGGAATAGTAGAAGGAAAGCTAAAATCCTATTGGGCTTCCGGGCCCAATATAAGGAGTTGGTAATTACCTATAAAGCCCTAAATGGCTTGGGCCCAGGATACCTGAAGGACCGCCTCTCCCCGTATATTCCGTCCCGCACCCTCAGAACATCTGGGCAGCAATTACTGAAGGTGCCTGGGGCCAGGCTCACCTCCACCACGAGAAGGACATTCTCCATTGCCGCCCCGGCCCTTTGGAATGCGCTGCCCACTGAGCTCCACTCGGCTACCTCCCTGGCCCAATTCAAAAAGGATCTAAAGACCTTTTTATTCCAGCAAGCATTCCCCGTTTAAATTCCTATGGGCCTCCCTCCTCTCCTGTGGCAAAGAGGATGGGCTAATGGGGCTTTTAGTCTGTTTAATTTTTTGTATAATGTGTATGTGATTTTGATTTTATTGTCATGTATTGTATTGTTTTTATCTATTGCTGTAAGCCGCCCTGATCTTGGGAAGGAGCGGGATACAAATAAAAAGTTTATTTATTATTTATTATTCATGCCACCTCACGAGGTCCCATTTAGAAGGACTAATACAAGCTACAGAGAACTGGTAGAACCTAAACTCCTCATGGCCCCTAAGAGGGATGTCAATATGTTACTCCATTCTGAAGGTATTAAAAGTGGAAACCTCCCATTTGAGGAGTAAATGAATGAAAGTAATTAAAAGGAAGGACTCAGACGTTTGAGCTACAATCAAGAATACTGATTTGTCTGGGGCTCTCAAGAGGCTTAGCTGAACAAGAGAATAAGAACAGGAGGGTTCTAAATAGTTCCCGACCAATCCTACTCTCTAGAGGTCTCTTTCACTCTTCCATCAGATTACTTATCTTGCCATCTCTCCTAATTCTTTTTCGATGAATAATTTCATGGTTCCTATGTGCCTTCAGATTACACATTAACCAAGCCAGACTTTTCAAGTGCTCTCTATTGCTGAATGCCCTCCAAAGAGTTTAAAGCCACAAGCTGAGCAGTTGTGGATCCATCTGTGTCTGGCCATGAGAGGTTGCAGAGAACATTCTTTGCATCCTTCCACCATGAGGAGAGACTGTTGTCTCCCATCACACAGTCATGGAAGTCTCCACTGCATACTCAACATAGCTGACCATCTTCTGTAAAGACACTCTACAGGTTAGTAAAGCATTGTTTCAAGATGTCCTCTAGCAGATATTGCAGCCTATTTTGTACATTTCCTTCCCACTCCATGAACATGGGTGCAGAGGTGGGGCAGGTACTGAAATGCAAAACTATAAATCTCAGGTCTTCTGGGCACATACTGCATTTTTACATCTTCCCCGCCTTTCTTGAAACAGGTGCTGGGAGATATTCAACTGACATTTTAAATCTTAAACACAAAAGCATGCCCTGAATGTGCACAACAAGATTCATTTTGATAGCTGTTTCCACAGCAGATGCTACACTACAATTTGTTTTGCATTTTTCTCCCCTTATTAGCCTCTGCACATTTTGGGGAAGGCTTGCTTATTTTCACAAATGAATTCTTAGCAGAAAGTTGTGTCTGGTTTGTGGGCTTCTTTTTCTTTATAAATTGGTTCCAACTTACCAATATTTCTCCCTCTTAAAAGGTATGTAGAGGTGAATTTGAGTTGGAAGCTGAAAATGGAATGTAGAATTTTGACCTGAATAAGTCTGCCCAGTGCTCTTCTGGAATCTCAAAAAGGAAAGGTGGGACCATGTTTCTGAAATAAGACTTTGCCACCCCCTCCCATATTTCACAGATGAAAACTGAGACATGTGCAGCCAAACAACATCAGAGTGTGGTCAACATGGTGAAAGTTCTTAAGGAGGAAGTAAACATACCGTATTTTCCGGCGTATAAGACGACTGGGCATATAAGACGATCCCCCAACTTTTCCAGTTAAAATATAGAGTTTGGGATGTACTCACCGTATAAGACTACCCCTCTTCCAACGCACACCAAATAAATTTTTTTAAAAAATCAGATTTGATTTCAATATGATAATTTAAATTCAAATACTTATGGCATGCAGGTCCTTAGCAGGAAACCTTGTTGTATACAAAGCCTGCTTGGACTGGTCAGCTCTCCCTGCCTGCCCAGTGCTCCCTGTCTCCAATACTATCAGAGCAGTAGCTGCTTTCATACGATCGCCGCATATGGCGGGGATGAGGCCACAGCCGTTTTTGAGCTCCCCCCCATCATATGCGGCGACTGCAGATTCTCCAGTCTGGCTCGGAAGTTTCAGTACCTGCCCTATAATATGACACCCGGCGTATAAGACGACCCCCAACTTTTGAGAAGATTTTCCTGGGTTAAAAAGTAGTCTTATACACCAGAAAATACAGTAAGTTATGACATGTTGTAGCTGTTTGCTTTTGCCAGAGCCTGCCAGGAAGAGCAAGATTCCACCCTCTCCTGTGCTATCTCATCTTGCTGAGTTAATGCAGTACAAACCATTTCTGCATTTTGGACTCAAGTTTGCTTCCACAGAAGTAAAGTGAAAACAAAGGGGAAAGGAGGAGGAGGAGGAAGAGCGGAGAAATTTGGATATTTTAAAAGCAGCTTAAAAGTGTGGTGACAGAGGGTTATTTGGGACAGTTCGATATAATCATAGTTCAATAGCAGTAGTCATAGTTTACATGTAAAGGTTCCCTTATTCATTCCCTGACATACAGTCAGCCCTCTGTATTCACTGATTTTTAATGCATGGATTCAAGCATCCACAGCTTGAAAATATTTTAAACTATATCAATTCCAAATAGCAAAACTTGATTTTGCCATTTTATATAAGGGACACCATTTTACTCTGCCACTGTATTTCATTGGACATGAACATCCATGGGTTTTGTTATCCACAGGAGTGTCTAGGAACCAAACCCCAGAGGATACCAAGGGCCCGCTTTATTTAAATGACATTGGGAAAAGCTCCTAACTGAAAGCCTAAAATACTATCACTGGCTGGCATAGGCCAAGGGAGGCAGAGTGCAGCCCTCCAGATATTGCAACTTCAGTCAGCCTTAGCCAACAGAGCCAATGGTGAGCAATGCTAGGACTTGCAGTTCAACATCAGCTAGAAGCTAACTGAGTCTAAACAATATTCAGCTAGGTAGCCAATGGTCTCTGCTATAAAGCTGCTTCCTATACTCTTCCTAATAGTCAATAAACTGAAGGTGTTTCCAAAAAGGGGGCAAATGGAATATTGGACCAATAAGTTAAGTAAAGGGGCTCCATTATTTGGTCATTTATTTTATATTGGCCAAGATGCACCTAAAACAAATTGAAATGTGCCACTGAGCCAGCATGGTGTAGTGGCTTGAATCTTCAACTATGACTGTGGAAACCATGGTCGAAATTCTTGCTAAGCCATCGAAACCCAGCTTCAGCAAATCACACTCTCTCAGCTATAGAGGAAGCCATGTTTTTGCCCAGAAAACCCCGTGGTAGGGTCACCTTAGGGTCACCATAAGTCGGGAAGGACTTAAAGGCACATAATAACATAACACACTGTCAACACAATTTTCCTTTAGGAATCCACTAGTGTTTTTCTTGTTTGCCTTCTGCTTAGTGAAAAAGAAAGTTTTCCAATACTAGCTGTGAAATACCAAGCCTTCAACCCTTGTTAAAATGATCCTTCCACGCCAAAGAAAACTATAGTGTCAGAGAGCCAGATGTTTGCAATTAACTGTCTGACATTCCCTCTGCCCTCCTGCTATGGTACTTCCCAAGGCCAGTGAAGAAAATGTGTAGCAGAAATCCAGGTTCCAAGCCAGTGTGATTCAGTGCAGGGTTTCAAGCTTGTCATCACCTGTGAAAGGAAGGATGCCAAAAAAGATCTGGGACTATAGCACTCTTCACCTTGTAATAAAAGGCCCCGTTCAAAGAAGTGTCACAGAGGAGAACTATCTCTTATGTAACCACTGCAGATGGCAGACAGCACTGAGCAAAGGGGGTGGGGAATCAATAGGACAGCAACTTTGAACCAGGAACCATGGTAAGTAACATTTCCAGTTAGAGTACCATACGCTTTAAGCCCATTCAAACCATCCCCCACATGAAAACTAATGAAAAATGCTGCTGTAAGCCAGCATGCATGGTAGGCATATTGTGGCAGGCATATGGTAAGCATATTGGTAGGCATATTGTTCACCACATGTGTCAATGCAACTGTAGAAGAGTCTCCATGCTGGCATGAAAGATAAGTAATACTGGGGTGTTTACTTATGCATTGCCAGAAAAGAGGACAGAAGTGAACTCAAATATACATTAAAATGAAGAGACTAATTTGTATGTATAGATGCAGATTTAGAAATAATAACTGTGGCCTAAAATAAATTGTAGTTCCGATTAGATGAGACCTACTGAATCAACAGGATTTTAACATGTTGATTTACCATTCAGCAGTTTATTCAATTATTCTACTTTAGCTGAAATTTGCTGCTGAATTCAGGATTTAAGATTTAAGCAGAAAGCCATGTCTCATAAGCAGAAATACATATGTATCTCATCTTAACAGGGAAGGCTGTAAATTGTAACTGTCTGCTATCTGTTAAATAATAGTTCAAAGTCCTTCTTCTTCTTTTAATCTTGCCACTAGACTTTCAAGAGAGTATATCTCAGAATAGCAATAGTACTTTACATTTCTATGCTGCTTCATAGTGAACTAAACACTCTCTAAGCGGTTTACAATGGGCTCTTTCACACGGAGGAGGCATGTGTCATCAAATCATGATTAAATCGAGATAATAGCCAGTCAGGGGGAAGATTATCACACATCTGTGCACTTCTCCCATTCATGTCCCACGCATAAACTGGAATTGATGTATCTTTGGGTAATAACAGAAACTCTCATTATTACTCAGTGATGCGGCCATTACTGTTTATGCACAGGGCATGAACAGGAGAAGCACATGAGGGTGTCATAATCTTCCCCCCCAATTGCTCTATTAGCATGATTTAATCACGATTTGATGACACTTGAAAAAGTCCAATGTGTAAGCCAATTGCCCCGAACAAGCTGGGTACTCATTTTACCAACCGACAAAAGGATGTAAGGCTGAGTCAGCCCGGATCCCTGTGGGATCAAACTCACAACATTGTGGCTGCAGTCCTGGCATTTGACCACTGCACCACCAGGGATTACTATGAAACAAAGGGGTCTGTTCTGATAGCTTTTCAAACATAGGTCTGCCCTGTAGTTTCAGTTCCTACAGATTGGTGAGGACCACCACAGCTAGTCTTTTGCATTCCTAAATTTTCAGGTGGTCTTGAAGAATCCCAATTTTCCCCATCTCCTGTTGCTCAGCCATAAGGTGTTTGATACAGTCTGCAAACAGACTTCACAGTGCTTTGCCTTTAATTAGCTGGGTAGGAGGGAGCCTAAACCCCTTCTGGAGAAGAGGTAAGGGAGTGGAATCTTGGAATCCCAGCAAAAGGAGGTGATGTTTCAAACACTTGGGCAGTTGCCCTGCTTCGAAAGTCCCCAATACCTTATTTTAGTAAGCAATAAGAATAAACTCAACACACCTCAGGGAAACAGACAGCCCTGCCTTGAAGGCGTCTGCTTTAAATTACAGTTACTGTATCTCCAGAACAGCACACCAAACTCTTGCAATCTCTCTCTCTCTCTCTCTCTCTCTCATGTAGACACACAGATCCTCACCCTAATAAATTTCATTTCTAATTTCCTTAAAATAGGATCTGTATTTCAGAGAAGGAATTGTTTGGCTTGGATAATTTAATAAACCTTATATTTCAAGGCTTAGATTTACTGGTTTTCTTCTCTCTGCTTCTTTCCTTTTGATTTTCTAATGCTCTGTGTGTCTATGTCTTTGTGCACATGTGCATGGGCCAGGGCTGCACAGTGCTATGGAAAATAATCTGTAGTTTGGGAGAGATTCACTTACTACTCACTGAGAGAGGTGTCCTCAGAACAATATTCCATTCACATTAATTCCTTTGCATTCAGAACTGCTTCCCTCAGCAGAGAGGAGAGAGGAGATATATAAGATATGCTCCTGTCATTGGAGCTTTGGGATGGGTCTCTGTCTAGTTTTTCCCCCTGCAGAACAATGTCTGAGTTATTTAAACAATGTAATGCAATGGCATACATATCTACTAATAAACCTCTATGAGTTCTGTGAGAGTTACTTCTAAGTAAATGCATACATTATTATAGCCTAAGCGAGACATTCTAAAAGACCACTGGAATGCATATATTTCTTTGTGACAATCAAGGTTTTTCCAACTATATCTTTCATAACTCACTTCATTTCTTCCATCCCCTGAAGCTTAAAGTCTTATGTATTATTTTTCTCCAGCCACCCCCATTCCTATCTCAAATCATTCTATGATTAGCTCAACATGATTGTTAAAGGGAAGTTGGGATTTGACTTGATCTACAATATGCATTGGGCAGAGGAGGTGGGTGTCAGCACAGAGCTCATGCAGTGACCACAGATCTGCGAGAAAGCTGTAATTTTCAACAGAATCTGATTGTACAATAATGTATTATATAATATATTGTTAATCATGCTGCATGCACATTCTCAGTACAGAAAGTGTTATACTTACTGACCTGCTGGTTTTAAGGCCTTCCAAAACTCAGTACATACATTCCAAGGTTTCTCTGCTTAAAACAGCATTTTTGTGTGTTCTTATTAATTAATTTTGCCATCTTGTTGCCTAGTTACAGCCTTTTGACCACACTCAGATATTGCTGGGCCATACATGTCTGTACTTTCATCTGTAAAAAGTTGGAGAGTACTCTGTTCTTTTAAAGTAGGACACATGACCAACCTATACCTCACTAGAACAAAGATTTCAGATGAATGTTGAGGCAATGGGCTTTCACATGCAAGGCACTTTATATTTATCTATATTTATTTATCTATATTGCTGCTTACTGAGGAAATCTCTGTGGCTATAGCATTTGAATTTTGTAAGGGTGAAATGATGTTGTAGTGGCTGAACTATAGGGACTTTGATCAGGTCTCTCCCTCCCTCTCTCTCTCTCCATCAAAATATCACACAAAAGCTTGGGCAAATTCTTTATCAGTTTTTTTTTATCTAGCCTAAACTGGTGACCCAACAATAGAGAGAATTAGTACAGTTTAAAATGTGTGTCACATTTTTAATTAAGCCACACAATAAATCTGTGGCAGGAAAAAGCAAACTATGGAAATCATTTCCCTTTTCAAAATGTCAAGGTGAATTTCACCACTAAACCAGTGAACACCCACCATGTGACTGCCATCTTCGGTAGTAATCTGCACAAAAGCTGCCTAAATTTAACCTCATGGCTGGAATCACTTCAGACTCCACCTTATCATATAAAAGTATCAGTACAAGCCAAATAGTTAATCCGTTTAAGCTTCACAGAAAAATGCTTCATTCTGGGGTTAAAAAGAAAAGAGAGACGTCCACAGATTTTGTGATGATACAATGCTGATGGCAGATGCATGCTAAAAAAGAAATTCCAGCAAGGACAGTAAGTAAAATGCATCAGTTCCTAAGTCTAGTACATCTGGTATGCCATTGAATTAACAGAGAATCAGATTTCAACTTAGCCATGTTTAATTAAGAAATGCAGTAGAGAGTATTAAGATGGAACACAATTCCCTGCATCCCACTCTCAGCGTAACAGGAGGCTGACAGTCCTCCTGACATGCATGCTTATTGGTCTGCATCAGCTCCTTTATCAAGGTAGAGAGATATTTAATGCAAGATTTGGGGCTACAGGAGGAAATGATAATGTTGACATGCTTTTTCCTATGATGGCTTTGGCCTGTTAGATTTGAAACCAATTATTAACAAGGAGCATTGGTAGTACTTGGATGGGAGACTGCCAATGAATGCCAGGTGATGTAAGCTATATTTCAGAGGAAGGCACTGGCAAAACTGCTTCTGAGTATTCCTTATGACATTCATGGGGTTGCCATAAGTTGACAGGAGACATAAAGGCCCATACTCACACATCCTACAGCCATGGTGTCGAATGTATGGCACACGTGCCAGAGACGGCACGCGAAGCCATTTTTCAGGGCACACAGAGGGCAGGCACCTGTTCCTCCTCTTCCCAGCTGTCCCAGGCTCTCAGCTGCCTCTGGAGATTATGGAGGGAGGAGGAGAAACAGGTATGTGCTCTTGTTCTTCCTCTTCCTGGGCCTTCAGCTGTCTCTGCAGAAGTATCTGAAGGCCCAAGGGGGCAGGGGAAGAGGAGGATCAGGCCCTTGTCACCCGGGCCTTCAGCTGTCTCTCCTGAGACAGCTGAAGGGCCGTGAGGATGGAGGAAAGAAGTCCCGCCCTGGAAATCCCACCCCCGGAAGGTGGAAGTCTCACCCCCCTCCCCCAGCAAGTCCCACCCCCAGCACTGGGTAGCACCCAGTGCCAGAACACCTTTTAGTTTGGGCATTTGGTCCTTAAAAGGTTCGGCATCACGAAATGAACAATATTCTGAATGAGCACATATTAAATTAACATAATGGTGTTTTAAGAAATGTGATGCAAATGGAAATATCAGCCCTGAATAATCGTGAACTATATTATTATGTTTTCAAATTCTGCTGTGACCACATTTAGTTCTTTGCCTGGGCTTCCTTTCTGTGGGGGTGGGATTGCATGCTCTTGTGAAGCAAGAGGCTATGCTGATGGCATAGTAGTAGGATTTCCCATGTCAGACAGGCTTTTTCTGAGGAGCCAGAATAAATGTGGCTCCACAGCTGTGGAGAGTGACACTGGCAGAGGATCTCTCATAGACATCAGCAGTGGCACCATAGCTAACACTTGTTGGAACTGTGCAGAAAGAGACATGATAAAGCCCTTTTGAATGTCTTTTACAAAAAACAAAAACAAAAACACCCTATGATGAGACAATCCAAAATGAAACAAGAGATAGTGCCAGAAGATGAGACACCTTGTAGGTCCCAAGCTACTGGGTAGAGCAGAGGAGAGCTACAAGTAGTGCTGTGGCTAATGATGCAATTGAACTCAAGCTAAAAGGATGTTCAGATGTTGACATGCTCAGAGGTAAAAGGAAAGTCTGAAGCTGCACAACACATAGCAACATGGAATATGAATCAGGGGAAGCTAGATATAGTAAAAAAGGAAATGGAAGATTTAAACATTACAATTTGTGGGGTGAGTGATCTGATCTGGGCAGGAATGGGACATTTTGTGTCTGATAATTACACAATGTTTTTACTCAGAAAATGAAAATCTAAGAAGAAATGGGGTAGCATAATGAGGCAAGGTGGAGCAAAAGCAGTCAAAGGATATAATACAAAGTCTGACTGAATAATATCAATAAGACATTGGGGGAAAACCATCAATATAACCATAATCTAGGTTTATGCTCCAACGACAGAGGCAGAAGGAGAGGAAATTGAAAAATTCTATACTGGACGAAATTGACCACACACCAAAATAGGACTTTTGGTTTCAAGCAGACAGGGCAAAAGGAGCAGCCAGACGCTGCTCCCAGCCCAATCACCCAATTTCCATTCAGCATGGGACCACAGCAACCAGATGCCACAGTCCCAAGGCTGACTCTCTACATGAGAGAGAGATACCACCAGTAAGGAGTGCTTTTTTGCGCTCCTTTTTGTGCCAGGCTTGAGCCACCGTAAGCAGCTAAAGCGCGGCTTCGGCCCAATCCGAGGGCATGCATCATCTGAATGCCACACTCCCAGATCAGTCCAAAGGCCATCTGTTTCAGGCTTTTGTTAATTATAATTGATTAAAATGCAAAAGTAGGAAACAGAGCAGAATACAAGACTGTAGGGAAATTTGGCCTAGGATCAAGAATTGAAGCAGGAGACCAATCGACAAAATTGTAAGGCCACCAGTTTGTTCATTGCAAACACATTCTTCAAGCGACCAAAGAGGTGATTGTATACATGAACATTCCCTGGTGGCTAGTCTTGTTACCCAAATTGCAGGGAATCCCAAGAGGACACTCACTTTTTGACTTCAATGGGAGAATTAATTTAGCTCAATAGGAAGCAGGAGAGAGCCTGGGTAACTCAAAGCTGTGACTTGGCCTATGCATAATGGTTCCTAACCCAGATCTCCAGAGGTAGGTTTCAAATCACTTAGTTTTATTTATAACATGAGGAAATCAACTTTCATTCAAAGGCACTCTTTCACACAACGTACACAAGAACTAATGATGTAAAAGGTGATAGTGATATCAGTTTCAGGGGATCAGATGATACCTTACTGGGTTCAGGCACAAGACTCTGATCAGAGGGGTTGCAGTGGAAGATTCTGGCTCAATGCACAGCTGGGGCTTTGTGCTGAGAAGTCAAGGGAGAAATGGACTGAGTGTTTGTGTCCAGTGGAGACTGAATTGGGGGGGGCTCAAACAGGTATATTTACAGGGAGAAATGGGACCTGAGGCAGTTTCTCAGGAATTGAAAGGATTTTTCCAGGAGGAAGAGTGAGCATGGTTTGGGGCAAATAGCAGGGCAATCAATCTAGATCAGTGGTTCCCAAACATTGGTCTCCCAGATGTTCTAGACTTCAGCTCCTAGAATTCCTGACTGCTGGCCAAGCTGGCAACCTGGGAACTGAAGTCCAAAACACTTGGAGGACCAAAGTTTGGGAATCACTGTTCTAGATGTTTCACACAAAAAGTTGTCATCTCCAGAGGGAAGTACTCAATGTGTTGCCCTCTATCACACACCTGTGTGAAGGGATTATGCAGATTTCAACCTCAAAAGAACTAGCCTGTCTACATGCAATAGCAATCCCAAACCAAGTCTGCTGGATCTCTATATTTGGGCAGGCTATTGTTCTTGTGTTGGGGCGCCTCCAGTGGCTGTGTGAACAAACATCTGTTTTTAATATCACGCTGATATCAAAGGCTGGTTAGATGTGATGGAGAGCTCATACATAGGGTAACAACAGGCTACATAAATGGAACCAGAAGGTGGAGAAGCTCCATTCTGTTTGCAAAAACAAGACTAGAAGCAGATTGTGGCACACACCATAAACTGCTAATATCAAAAATTAGAGTAAAGCTAAAGAAGACACTAAATCAACCATTACGCCAAAATACAACCTGAGAACATCCCTGTAAAATTTAAAGAAAAAAATGGCCTTCCCCCATTAAGCCTAATTGAGCGGGAGCCAGAAAAACTCTGGACGAAGCAAGGGAAACTGTCAGGAGGAATGCAAAAAGGCACTGTCTGCAGCCAAAAAAAGAGAGAGTAGCCTCAATGGATGACAGATGGGATTTTTCAAGCAGTTAAGGACAGATGAGAAACAAAAGTAAATAGTGAAAGAATTAGGATCAGAATCCTGACTGTAACTTTTCAGTGACTTGTGCACAGGGAAAAGGAGAACTACTATAACAATCAATGCAGAAAAATTGAAGATGACAACAAATAAGCTAGAACAAAATACCTCTTCCACAAGATCCAAGAAATCAAAGTGATATTTAAACCAAGAATACAAATGCTATGCAACCAGCAGGGGAAGAGACTAGATGACCAAGTACAAATAGTGATGGAAACAATATACTGAAGGAGATGAAAGGATGACAGATTCATTCAAGGAAGAACTAGTGACATAGACTTGAGTCAACTGACTTGGACCTAAGTCACTTCGGTGACTTGACTTGGACTTGACTTGGCAAGGATGACTGACTCAACTTGATTTCAAACTCGTATATTTCTAAAGACTGACTTGCTGGTGCCATTCGCTTCAAACAACAAGCAAGACCTACCCCCCAGAGTGTGGGGTGTGTTTCTTGGAGGGAACCAGCAAATGTGTTAGGCAATGGGCTTGAGGTAGAAGGATCCTTCTAAAGATTTTGAAAAGCTTTAAAAGGCTCCTCTGATGTGCAGTAGCAATAGGCTGCTGAGCAGACATCAGTCCTCACCTCAAGCCCCTTGTCTAGTGTGATTGCTGTTCCTCTCCAAGAAATGCACTGCATGTTAAAAGTTGGCCCCAGACTTGAGACTTGACTTGAAACTTGACTTGAAAGTATTTTGCAAGGACTTGAAGGTAAAGACATGAGTCTTGACTTGAGACTTGGACTAAGGGACTTGAATACATCACTAGGAAGAACCATTGGAAGATGAACCTACAATTTTACAAAATAAAGTGGAAGCGGCACTCAGAGCACTTGGGAGAAATAAATCACCACGAACAGATGGCATACCAATAGAGCTGCTTCGTGCTACAGAGACATAATATATTCCAGTTCTAAATAAAATCTGTCAACAAATATAGAAAACGAAACAATGGCCCAGAGAGTGGAAATGCTCAATGTACATTCCAATAGGGATGTAAAGAATATTCTCCAAAATTCGAAAATTAGTAGAAATATGTCTAATTCGAAAATTTCGAAAGCATTTTATAGAGAAGAAATTCTGATCACTCCTCGATCATGAGTAAGAATTTTGATTTTTAATCATTTCCAAATGAAGTGAAGAGACGAAACTTCCAGCTGACAAATGGAAGGTCAGGATTTGGGTATTTTGCGTAAGAAAAGCTACCATTCATCCTGGGTTTTACCAGAGGCTATTTCCTTTGTTAGGGTGATTCCCCCCCTAACTTTGCTCACTCACAGCTTTGTTTTGAAAAACAAAAGAGAACAAAAGGGGAGGCCTTCTGCCCTTTATGCCATGCTCTGCCATTCAAATTCTCACAGAAGAGAAGAAGGGTGAAATCTTAGCATTGGATCATCTCATCCAACCCCATTTTTGGATACATCACATTCTCTTATTCATGGATATTTTGAACTCTCCTTGCCATATATATATATATATATATGCAAAATAAAAGTAGGTTTGCCTTAGCATCACCTTGGGAAAGCTGGAGATAGAGGTTTGTCATGCCCTGCCTCTGAGGCTGAGAGAATGTGCACTCTCCTTGCCAATTATTATTATTATTATTGCATGACCTTAGCATCACCATGGGAGAGGTGCAGAGAGAGAGGGCAGGGAAATGTCTAACAATTTGTAAGCTGCTCTGATAGCCTTTTGGCTGAAGAGCTGGGCAATTAATAATAATAATAATAATAATAATAATAATAATAATAATAGTGCTAATCCCAACTCAGCCACGTAAATCCCTGGGTAAGTCATATTGTCTCAGCCTCAGGGACATTCTTAACCATCCTTGCCCAAAAGCAAACCAATCATAGAAAAAATAAATAAATAAATTGTAACTTTATTATTTAAAGAGGCTTTCTTGAAATTAAACAAAACCAAAGGGCAGAACCATAAGCATTTACATGGCTGAGCTGGGATCAGGACTCTAGCCTCCCAGTTCACCATAGAAATTCACTGGCTGACCTTGGACAAGTCACATGCTCTCAGCTTCAACTCCAACTCCTAGGTATTCCTTCATTGTAGAAGAGGGGTGGTGGTTGGATGACCTCTTGGAATCCTTTCGAATGCTAGGTTTCATCCATCATGGCAGAATTCCTGCCATTGCACCCCACCCTGCCCCTTCTTCTCTTTTGTGAGGGTCACACTCTCTCAGCCTCAGAGGCAAGGCATGACCAACTCTCTCTCTCTCTGCACCTCTCCCATGGTGATGCTAAGGTCATGCAATAATAATAATAATAATAATAATAATAATAATAATAATTGGCAAGGAAAGTGCAGAATATCCATGAATGAGAGAGTGTGACTTACCCAATGTCATCCTGTGGAGTTAGATGGCTGAGCTGGGATTACACTCTAGCCTCCCAGTTCACCATAGAAATTCACTGGCTGACCTTGGTCAAGTCACAGGCTCTCAGCTTCAACTCCAACTCCTAGGTATTCCTTCATGGTAGAAGGGGGGGTTTAGATGACCCCTGGCAATCCCTTTGAATGCTAGGTTTTATCCATGGCAGAATTTCTGCCATTGCACCCCACTCCGCTCCTTTTTGAGGATTCCTGCTTGGCAGAAGAGCATTGCCATTTGACACACCACCCTCCCCTCCTCATCTGTGAGGGTCACACTGTCTCAGCGTCAGGGGCAGCCCATGGCAAAACTCCTCTTTATGCCAAGAAAACCCTTGGTTTGTCCCATCTTCCAGTGCCATCCTGATGTTGAATAGGGCTCAGATGACATGTCCTCTAGGATCCCATGTATTCCTATGTATTACTTCATAGAAGAAGGAGGTTGGACTGGATGGTCCTTGAGGTTCCCCTCAACTCTAGCTTTTCTTGTTGGGGCTTCAATCACAGTTTATTTGTTGAGACTGGGCTTTTTCCCCCCTTTTGTGTGTGTGCCTTCAGGTTTTTTAAGCATAGGAATGTTCTTTAAACATCTGCCAAACTTCCTTTTGACATGGTAATTGAGTTTGAAATGCAAAGTAATTGGTGTAATTATTCGACTTGTCTTTTATTGTCATTCGAGAAATCTGTGAAAAATATTTCGCTAGCTTCTGAAAGGGAGAGAAGAAATCACCTTTTGAAAGGGGGACTTGTGGAACGAATATTTTTTTAAAAAATTCTCATCAAGTTCTCAATGAACGAGAAGAAAAACATGGGTTTCTCAAATCACTACATTCCAATTCTGAAGAAAAGGAACACCAAAGATTGCAATAACCACAAGACCATTGCATTAATTCACATGCAAGCAAAGTAATGCTCAGAATTCAACAACAAAGACTTTAACCATATATGGGGCAAGAAATGCCAGATGTCTAAGCTGGGTTGAGGAGATGAAGAGGCAGTAGGGATCATATTGTAAACTTATATTGGATAATGGTGCACACCAAAGAATTTTAAAAGACAATCAGCTATGCTTTATAGATTATAGCAAAGCCTTTGATTATCTAGAACATGAAAAACTATAGATTGCTCTTTAAAGAAATGGATGTGCCACAGCATGTAATTGTCCTGATGTATAACCTGTACTCAGGGCAAGATGCTACCACCAGGACAGAATGTGGAGAAACATATGTGGTTTCCAACTGGCAAGGGGGTCAGGCAAGACTGTATTTTATCACACCATCTGTTTAATTTGTTTGCTACACCTATAATATGTAAAGCAGGATTAGACTTGGAGGAAAGAGACATGAAAATTGGAGGAAGAAACATCAGCAATTCAAGATATGCAGGTGACATTGTACTACTAGTACAAAATAGTAAAGTCTTTGAATGATTACTGAAAAATAAAGTGCAAATGCAGGTTTACAGTTGAAGATTAAGAAAACAAAAATAATGACCACAGCTGATTTACATAACTTTAAAATAAACAATGGTGGTATCCAGGCCAGCGCAAAGCTCCGGCCTGGATATGTACTAGGGTTACCTCAGGGCGTCCTTTCCAGACGCCCTGCAACCCTAGTACGTTGTAATGGCGGTGCCCTTTCTACATGGGTGCCGCCATTATGACGTCATGGCCATGCCGCAGCCAAATGGTGCGGCACGGACATGACAGCCTGGCGCCACTGCAGGGCGCTTGTGGCACCCTTTCAGCAGCACCAGAAGGAGCTCCGTTTCAGAGCTCCTTCGGCCGTATGTATCGCTGGTGCGGCCTTTAAACAACTGCACCAGCAAACAAAGAGAAAGGGGCTGAGTTGCCCCTTTCTCCCTTTCCCCGCCGCTGTCAGGGTGTCCTTGGGGCATGAAGCCCGAAGGACACCCCTTTCCAGGCAGCGGGGAAGCAGCATTTTGCTGCTTCCCTGAGTCCAGGAAAGGCGGTGGACCAGGGCCTCCGGGGCTGCCACTGTGGCAGCTGAGGCCCCGATCCGTCAGGGAAAGGGGCGGTCTGTATCCTGCCAATGAAGACATTGAAATAGTAAAAGATTTTCCATACCTTGGCTCATCCATTAATTAGAATGGAGACTGCAGTCAAGAAATCAGAAGAAAGCAAGGTAGGGCAGCTGTAAAAGAACTAGATAAGATTCTGAAGTGTCAAGATGTATCATTGAATACTAAAGTTAGGATTGGCCATGCCATCAAATTGCAAATTTCTATATAGGTTTGTGAAAGCTGGAGAGTGAAGAAAGCTGATAGGAAGAAAATTAACTCATTTGCAGTGTGTGCTGGAAGAGAGTTGTACAGATACCATAGACTGCTAAAAAGACAATAAATGGTTGCTAGTGGGAATACAGACCAGCAGTTTACACCGGCCTGTGTGCACGGTGGGGCTGAGGGAGCGTGGAGTGTTTACATGTTCCTAGCCCTTCTTCCTCCACCACAGCACTATCTTGTTGCATGCCCGTTTACATGGGGTGCACCATGATGATGTTCCTCATGCACAGCATCCCAACAGTGCTGCACATGAGAGGCATCATAGTTCCACACTGTGGCGCTTATGGCACGCCTGTTTCGCAGCTCCTTTTCCCACCAGGTTGGAGACTTGGCATCCAGTTGCCACGTCCCCAACCTAGCGCATACAGCCACCCCTGTCGGGCTGTTTGTACAGCCCCCTAGACACTAGACACTAGCAGGCCACAAATATTGACTTCATAGAAAAGCTTAGGATGTAAGCAATCCTCTGGATGTTGCTCGTCTGCAAGTCTCATCAATCCTAGCCAGTTGTATGGGAACATCACCATTAGTATTGCAGAATGCTATTTCTTACCACCTGCAGAGAGCTCCCACTGGACCTACACATGCAAATAGTACAGTTTCTACACCATTTATAAAGAGACATACATAGAGAATTGTAGCCACTCCTGCTCCAGTAGCACTGGTATTCTGTGGTTCCTAGTCTGGTAGGCTTGAATTACTAAAAACATTTAGACAAGAGTAAATAAATGAAAAATATAGAAAATTGGGGCAAAATCAGCAAAAAGCAGAGTGAATCATCTGAATACAGCCGGGTAATAAAGCAGGAATGTTTCAGAGAGCAGCAAGACACTGAAGCAATTCCTGCAAATCAGCAGGAGC
This sequence comes from Sceloporus undulatus, assembly GCF_019175285.1. NCBI lineage: Eukaryota > Metazoa > Chordata > Lepidosauria > Squamata > Phrynosomatidae > Sceloporus > Sceloporus undulatus. The sequence goes on along the minus strand of NC_056523.1, from coordinate 77,517,877 downwards.
CCCAAGGGCTGTGATACAAACACACATTGCGTACATGAAGTTCTGGCAATAAAGTTGAGAACTTAATGCAGTTGAGAGCAGCCTGATAACATTCCTATAGGATTCCTACCCAGCAAGCAACTATAGCAGTGCAACCTCATTGTGGGAGAGTGCTGAAATTCACCCTGCAAAACCACCCAGCCATGGTAATGAATTCAGAGAGTAACTCCAACTGCAGGAGCTTCATTCTAACCTGCAGGGACCTGTCAGAATTATAAGGACAGTTTATTCTATTGCTCCAGAGTGAGCATCAGCCTCCAATTGGCTCCTAGCACTGAACGGCAATCTCCCACTGGGATAAGCTGAGAATCTTAGTAAGTTGGGGGTTTTCCTTTTTAAAAAAATAACATTTTTGCTCCCCTGAGCCTGTCCTTGAGAAAGTTAATCTAAGAAGCAGCAAGAAGAAAAGAAAAGCATTGGTCTGAGCACCAGAGGAAGCCAGAAAATATGAGAATTTATCCCTGAAATTGCAAGGACTGGTTCTAATATGTAGTCCTGCTTTTTTAAGTTTTACAGAGTGAATGTCACTCCCTGTAGAGAGTGTGATTCTGTTTTAGCACATTAGCAATGCTGTGACCATCCTGAATGTCAGCATCCGTCTTGCCTTCTAAAGTTGTGTTAAGTTTAAGACCTAGTACTGACAAGGAATACCAGGTTCCTTACAGAGGTGTTACAGAGGAAGGCAATGGCAAGCCACCTCTGAGTATTCTTTGCCTGAGAAAACCATGCAAAATTCATGAGGTCACCATAAGTGAAGAGGCAAATTGAAGGCACACACATACACATTTGCAGAACAAATGTGGTCGTAACCATGTGTCAAACTATATCATGTTAGATTGAAAGCTGAGACTCATATGACTGAGTCCTCTTCCATACAAAAATTAAAAATAAAAATTCCTCCATACAGAAAACTCAGATAATCTACCTGGGAAGATTGCTGTGATGATAAACTAAGGTGCCATCACACCATCCTCCTCCCCCATGGTGCTTTGATCTCTTGGAGAAATATAAATCACTAAATTCACATAGAAAACATATTCTGCATCAACAATTCTTTGATCTAATGAGAATCACAGACCACAGGTCCAGAGCCATTCACTAAAAGTTTGTTTGTCATGTCCTGGTTTACCCATGTGCAGGACCATGGACCAGGAGAGATATGTAGAAGGTAAGGATCTGAATCTGAATTTCCTGTGAGCCCAGTGCTTTGTCCACTGTTGCACACCAGCTAACTATTCATTTGAAACATAATACACCTGTAATGCCTAGTTGGAAAATGAAGTGAGCAGTTGTATAGGATCTGTCACCTTGATCTTTAGGCATCTAATGTGGCTGGGATAGAAAACTATACTTTCAATAAGTTGTGCATCTGGCAACTAATTATTGTTTTGCAAAATATGAGTTCTTATATACCTAAATTCATTTCCTAACTAAATCCTTTTTGTATACCTAAATTCGTTTCCTAACTAAATCTAACTTGTATTTAAGCATTATCATACTTTGTTCAAACTACCCAGAAGTTCTTACTTGCACAAGCCTCTTACCATTTGACCACATTACTTCTGAGTTGCTTAAAAAAATAATACAGAGGAGGTTGAATGGTACAGGTGGAAAACATCTTGGAATAACTAAGGTAATTGCACATAGATCTATATCAGATCTGGCTTTTGTGGAACCCCAGATATATCTTTCCACATAGTTAAAAAAGTGTTTTGGATGGAAACTGCTGCCCCATGCTAGATGTCAGTCATGTACAAACTGGTTAGGCTACTCTTGCTCATGAGTGTTGAAAGTTACTACAGAAAATCTGTGCTTCCTATCATAAAAATCTGGTTGTATGCCAACTCTCCATGCTACATTCCAGAAGACTCAAAACCATCTGGATATTTGTGATGATGGAAAGGATAATTGATGTGCATGAACACAGGAAGCAGTTTTAGAGTGATGGGATGCAAGACACATGAGGGCTTTTAAAAATTGTCCTATTAACCCAAATCAAATTAGCCAGATGCACCAAAAATGTTACCTCTAAATACTGTAGAGGGTGTGATATCACCCACACATGTTAACTCACTCATGGCTTGATTGTCCAAAGATAAATAAGTTTTGGCCAGCTTGTGCTCCAAACAATTTCTGATATCACTAGACAAAGTTTAGTTTGGACTGTTACTTCTATCTCTTTTTAGAAAAAAAAAATCTAAAAGCACAAAAAGCTAATTGGGTTCTTTATTGCAGCTTCCCACATGGAAATAGCAAAAAAAATGGAAAACATGTGATATTCTTCTAGAAATGTAGTGGAAAAGAATATGGGACTATTGGCTGATGGAAAAATTATCAGATAACATACACATCTTTCGGAGTCAAATAAGAAAAGAGGACTTCATAGACCTTTGGTTTTCATTTATTGATTACATCAACTAAAAAAAAAACAAGCAAGCAAACAAACAAAAACATCACTTGATACCTCTTGAACACCCTCTTGATTTTGGACTGATCTTCTGAATCCAGACAACCCTAGCAAAGTACCCTCAGCTGTATTCACCACATTTTAAAATATCTGAAAGAAGATATGAAGCCAATGTGTCTTAATGTGAATTTTATATACAATGTAACCTGATTTTAAATATATATATTTCCCTTATTTTCTACTGTATGTGTCTTTCATGTTTTAGACTTCCAAAAAGGTTGCTCACTTGTTTGACTGCTACTTACCTTGAACAATATAACCTATAATAAAAAAAATCCTCTTTTTTTTTAAATGTCAAAGCCTACAAATAGGGATGGGCAACTTTAAAGGTTGTGTAGGCTATTAAAATTTTAGAGATCTTTGCAGGTTGTGCTAGTCACTGCCAATAAAGCTGGACAAAATGTGTTTTATTTTATTTATTTATTTTAATTTAGTTGTCGTTTTTTTACTAAAGTGAGTTGTGGCAAAACATACTTTGTTTTAGAACAATAGAATCATAGGTTTCAAAGAGGATCTGTGGGCCATCAGGTGGCCCAACCTCCTGCTGTATATAGGATCTCCAGCTGCAGCATCCCCAACAAGTAACTGTGGATCCACCTTTTGAAATCATCCAGAAAAGGTGACCTCACCACCTCTCTAGGCAATTAAGGGGGACTTTATTGAATACTTTGATGAAATCCAGATAAATGACATCCACAAAATTCCCACCATCCACTAAACTAGTGACGTTATCAAAAATAGATGTAAGCTTAGTTTGGCAGAGTTTTTCCTTGACAAATCCATGCTGGTTCCTACTGATCACTGTATTCTCTTCAAGATACCTGAGGACTGTACCTCTTGTATAATCTATTCTAATTTTTTTCCTGGTATTGAGGTCAGGTTGACTGGAGGTCTTCTTTGCCTTCTTTGAAGAGAGGGACAGTGTTTGCTCATCTCCAGTCCTCTGGCATCTCACCCTTTCTGCAAGGTTTCTCAAAAATGCTGGCAGGTGGTCCTGTCAGTATGTCAGCAAGTTCCTTCTGTACTCTACGGTGCAGTTCACTTGGCCTTGTAGGACTGAACTAATTTAGGTTAACTAGATGATTTCTGACTAAGCCCTTATCAAGAGGAGAAACACAAAAGCCCTAAAGGTATGTTTCTCCCATTTTCTGCACAAAAATATTTTGAGGGAGAGCAGGGGATAAAAGCCCACAAAAGCAGCCTTTGGGATGCATTCCCACCCCAATAAAAGGTACGTTTATTTTATAAACTGTATATACAACAATGAACCTCTAATCAGAGATCAGAACTAATGCACTGACCTTAATTACATCACTGGATATATTGGGGGGGGACTTTAAATCAAAATGTACAGTACTCCCCCCAACACACACACACACACACACACACACACTCAATGTGGTTTAAGAGCATTTTTCTGAAACTAATGCATGCACACAGGAAGGATGCAAGAAGCAAAAAAAATTTTATCTATAAATATAAACTGAATGTCAAACCACACATGTCCACATTAACAACAACCAACAATCAAAATCTTACACATGATTGCTATCAATTTTTAAGAAACAACAGTCAACACGAACAATATTCTTATTCTCAGTCAGAAATGTTTTGGAGAAACAGTTCAACAGTTATATTGCTTCTCATCTGCTGTTTTCCTGGTGGGGGACATCATTGCTCAGCTCTCTATCCCTTTCTTCCTTCTGTGACCTCCACAATTTCCTTCCATTTCTCACAATGTGCTCTCTGTAAGACAAATAGGGAAAAAAGAAATCCTTAGACAAACTTGAAGAGAAGCATATTTCAGAGTTACAATACACTGAAAATACCTAACACATACTTCTTCATTATGTGAAAATCAAACAGAACCTAGGGGAAGACCAGTACTAAGGCTTATCTGGATAGACAAGCTGTGTAAACAAAGCAATGTAGAGCTGGAATCTACCTTGTCCTTCTCAGTCAGTTACATGATAGAGGGAGATTCAGCCAAGGGGGATATGGAGAGTTTCAGCAGAAGTGGGCAAGTATGGACTCATGCTCCTTGGTATCCTTCTAGTGAAGGAGTTGTCACACAAGGTAGAGGGCCATATCCATGGTGGTTAACTTTCCTCTAATAAGAGCACCATGTGGAAGAATTCTAATACACATCTTATGACCATTGCATTGCAGTGAAGGATTCATTCTGTATTCATCCCACCCTCCAAATTCCAATTTTCTCCATCAGAGTATCTTGGCAGTTCCCATCATTATGTAAAGTCAGGTGGTTGCCTCCAGCAGTAAATATTGGCTCTAATGAAAGAGCAGCAAATTATTCTTTATTTAATTTGTTGTTGTTTTTTGGCAGATATGGAGAGAATCCTTTATGAAATTTCCTACCTCCTGTTTCAAAATGTCTGAGCTGGCTTTGAGTCCTTTGCACTTTGACTTGGGGAAGGGTGTGCCATTCATTCCTCTGCCTCAGGCAGTTAAAAGTCTTGGACCAGCCCAGTGCCTAGGAAAGCTGTTTGTTAGAAGATTTTTGTTGTTGTTTGTTGTTAACTGGCTGTAGAGAGGGGGAGAGCAGGAGGGTTGAGTGGGTAGAGGAAGGAACAAAGTGAGAGGAGGACGGGGGAGAGAACAGGGACCCATGGGAAGATAGAAGCTGGGAGGAGGTCAAGGAGAGCCAGCTGGTGCCAGTCAGGAGCCTGGGGGAGGAGCAAGAGGAGAGAGCCCTTAAAGAGGAGGGTGAGGTGTCGGTGGGGAAGAGGGGTCCAAGCGGAAGAGGAACACGAGGAGGACAACGCGAGGAAGGAAGAGGAACAGGCAGCTCTTGCACAGGGTCGGAGGATGCCCGGTACTGACCCCCGCCCCCGAGCAGAAGGATTCGGGCAGGACCGTGCCTCGTCTCCATTCCAGTCAGCCCTAGATGGGACGGCAGTAGCGCCAGGGAGCCACTGAACCTGGAAGCGTGCTGCGCCGCAGGGTCTATGGGCCTCCATGAAACCCCTTGGTGGGAGTGGAGGAACAGGAGGGAGTTCTGCGGGGCACCGGACGACGTGGCGGGACGGCAGGCTGAAGAGATGCCCACAGGAGGAGGCTACCGGCCCACGGGCCCGAGCGCAGGGATTTAAGGACTGTGGGAAAGGCTACAAGTTTCCCTGGGACCGTGGCCAGTGACGAAACTAGGCCCGAGTCACACGGGCTGGAGGGCCAGGGACAGTGAACGGTTGTTGGTGGAGGGATGTTGTTGGAATAAAAGTTGAAGTTTGTTGAGCATCCAAACCGGACATCCCTCGTGGGTCCTTTCTGAGGTAGGGAGAAGACTCCAGCATGGACACCCAAGGCCCCTTGCCACCCATGGGCCCCCTAGCCCCGCCCACACTGGCCTCGCGTCAATCTCAACCCATGGCAACCCTGTAGATGAGACATCTCCAAGATCCCCTGTCCTCCACTGCTCTACCCAGCTCCTGCAAATTCATACTCCTGATCTCTTTAATAGAGTCCATCCATCTAGCATGCAGCCTTCCTCTCTTTCTACTTCCTTCCACCTTTCCTAGCATTATTGTCCCCCCCCCCAATGATTCATGTTGTCTCATGATGTGCCCAAAGTATTCCAGCCTAAGTTTTGTCATCTTAGCTTCCAGGGAGATTCTGGCTTGATCTGCTCTAAGACCCATTTGTTTGTCCTTTTGGCTGCCCATGGAATCCTCAATACTCTTCTCAGCACTTCTCAAATGAATGGATTCTCTTCCTATCTTTTTTCTTAACTGTCCAGCTCTCACATGGTAACAGGGACTACAATGGCTTGTATGATGCTAACATTTGTGCTCAGTTGTATATCCCTTAGTGATGACCCTGGGTTAATCCCTTGTCTATGTCGTCCATGTTCCACTTCCAAAGTGGAATTGTAGTTTCTAGGGGCTATAACTAAGGGGGAGAACAGTGCATCAGCAAAGATATCTTTGTGCTCAGGGGAGGAGGAGCTGCTTCCAGTCTGGTAGCCAATAGCATAAGAGTATAATGTAGCCCTCATACTATGCCTTTTGAGGGGTCAAAGGGTTAAAATATGTTATTTCAGAAATCCATGCCATAAATCTTTAGACTCATGTCATGTCATTCTCGTCACACTGAAGATGAGGAGTTAAACTGAGTAATACCTAACATTAGTCATTGTATTTAAGACTGAAGTGAAAGTCAAACACTGCAGGTCACAGCTCATACTCTCAACTAGATCATTAAGCTGATATCCTGTCTCCAGAACAGACATTCTATTCCAAATTGGAGCCAGTGCAATGTAGTGGTTAGATAATCTTGAACTTGAACAAGGGAAATCCAGGTTTATTTCCCTGTCTGGAACCCTAAACTCATTGAGTGACCTTGGTATAGCCCCATTCAGTCAGATAAATAAAGGGGGAATAGCCTTTTTAAACATAAAGGGATAGTAGCCCCAGCCATGGAAGAAAGGTGTAATAGAAATGTCAATAATAATTGACTAAGGCCCAAAACAGATGGCCCTAAAGGAGCAGCTCTGTGCTGCCCCTTTCCTCACCAGATTGGGGCCACAGCAACCACACACTGCATCTCCAATCTGGCATTTTTCCAGCTCCAAAAGAAGTGGCAAAATGCTGCCCTTGCTGCTGCAGCCACGGCTCTTCTGCCTTTCTTCAGCGCAGCGTGTGTAAACACTGTGCCACAGAAACATGTCATGCCACCCACTATTTGGTTGGGTAGGCAGCATGACACTGCTTTGGGGGCAGAGTTGGGGCTGGCAGTGGGTGATCACCATGCCCACACTCCACCCCAACGCCAGTGTTTCTTGCCGGTCTGTACGGCCCCTAAGATGGGGGAAATGTGAAAAGATCAAAATGTACGGCCCCTAAGATGGGGGAAATGTGAAAAGATCAAAATGTTTCAAGAAGTCTTCTAACATTAAATCAGTTGGTATGAGATATGCTCTGCAATGCTGTACATATTTATTGGAAGTAAATGCCACTGAGTTCAGTGGGGTTTCCGTCTTCATATATGTGTTTAGGATGGTAGCCTGAAATGACAACTTAATCCCTCCCTATCGATCATAGCTTTCCCATTCATTTAAAGGCTTATCTTTATAGCTTTTGTTTATATAAAGTCAATGCAAACAACATTTTTCATGGATTTTGTCATGCTCAAATAGTTCAAAATGTATCCAGACTGAACTTTATGTGATCGTGGGAAATCTTTTTCACAAATGCATTTATCTGCAAATAAACCACATGAGATGTATTTCGAAGTAAATTGATAAAATCAGATAGCAACAGAAGGCAGAAGAAAGCCTTGGGGGTTGAACCTGGATTCTGGCACATGGAGATGGATGAGCTAAGTTCTGATCTGATCCTGGAAAAGTTACTTTTTGGATTACAGCTCCCACAATCCCCCAGTGAATGGTCACTGGTTCTGTTTTTGATGTAGTTAGGCAATCAAGAGGATTACAATTTTGTGCTTTATTTTACCTTTCCAGCTTAATTAACTTTTTGTTTCTTCAGTTTATTGAGGTGAAACTCTAAGTATGGAGTCATCCAAAAAATAGGTTTTACAAATGTATTTGTATCCCTAGAAAAAGCAATCAGACATCATGATAAAGCAGCTCTAATATTCATAAACAGCCTTAAGAAATTCAGCCCAGGTCTGAAGCAATCTTTGCTTCTCTATTGTCTCTCCACATTGTCACTGCTGGACAATAAAGACTGAGGGCCAAAAGACAACCATCTGTCTCCATGCATGTTCTGTACATACACACATACACTGGTTAATTATTCAAACTTAGCCCCCAAACAATCTCAGGACCAAAGCCTCAGGACTTTATGAAGTTTGAGGTAACTTTCAGGGAACCTTTAGGTTTTGTTGTTATGGAAATTGGCATGCAGCTACTTGAGCATGAGTATAATTAAGATCTTAAGAAGGGATTGCCTATCTCTTTGCCTGCTGGCTATTTTTTCTCTTCATATTCAACCACCTTTCTTTCTTTCTTTCTTCCTTTGCTTTATTCTCTGCAGAACAAACCAATTTCCCTGGGGGTGGTAGAGCAGGTGTGGGTGATTTTTAGGGAACCATCATAGAAAAAATTAAACACTTTTATCTCACCAACCTATATTTATGTATTGCCCACCCATATTGTTTCAGATGCCAGTCTTCATGAGTGTCTGGTTGTATTGATGCAGAAGAACACAGAAATGGATTAAAAGGGAATAGGCCTGGTAGGAAGAAGACATACAAGAAACAGCAACTCAGCTCAGCCAGCAACAAGAATCCCTCCCCAAGACAAGGCTAGTCTTTCAAAAGGACTGACACAGCTGAGGAAAAGGTCTATACATCTTGTTCTTTCAGTACTAAGCCCTTCTATATTCCCTGCTTGCTACAATTCCTCTCAGGCCCCTTTGCGGTGAAGGGCCAGTTTTGTGTTGGCTTGGAGCTTAGCATTCCATTGCCTCTTCACGATAGAGAATTCAGGAGAAGAGAATTACTTTTTGAGGATAAGACTCCCAGAGTACCATAAAAAGCATTTTATTTATTTGTTAAATGTATAGCCCTCCTTTCTCCCAAAGCAGCTTATAATAATTTAAAAAATACAGTTAAAACACTAATGTACAAGCATGTCTGACTTTGGCAGGAAGGTCTGTTTTATTGAGGGTCCCCCATCCCCAAATTTTTTACCATCTCTGAAGCAGTCGTATTATTAGAGATGCCAGAGGCTTCTGTACCTATAATGGTTATATGGATAAGGGAGTTTCAGCAGGTATTTCTTGTTACCTGGATGCATGATAAGCAACGCTTACTGAAATCCCCTTTTCGACAGAACCATTGAGAGCCAGCATGTCACAGTGGTTTGAATGTTGGACTGTAACTCTGCAGACCAAGGTTCAATTCCCAGCTTGGCCAGGAAACCCACTGGGTTACCTTGGGCAAGTCACATGCTCTCAGCTTCTGAGAAGGAAATGGCAAACCACCTATGGACAAATCTTGCCAAGAAAACCCAATGATAGGTTCACCTTAGAGTCTCATGCCTAGGATCTTTTTTTTTTAAGATTACAGCTCTGACAGTCCTCAGCAGAGATGCTCATTGGAAGGTTCTGGAAACTGTAGTACAACAATTCACATTTCCAAGCTGTGGCTGGATCACTGAGCAGCACTGAGTGGTGCTGCTCCAATTTAGATACTCTCCCCTTGCCTGGAATCCATTTTGTTATCATTTTGGCAGCAGGCAAAGACCTTTTAATTTTCACAGTCTTTTAAATATTTTATGTGCTTTATTATTATTTTATGCTGCTTAAATTCTACTGCCTTCTTAATTGTTGATGTATTTTTAGCTAAACTGTGTTCTTTTCTAGTTTTTGTTAAATGGTAAACCATCCTGACAATTTTATTAAAGGGTAATGTTTATTTTATTAATATCTCACCTTTCCCCCAGAGAACTGGGATTTAAGGCAGAGAACTGCAACTGAAGCTGGTGCATAAATATCTATAAGAGATTATACTGTATATAAACATGTATACATCTATAAATTTTAGTTAAATTTTTTCTTTAGTTTGTCTTTTCATCCTTTTTGACATGTGCATGTTTTCTTAGCCTTACCTGTGTCTTGTCACCTTACCTTCACATCACACAGCCACCATTTACCACTGCTCCCTCATCATCCATCCTGCTTTTAGGGTGAGCACAAACAGTTATGTGTGCCAGAATTTTGTAAGCTCTTTGACACTGTTTATCCTTGTTTCATGCTTTACATCCTTTGTTGCATATCTCTAAGTTTTATCCTTGAGTTATCCAAGGGTTATATCAAAACCCATAATTTTGGCTTCAAATCCTGCCCTCAACTTATATATGAGATGGACTTATGGTCAAGTATATACAGTAAATATTTGCTTGAATCTAATATCTGCTCCTTAATTACATTTGCATAACTGGGGGCTTGACTACACCAACACAAATACTCCGGGTGCAGAGTGGAGTATTTTTCCCCAGAGCTGCCCTGGATCCAACCCGTTAAGGCCACACTTACTCTTAATAGAGCAATCTGACTTCGGACGTTATCAGACAAAGGAAATTGGAAGTATACTCCAATGGCAACCTGAACGCAACCATGGGGTTTAATATTATTGCATGATAGACTACCACATGCAAATTCGGGCAATGGGAAGTCAGTCCAAGCGCAATCATGGGGTTTCACGTTATTGTGTGATAGACTACCACACACAAATTCGGGCAATGGCATGCTACTTTCAGGCAATGGGAAGCCAATTCAAACGCAATTCGCATTCACGTAAATTCACTGAACTATTGAATTCACGTAAATGCGTTCTGGCCCCACTTTCTTTTCATTCGAAATTAAGATAAATTCCTCATGTGTGATAAAGTCCTTAATATGGATGTCTACACAGTTCCCCAGCCAAATTCGAATTGGCACAGCTTTCTTGTCCCCACAGGCTCTCAGCTGCTGCCACTGTCCTAGCCATGTACCCCCTAGCAAAGCTCCACTGGTGACAACATCACTGACTGTGACATCCCCTAGAGGTGTGCGACCATGAAATGAAGGAGGGGGGATCATGTGGACAGCAGGGCTCTGCTGTGTGTTTGTGGTGGTGATTTGCTTGGTCAGGATGGCAGCAGCAGAGGTCCTGCAGCACCAGGAAGGAAGACTTTTTTCCTTTCACCGCCAATGGCTGGGGAGTAGGAGGTAGGCAGCACGGGCCCTTTGAGGATGGCAATGCTTGCTACTCACTCAAATACATCCCAACCCAGCTGTCCATATGCAGCAACAGCCCAGAGAACTCCAGAGTAAAACTTCATCCTCTTTCCATCCCCATCAGAGACTAAACGCAGATCTCCTTCACCCATTCTGGTGGCTATCTTTTTAAGGTGAACTGGGTTGGCATTTACATAGGTTTCCAGTAAGACTATGTAGCCTTACTGATTACAGACCAGGTACAGACATGTAACTCTAGGTTATGAATCCATAACTGCAATACTGAACACCAACCACTATTATTCTGTCTCTCAGGCCCGTTACAAACGGGTCTTTGCGGCGCCCCCGTCTGTGCTAGGGGTTGGCCGAGGACCTAGCGTCCATACCGACCTCACCCCTAGCACGTGACGAGGGCGTAAAGATGGCGGCGCCCTATACACATGGGTGCCGCCATCTTTACGTGCTGGATGCTTAGCGTCCGCACGCCGCGCCCCGGATGTGACGCCACGAGTGCGCGAGTAGCGCATCACGGTGTCCCATCCGGGGTGCAAGAAGAAGCGCCATTTTGGCGCTTCTTCTTTGCTGCGTCCGGGAACCACGCGGTTTGGCTGCTGCAGTTCCTGGATGCAGCAACCGGTGGTGGCGACAGAGTGCCGCTTTTCGGCGGTTTGTAAGCCGCCTCAGTTTCACAGTTAACCAGGTGTTGCTCATTGGAGTTTTGGACCATGCATAAGAAATCAGTGAGATATCATCAGATAATGTGGTATGTTCTAAATAGTGTCACGTTTTATAACTCTGCTATAGTAATCTTGCCTAAAGATGTTTTGTCAGATTGTTTGGAATTGTTCACAGAGCACCCATCGCCATTGGATATTATTAGTATTAGTAATAATTCAATTACATTCTGTCCTTTCCCCAACACTGGGACTCAAGGTGGATTACTAAAATTGATACCAACTACAGATCAAAATACATACGTCATCATTAAAAACACATACAATTTATTTTTAAAATACAATTAAACCATCTATAGATTTAAAATGATTTAAAATTCATTAAAAGAAGATAAATATATGAAAAACAGTGCACCATTAAAAGCTTACACCTGTTAGAGTAGAAAGGTTTTCACTTGCAGATGGAAGTACAGCAAGAAGGAAGACATCCTGATCATTTCAAGGAGAGAGTCCAAAGCCTGGGAGCACCCACCAAGAAGGCTCTGTCCACCAAGCAGCCATTGAGAAAGCTCTAATAATTCAAATAATGTGTAATCTGGCCCTCAAAACCAATGCTATAGCAGAGGATTTGCTACACTGTCAGGAAATTAAGTAGATGTCCTTTGAGATCCCTTGCAATCCTAAACTGTAGACCAGTGGTTCCCAAAATCGGTTCTTTCAGGTGTTTTGGACTTTAGCTCCCAGAGTCCCTGACCATTGGCCAACATGGTTGAGACTTCTGGGAGTTGAAGTCCAAAACACCTGGAGGAACAGAGTCTGGGAACCACTGCCGTTGACAAATGCTTTGGCAACATGCAGCTGCTTATATCTTCCATGATCCTTCACCAAACCGGACTCCTCCATAAAACAATGGGCAGTCCCAGCTACTACTTCCTCCCTTTACTGTACATGACCAGTTTATTGCTTAGCCTGGATGCCTTAGCTTATCTTAATTTACCTTAGCCTAGCCTGGGTGTCTCTGGTGGAAGTCTTCCTCTCCTTGCACCAACATTCTTGTCACTTTCCATTCTCTGACTGCTAACTCACAGGGCCATTCTCTCTGTAGCAAGTGTAGGCTCCAAGCAATCCACCTAATCTGATCAGTCCTGCATGTATAGTGATTTATTTGACTGAGCAATTCTCCTCTCCCCTCAGTAATAGAAGACAATGTTTGCTTGCTTGATCCCATGGCCCAGGGAATATGTATCCGAGCTAACAGACGGCCTGCTTTACCAACAAAATAACGATTGAATCTTTTACAAGGGAATATCATACTGCACTGAGCGCAGACAGCAAATCTGGAGAGCAAAGAGGGAACAGGCAGAGTTAGTGAGAAGGCAAAGGCAAGTCAATCACATAACAAGTGTCATTCCCATGCAATTAAATTACATCCATCTACTGGACATTATCTTAACCAAACACCTTTCCACACAATGTGATTTTTCTTGTTTTATTATTATTTTTAATTTATAACTCAGGAGAGATGGGACTATGTAGACATGCTTCCTTTATCCTGATTTGTTCACTTTTTACAGACTAGAGGCAGTACTCTGTACAGCTATGTCTCTTTCCGTGCCAGTAGCCATACTGCCTGGGGGGTTCTGGGAACACTAATTCAAAAAAGTAACTTTTCTGCTCTTCCCTTACTTCAACCTTAGGTTGATGAGGTTAATAAACAAATCTGCTGACAGACCTGATCACACAGACACAAGCATATCTTCCAACATTATGTGAATGAAAACTGGGGCACATGTGGCCAAACAACATCAGAGTTTGGTCACGTCAATATATTATTGTTGTTGTTGTTGTTGTTGTTGTTGAAGAACAAATGAGTACAAGATGCTGCAGTAGTTTGCTTTTGCCCCCTGGGAAAGGCAAGCTGCCCCCATCTCTTCCCTTTTCCCTACTGAGTTAACAGACTACAAAATACTTTTGCACTTTGCAATCAGTTTGCAGCCATAGAAGTAAGCTGAGGATAAAGGAGTAAAGTGGGAGCAGGTGCAACAAGGAACTGGAATATTTTAAAATCATCTGGAGAAACTGGGACAACAGATATTTAATCAAGACTGTCCCTGCCAAATCAGGACAATTGATGGGTATGACACAGTGCAGAGCTGGTCCAAGGTGTGGGGGGATTCTGATCAAAGTTATCTCCAATTTCCCCCCTTTGTCAGTCAGTTCTAACAGGATTTATTTGATTACATTGAGCTGCACTAGGACTACTCTGAGCAGTTCCATGAACCTGGACCTAACAATTCAAATTTCTTACAGTGACCAAAATCAACAGTGCTTTGGGGATGTTGAGGAAATTTAAAATGGCAGCTATACCAGTGCTTGGGGAAGCTCTTTCTGAGTTACAGCTTCCGAAATCAGGTATTCTGTATCTTTTCCAAGATACAAGTTATGCTTAGCTACCTGGAACTGTTCAATATTAATAAAGGAAATGCATGCCCTACAACATTTCACGGCTGAAAACTAAGACATATGGTGCCAGCAGGGTTGCCAGCAGGGCCTATAAGATGGAGTTCAACCAGTACATGTGTCCAGGGCCTGCACAGCCAAGGAAGGCCCATGAATTTCTGACAGCACATACTTCAAATATTTATTAACTGACTACAAATGTGAGACATTTCCAAATGTTTGTTAGTTTGAGAATATTGTTGATAATTCCAGCTAAGGTCGCATCAGCAGAAACTCAAATATAGCAAAAACTTTTAAAGGTCTACCGTTTCTCTAGCCTGACTTGTTGATTTAGTGAGACTGAGTACTTAATCAAGCATTATAAGAGAAACTGGTTTTAATGGCGTTATTAGAAATTTTGAAAGTAAAAAAGTCAGAAAAGCTCATTTCATTAACTGATTAGGCTTATGGTTAGGGTTGCCATAAGTGAGGACCTCCAAACCG
>NC_056523.1:77412838-77498055 GCF_019175285.1 Sceloporus undulatus | reverse complement strand
ACTATAATCTTAAATGAAACAGGTTTAAGAATATTAAGTCCTTTATTTATGTGAATTACATTCCAGAATAATGCTTGTGGGAGGCAGAACTACTTCTGTTTTAGCTAACATAAAAGAAAGAAAGAAAAAAAAAAACTGTACCCTCACCACTTAAAAATGTTTTTTAAAAAAGCAGATGAAAGAGCTCCCTGGCCTTATTTCCAGCCCCTTCATTGCTATCTTCCCCTGATAATACTGTTCTTCATTCTTATACACATTTTATGCAGATTTTTTTTTAAAGAAAGTATATGTGAGCCCTGGGGGAAAATATAGGCAGTTGACAAAGGCTCTCACAACCAACTTTTTCCAATCTTTTTACACCAACCCAGCCCTCTTTCCCCCCTTGTCCTCTGTCTAGTTGGAGGTTGCTTTAGCTGCACTGGCACTGGAACGATAGTGAATTAGGTATGGAGAAATACAGAATTTCCATGTCAGGTTGCAGCAGCATGTGTATAGTAAACTAAGCAATACTTCTTGAGCTGGAAAAGAATGGGATTCTACTCCAGCAAATCCTACTGTAGCTGTGTTGGGTCTGAGTCTTTTTTGCCCAATTTTACCCTCAGAATTATCCTGTGTGGTGCATCAGAGTTATCAGTCTGGTGCATGATCAATCCAAAGTCGCAGCTACCCCTGGATGTTGTCTAGATTTCAAGATTCTGCATTATAACCACAACAGGAATCCTAAAGAGAGAGCCAGTGGATTGGGACCTTACTATTTGAGGTTTCTACCTCTAACAAAGGTAAAAGCTTTTTAAAAATTACATTTGGACGAGACTGGCATGTTCTACCTCAACACTACCTAAAGTTTTCCTGATGCAAAAGCATGAAGGCATCTTGAGAAAGTCAGTGTTGTCCACCTAATAAAGGGACCTGAGGCCTTACAAATGAGGGAGAAATATTGGATTGTATGGCAAATGAATATTAAATTTCTTGTACTTTGAGAATCTCCCAGCAGCCACATAACCAGAAGGAGGAGGTGCAAGCCTGCAAGCAATACACCTCTATACCATCTGAACTGAGAACAGAAACAACAAAATGCAGGCCTGTGACTAACATCTTCAACTTTTTTCTCCTGTATGGTTTTTAACACCTTGCCTGATGAAGAAGCCAGTGGAGCTTTGAAAGCCTGCAACATGTCTGGCCTATTTTAGTTCTCCAATAAAGGTATCACTATTTAGTGGATTTTTGATGTTATTGAATTTACTTAGTCCATGCTCAGCTCTCCTCAGCTGTACTACGTTTATTGCTCAGAATTCCTGCTCTGTGGAGGACTTTGACAGAAACCAGGAAAAGGAAAGTAACCTCTCTCATCGAGACCTTCTGAACAACATGAGAGAGTCTCCCACTTAAATTCACAGGAATGTTCACTCTAAAACAGCCTCCACTTGAATGCCTTTTCCGTTTGACATTTCATAGTACCAAAGATACCATTACATGGGCATATGGCTCAAGCAGGCACAAAAAAACAAGGGAAGAAATCCTGAACAAGGGGGGAAATCCATCTCCATCTGTAATAAACCCTTGCACTATGGCACAGGCTTTGCTTTGACTAGCATTAGAAGAGGAACAGGAGACACCATCCAGTGTTCATCTGCTCATGGTACTCACCAAATATCAAAAGCATCCAGTCAGCAAACCAGTTCAAGTTCTTTCTGACTTAATGGTGCCCCCAAAGTGAACCTATCATATGGAACTTTACCTTCCAGAATCCTCCAGCTGGCACAGAAGTGGCCATGTTGCCTAGGGGATGCACAATATATATGCAAAATATAGGCACGGTACAGACCACCAAAATGTGTCGTACTCTCGGTGATACTAGGGTTAGGGACCGTGCGGCAACGGAGTGGTGCTGTTACAATGTCCCATGTACATTATGATGTAAGCACTATGCAGCGTCCGCACGGAGTCACATGCCGCTTACATTGCAAGTACGCCATTGGTGCACTCATGACATCCACCCTGTGGTGCAAAAAGAGCCCATTTTTTTCTGGGTTCTTTTTACTCCGGAGGGAATTAGGCCGCCGACAGGCTGCCCCTTTGGGGCAGTCTGTACCACGCCATAATTTCCCAATTCTGGTCCATTCTAAATTCCCATCCTTATTAGATAGTGATTGTAGCACATCAGATGCTCAAGCTTTGTTGTCCTTTCACAACATACTTTACAAAGTCAGCCCAAAGTGGTCCCCAGCTTCTTCCAGGAAGAAGATATGTTAACATGCTGATTTGTTGCTCAAAACCTCTGTCTTATTTGAGGTACTGAGTTAGAGAAATAGATACCTATGTGAGGCATCTAGCATCAAAGTACCTGCACTGGTTCTTTTCTGTGTGATAGCACATTTGAGAAGGAGAAAGTCTAGGACTATGAACAAGGGGACATGTATTGAGTTGGCAGTGAAGATCACCAAGTGACTTTGAGCCTGTCTCTTTCTTTTGCCGAGCCTATCTCACTGGGTTGCTGTGAAAAGAGAGAGGAGGAGGAGGAGAGAGAGACAGTTAGAAGATCAGTGTTCAGAAGAAAGGCAGGTTTTCAAATATGTAATAAATGGAAGGAAGGAAAACAATGGAAGGAAGAGTTTGCTCCTATGGCTACACGCATACATGCACACTGCAGAAAGTAGTTCATATGTCTCTAGACATCACCACAGCAGATTCTGTTTAGCAAGGATGGAAGTGATGAGAAACAAGGAAGAGGGATTCAGGGAGGCATGGGGCTTGGAGATAAGGAACCATAATTCAAAAATAAGAGACAAGAATGAACAAAAGGGAATTGTGAAAGGCATTAAATCTCCATCTCCCTTGACCCTTAGAGGCCCAGCCAAACCACCATTTCCCCCCCAAGATCATAAAACTAAAAACTTGTTTCTAGAAAAAAATAAAATACAAGCTGGTATTTTAAGATCACAGACTCTACAGTTGCATCTATACAGAAATTCTGTGCTTTTGCAGTGGGAATTCTAAGCATATGGAACATGCATTTTTCTGTCCAGAAAGAAAGCTTTATTTTTAAACCAGGTAGAATAAAACTAGGGAGTGGGCAAAGCCTCATATAGTACAGCATTTGTAATTTGCATGTCCTTCTTTACCAGCAGCTACTCTAAAGGATATAACAAAACAAATGCTTCATTCAATTTCTTTATTATAATTTAACAGCCAACTGGTTACATAGACAACTGGATTTGATAGGCAACAACCATATGTACAAAGTACCTAATGTACAGTAGGCAACCATTCAGATGGGACCTAACCAACTGGAGACTAATGGTTACTCCAGCTCAGACATCAGAAGGGCTGCTAGACCCAGAAAAACCCATATGAGTGAAGACAAAATACCCAAAGGGAAGGTATTTTACCTATATCAAAGGAGTCACAGACAGAACAAGGAAACTGGTGAGGAAACACAAACTCCAGACAATCTATAAACCGACCAAGAAAATCCAGCAAATGCTGTGCTCACCGAAGGACAAGAGAGACCCCCTCACAGCCGCAGGGGTTTGCTGCATACCGTGCAGCTGCAGACAAGTTCTCATAAGGACCACCAAACAGTGTTCAAACACAAATCAAGGAACACGAGAAACACTGCAGACTGGGTCAGCCAGAAAAATCAGCAGTAGCAGAACATGTTATAAACCATCCTGGGCATAAAATGGACTAGGCCAACAACTGTCAGGTCAGAATGCACAGGGAAGCCACTGAAATCCATAAACACCTGAACAATTTCAATAAGAAAGAAGAAACTCTTAAAGTTAACAGAGGCGCATTACAGACCGCTGAAAAGCGGCGGCCTGTACCTGCCCCTTTCCCCGCTGGATCGGGGCCTCAGTGGCAGAGCAGCAGCCGCTGAGGCCCCGATCCGCTGCTTTCCAGGCCGCGGGGAAGCGGCAAAAGGCCACTTCCCTGAGGCCTGGAAAGGGGTGTCCTTGGGGCTTCAAGCCCCAAGGACACCTCGCGGCAGCTGGGAGGAGGAGAAAGGGGCCACTTGGCCCCTTTCTCCTCTGCGTCGCTGGGTGCAGCCATCTAAAGGCTGCGCCAGCGATGCAAAACCAGGAAGGAGCTTTGTTTAGGAGCTCCTTCCTGCGTGGACGAAAGGGCGCACTAAGCGCCCTCGTGCGGTGCGATGACGTCACGTCCGTGCCACCTAGTTTGGAGGCGGCGTGTTCATGATGCCATCCTGGCGGCCCCCATGTAGATGGGGCGCCGCCATCTTGTACGTCCTCCAGACGTATTAGCCTTGGGGGCGTCAAGAAGTGACGCCCCTTTTTAAACCTAGGACGTCCTGAGGACGTCCCTCATGGCGGTCTATAACACACCAGAGTTTGGCTACCAGTCCTGAAAAATACCAAAATCAAGACCTAGCCCACGCAAATGAAAACCACCCAGGGTGAGGGGGATTCCCAGCAGACGATGGATCATTAAGAAAATGGACAAGCTGTAGGCCTTGTCATTCAACAACAGAACAATACACAAATTAAAATGCAAATCACCTCCTCTCAACCAATAATGTATATACCCCACTCTCTTTCATGCCAGAATCCTTTGAAGATACTAGCCACAGCTGCTGGCGAAACGTCAGGAATAAACTCTTCTAGAACATCGCCTCAAAGCCAAAAAAAAAAAAAAAAACCCACAAAAAACTATGCATACTGGTTGTGAAAGCCTTCAATTTCCTACTATGTTTGTTTTTCTGTTATATGCCTTCACTTGAGGCTTAAATATCCTAAAGGGTATTTGTCTAATCTTGGAAGCTAAGTAGGGTCAGCACTAGTTTGTACTTGGATGGGAGATCACCAATGAATACTATGTGCTGTTGGCTTTCTTTCAGAAAAAGGAACTGGCAAAACCACTTCTAGGCATTCAAAGGGTCACCATAAGTTGACAGATCTCTCTCTCTCCTTCACACACTCTCTCTCTCTCTCTCTCTCTCTCTCTCACACACACACACACACACACACACACACACACACGGGCCTTCAATAAACTCTGACATGATGACTCTGAAGCAAGCCTGCCATGGAGTTTTCCTGGCAAGATTTATTTAGAGAGGTTTTGTCATTGCCTTCCTCTAAGGTGCAGAGAATGTGATTTAGATCACCCATGGGGTTTCCACAGCTGAGAAGGGATTCAAACCCTGATCTCCATGAATCCAATCCAACATTCAAATCGGTACACCACACTGGCTCTAATACTATGGTTAGCTGTATGATATGATATGTTTATGATATATCTTGACACTATCATTGCCAATGTCATTGGCTGACCAAATGACTATGGACTCTATCTGATAGTTTGTTATCTTCCTATTTGCACCATGGCCCTATTTACACCTATAATTTTGGCTGATTTTTTAATTATAAAGAAGCAATCCCCCCATGAATGAAACAACACATAAATCTCTCTTCCTCCTTTTCCTATACACCATACACAACATACCCAGAGTGAGTAAGCATGCATGGAAAAGTAAGAGTAGCTATGAGCTGTAATCTACATGTCTTCATGTGAATGTTTGCATGGAGCCTACACAGAAACAACTGAACATGTATGACTGGGAACCCTGGAAAAAACATAAAAAAGACTCAGGAATTTTGTGGCACCAAACACATTGATTCATTTATTATGCCGTAGGTTTTTGTGAATTAAAGTCTACTTAATCAGAAGCATGAAGTATTATTTTAAACTGATGCAACTTGGGAGGCAATGAGTAAAAAGTAAGGTCAGATGAACATGAAACATACACATTAGAGCAAGTGGCATTTGGATTAGTAACTAATAATAGGAGTTAAGAATGCAATGGTCCCTGTTAATAATTGCTGCTCTCTGTAGGTTCTGCATTTCATTTCCCACTGGTCACCTGTTTACTCTCTTCTACCACAACTGTGTTTGTGTGTGAGAGAGCGATAGGGAGGGAGGGTACAACTATACTGTAGAAAGAATACAGGTTGACACCATTTTAACTGCCATGACTCCATCCTACAGAATCCTGGAATTTATAGTTTTCTAAGGCACCAGCACTCTTTGACAGAGATGGTATTACCTAAATTATGAGGTGTCCCAAGAGGACATCCACAAATTGAATTAAATGGGAAATTAATTTAGGTCAATAATTCAGCAGCAAGAGGATAAATCTGGCCAAGACATAAGCCTATATTTACTGGTTCTGAAAAACTAGAATTCTAGAGTAGTAAATACAACTCAGTTTTATTATGTGAACAACAAAGGAGGTGTCAACATTCACACAAAGCACTCACACACACATACACGGACTAAGACATAAAAGGTAGTAGTAGATAGCAAAGGATTGCAATGGGCAATGCTTACCAGTTCCAGAAGCCAGGCTCCAATCTGGGAGAAAGCTGGGTGATGCTGTGTGGCACAGACAGCAGAACTGAGAAGCCAGGCTGGAATCTGACAGAGTTTCTGCCTCATTACAAACTGCTCATTCAGGAATTTATGGGCCAAACTTGACTCAAAGTAGTTGGAATTGATTTTCCAGGAATCCCAGAAAAAATGGGATTCCCAGCTGGTTGATGGTTTTAACTTCAGAGTTACAAAAGGAATATTTTTGGTTGATGGCCATGACATTGATTTAATCAAGCAGTGATAAGATCAGGACATCGTCAACGAGTTTGGGATAGGATGGAATGTGAGAAAATACCAGGGGGGCTAACAGAAAGATTGGCTTACTGCTTTAAGCTGAAAGACTTCTTTAGCTTTGACCTTCAAGAGGAAATGCACATGGCAGGGGGATGGGAAGCAGCAATATTCACAGCTATTAAGTCACATGGTCCTTTCTGCATGTCTTCCAGTCTTATCTGACCACTCTTGAGCAGCTCACTTAAAGGTCATGATGACCTTTCCAGGTTTGTGCTTTTTGGCCTCTTTGTAACTGCTATTATAACAAACTATAACAAAATATTTGTACCCCAAAATAATTCAGGGTATGCATGGTGTGGTAACAAAGGCTAAAGACCTTGTAAAACTATAAGTCCCAGGATTCCATAGGATGGAGCTATATCACTTAAAGTGGTGTCAAACTGCATTATTTCTTCCGCGGAGGTGCACACACACACAGAGGGAGAGAACAAGAGAAGGGTGGTGGTAGAGGAGGATATTTCAACTAGCCAGGCCTCCTCCTCCCTCCCACAGATCCATAGACACCTCTGAAAACAAAGTACATGCCATTGTTAATCCCACCATCACCACTAAGGTTTGAATTCAGCTGCCTGGTCTCTCCTGTTCTGTCCTTGGCACAGCTCTTTGTATAATCTTCAGAAAGTGAGGAAAGAGCACAAGGAGATGGACTTACTCTTCTGTTCTGTAAGCCCTGAAGTTTTTTTTTAAACAGGAGGACAGGGTCCAGTTCATCTCATTAGTGAATTGGGACAGGAAATAATGGGCTTTGACAGCTGCTAGAGAGATGTAGATTAAACAGTGGGATGATTTACAGTGGTGCAAAGGTGGAAAGGCAGGGAACTCTTTTTTCACTATTTTTGGAACAGAGACTCAGTGAGCTAAGTTAACAAAGGGACTGGATCCCAGAAAAAGAACCTGAGTAATGATATGTGGCACACAGGTTGACTCATCACTGCTTAATCTCATAAGCAATTTAAGGGGTCCTGCTGGTATTAACTCTTAGACCACCATAATGCTTTAAAATCCCTACAGAGTCAATCTGGAAGCTGAAGCTCACAAACTGCTCTCTTGGGCAATTTTAAATTTAAGACAGTTTAATGCCTTGCAGCCGTGTATGAGCTCAAACCGTCTTAAGACTTTAAGCACTAGTTAAGCCAGGTAACTCTTCTGAACACTCTCCAAAATTGGAGTTGCTCTCCATTTCAGTACCCATCCTAAAATATCTTGCACCAATCAAACTTTGTAGACGGGTCTCTTTCACAACAAGGAAACACAGTGGAATGGTAAAGTGCTTGTGCTCCACTGACTGTGGAAAGGCAGGCTTCTCCTTTCAATAAACTGAAATAGGATCCTTTCTTTCTGTCATTATTTACAAGATTCAGAAATTATAATGAATGACTATAGCTGTAAAACATAAAAGGTAAAGGTAGTCGTTTTGTTTCTAAGCCGAAGATCCAGCATTGTCTGAGGACTGCTCTGGTGGTCATGTGGCCAGCATGATTCCATTGAACACTGTTACCTCCCCACTATTTATCTACTTGCATTTGCATGCTTTCAAACTGCTAGGTTGGCAGAAGCTGGGACTAGTGACAGGAGTTCACTCCATCATGCAGCACCTGGGCCTTGAACTGCCAACTTGCCATTCTTGCAATCCACAGAGTCAGCGTCTTAACCACTTGAGCCACTGCATCCACTACTATAGCTGTACAATTTTCAAATATGAAGTGGGTTACCAGGAGCAGAATCCGAAAAGTTACATTTTCTTTTCTAATGTGGGCTAGACAATGCTACCATTAGGTGGATTTGCAATTGGTTGACCAACAGAAACCAAAGGGTTCTTTCATCACCAATGGCTCCTCCTCATCTTGGAGGGAAGTGACTAGCAGGGTGCCACAGAGTTCTGTCCAATGCTATTCAACATTCAGTGACTTGGATGATGGAATAGTCTCCTAGGGAACATCTACACTGAGGAAATAATCCAGTTTGGCATCACTGTAAGTGCTGTAGCTCCATACTATAAAATCCTGAGACTTGCAGTTTTACAAGGAGCCTTATCACACATGAAACTGGAACTCCAATCTGGAGCCATTCCGAAGTGAGGGGGAAGCAGAGTCACTTCAAATCCAAGGCAATTCATGTGATTAATTATCACACGTGAAGGACGAAATTGTGCTCATTACTGAGGCAAAGCGGAGCGAGTGCAAAATAAATTACCACACCAGACGGATTCAACTATTCGAATTAGCACCCTTGTGCATGCTCAGTGAGGCTCTGGACGCTGTCATCCTTCCCTGCTTCCTCCATTTCCCCCCTCCTTGGCTACCATTCTTCCCTGCAACCTCTGCTTGCCCCTTCCTTAGCACCAAGATGCAGGACCTGAGTGAGAGCAGGATCGGGGTGATGGAGGATGAAGAGGGTGAAGGAACAGGACGAAAGGGGCCAGGGAGAGCTGGATTGGGGTGCAGAAGGAGGAGGAGGATGAAGGAGCAGGAGCAGGATGCAGGGGGCCAAGAGGGGCGAGATCAGGTTGATCTTCCACACCAGAGCAATTTGGATTGAAATCAAAGTGAGCTTGGAAACAATTTTTGTGAATTCGCTCGTTACCGAATTCACAAAAACCAGGAGTCACTTTGGATTGACTTAGGATCTGGCTCGGAAGTACTCCCCATAGAAAGCAATCATGTGTGATAATACATCATGTTTTAACATGAATTCACATGGTTGGACTAGGAGTGACTATGGATTGGAGCTGCTAAACTCATCGTCTGATAAGGGCCAAGTTTAGCCTTCTCTGCCAAAGACTGCTGGTGCATCACAAAACTACAGGATTCTGTAGGATGGAGGAATTGCAGTTAAAGTGGTGTGTCTGCATTCTTTCTACAGTTTAGATGCACCCCTAGGTGCATTCGCTGCTCACGGGTGGAAATGAAACACTGATCCAAATTTATTAAGGCACTTCTTGCATTGTTCATCACTGACTGTAAAATGCTCCCACAGCCCAGCTGATCCTTCTCTTTTCGCCTTCTTTTCCTGCTCACACAAGCCTGCAAAACATATTTAAGCAGATCAAGCAGTTGATCTCTCCACCTGACCCTCTCATCTTAATTGTACTTACAGTTCTCGAGGGAAACTCATTTCAGAAAAGTTCAAAAGCTTCTTGATTAGAGTCAGTTTAACAAATGAGGAAGGAAGGAACTTATACAAGACGATCTGCTGTGTATATTATAAGAAAGACTATTTTAAAAGCAACCAACATCCAGAATTCCTTGAAAACCACCTGACTACCTTCTGGTTCCTAGAATGTATGTTTATGTGTGTGTATACAATGTGAATAAGTGTATATGCATTGGGCACACAGAGGAACACATCGCCCATGTAGTTCTAATGAAGTTTCAATTCCCTGCTATGCCAAAAGCTCTGTTTTCATCTTTAACCAGTTCTGCCCACTAACCTGTAGAAATAATTGCCAAAGCTACTTCCTGAAAAGAAGAGATACTTGCAAAGGAAATGTCTGAACAGCATTCCAGCAAGAATGCCCTAAAAGTCACATCGATAAGGAAAATTAATTATAACCATGTATGAAAATCATGATTTTTTTTAACTTTCTAAAATGAAAAATTAATTCACTATAACTGTTTGTTGCAACTGATGCAATGAATAATACAGTATTGAACATTGGTGGAGACAAGCATATATCTTGCATTGTCAACTTATTTTAAAATACGTTCTCTTCTGTGATCTCTTGCATGAGGCAACATTCCATGCAATCATGGTCCATGCAGTAATGCCATACTCTTTGTCCTCAGTTAATATTACACTCCCTAAACTGCAAATCCCAGGATTCCATAGGAGGATGCCGTAGCAGTAGAATAATAGTGCTATAACAGTGTAGTGTGGCATTAGCTATAATAATTCTGATACTGACTTGATCAGAATAGCTCTGATACTGACTTGGTTGAGAATATTTCTGATGTCAAATGCTGACTTAAAATGCTGACTTGAATGGAAGCAATTCCAGGAATATGTTTAGCCTGCACAAGAGAAAACTGAGGGGTCATTCACACTACATTTTAATCTGGGCTCCAATCCGATTCAAATGAGGGTCGTTCATACTTGCGCCGGGGTTTCCTAACCCGAATTGGGGGGTCTTTCATACTTGCACCAGAGTTAGGGTTGCCATATCTGAGGACCTCCAAACCGGGACAAAAGTAGGACAAGGTTTAAAAATGTAGTGCTTTTTTTTAATTTCCTGGCCAGGAAATTTAAAAAAAGGTCCTACATTTTTAAACCGTGTCCTCCTCCTCCTTCCCGGCTTGGGAGGAAGCCTTGGCCTGCAAGGAGGGAGAGGAGGAGGAAGCAGACGGTGCACGCGGGGGCGGAGGTGGCCGCGGGTGGTGCCATCCCGGTTTTGGCACCAAACCGGACCGGGACCGGGACATGACCACCCAAAGAGGGATTGTCCCGCCTACAGGCGGGACATGGCATCCCTAACCGGATTTTCCTGATCTGAATTGGGGGATTATTCATACTTGCACTGGGGCTTTCTAACCTAAATTAGGGGGGCGTGGAGTAAATCCCCCTTAACCTAGGTTTTTTGGGCATGGATTTTCTTGCCGTTCTTTTCAAAAGAACCGTTTTTTTTTTTTGCCAATGGGAACTTGTAAATCATTCCCATCTGATTCCTTCCTTCCTCCTCCTCTCCCTCCTTCACCCCGATCTTGCCCTCACTGGCACCCTGCAACCTTCTGTTTCCTCCTCCTCTCTCTCCTTCACCCTGATCTTGCCCCCACTGGCACCCTGCATCCTTCTGCTTCCTCCTCCTCTCCCTCCTTCACCCCGATCTTGCCCCCACTGGCACCCTGCATCCCTCTGCTTCCTTCTCCTCTCCTTCCTTCCTCTATCACCCCTGATCCTGGCTCTGTTTGGCCCCTCCATCCTTCTGCTTCCTCCTCTTCTTCCTTCCTCTGTCATCCCAATCTTTTGCACCCTCCATCCTTGTGCTTCCTCCTCTTCCTCAGCCACCTCCACTCTTCTTCCCCTTCCTCCTCTCCCCCTCTTGCCAGGATCGTGGTATTTTACCCCACTGGCAAATGTGAACGTAATTCCAGGGTAAAATGCCACAATCGAGGCAAATCAATGCCACAGATAGAATCGATCCTGGCAGTCAAATGCCACAGAGAGATTCGATCGTGGCATTTCTAATAATAACCCAGTTCCCACACCAGATTATTCTTTCAGTGTGAATGGAGTCCGAGAGGTGACATGATAGCTATCATGAAATATCTGAAGAGATGTCAAGTAGAAGATGGGGCAAGCTTGTTTTCTGCTGCCCCAGGGACTACAACATAAACCGGTGGATTCAAATTACAAGGGGGAAAAATCTACCAAAACATTAAGAATGTCTTTACTGTAAGAGCAGTTCAGCAGTGGAATAAACTGCCATGGTGGTGGACTCTTCATCTTTGGAAGTCTTTAAACAGAGGCTGGATGGGCATCTTCCAGGGGTGCTTTAGTTGTGTATTCCTGCATGATAGGAGGTCGGACTAGATTTATATTTTATTTATTTCAAAGATTTATATCCTGCCTTTCTCCCACAGTGGGATTCAATGGGCCTTTATGGTCCATTCCAACTTGGAGAATCTATGGTTCTGTTATTCTAACCACTGAACTGCAAGGCATCTCAAAATAAAATACTGAATTGTCTTTTGATTTTCCATCATCTCAAGAGACAAATATAATTGTTTTTCTATCATTATAGCCTAATCCTAAATATGTTTTAGAAATATTTTTTCTGAGTTTAGTAGAATCTCTTACTCTCCAATAAGTATGCAAAGGAATGAAACCATCCTCTTCCTGCTTGCTTTTGGCAGTACCCTGCTGTACTCAAAAGTGATGAACTGATGCATTTGGCTAGAGAACTCTGATTCCTGGAGGGCAAACCCACTCCTATTAGTAAAGTATCCCATGCACACATAAGATGCATAACAACAAGTCATTCTATATTTTGTGCAAGCTCTGCTAGGAAAATCTGCTAGGAACTTCTAAAAAACTGTATTTTTCTGAAAGAGAGAATAAACTGTTCTATGTTATAAGGAGAAATCTATATGAAATTGTGCTATTGGTGTGACAAATAAATAGATAAACCCACAAAGATAAATAAAATATATGGCCTTCCAGTGCCATACTCAGGAATTCCATGTGGGGGGGGGGGAGAACAGGATATACATTCAATAAATAATAAAAATTTGTCTCCTGATCGTACAGTGCATTTGCCTCTGATTACAAGCAACTAGATCTTGAGGGATCATATTTCTTCCAGTGCTAATGCTCCACCACTGTACTGCACAGCATTTGGAGCATGCATGACTCGGCTCATTATTATTCTCCCCATCTCATACTTCTCAGTAGGTAATACATGAATGGACACCTGCCGGGACACCTTTGAATCCTTCTGTGATGGGAAAGGTAAACTGGAATGTCTGATTGGCCTTCTTTATCTCCTTTCTTACTTTGTATTCTTCTCTCATCCTCCTTCCTGCCCGTTTTCTAGCCCCCACATTTTAATCTCTCTTTCTATGGAATCTTTTTCATGTCAGCAAAGCTTTTCATTGCTCTTCTCTAGAACTCCCCCCCCCCCAGCTGCTATCTCTTCTAAAGACATGGTGAACATACTAATGAAGAGATAAAAAGGATATAGGAGCATTTGGTGTTGCAATATTTAAGAAGTCACTTTTGTAGTGCTGCCTCGTTCTTGCGCTCCCCTTGTTTCATGTGCCTCTCTTGGCCAGCCCAGTTTTTAAAAAACTGACCAAACTCCCATTCTATTCTGCAACTGGCAAAGGTGTAAAACATAAGAAGAAGAAGTGTTGGGGAGCCAAAAGATGGCACTCTTTCACAGGAATAAGCATCTTGGCACCCCTTGGCATGTACCAAAGAGATATGGTGCTGCCACCTCTCTGATTACATGCCAGTTTCACAGCCATTGAAAATCTTCAAAGCAAACAGCTGCATGCAGGAAGCTTTTGCAAAGTGCTATGTTGAAATAAGTAACCCAACAGACATGGTCACCTATGTTGGCATTTTGTTTTTACTCCTGCAGCCCTAAGCATACTTACTAGGGAAGCAGACTCCTTAAGATTAGCATTCTATGACTTGATTGCAATCTGATGTACCTTTAGGACTACTTTGGTCCATTTATAGGACTGGACTGCATGGATAATTTTTGACATGTATATATCACGAGAAGCCAGCATGGTATAGTGGTATAGTGGTCTGCACATTGGATATGACTCTGGGGACCAGGGTTCAAATCACCATTCAGCCATGGAAACCCACTAATTGGGCAAGTCACACTCTTTCAGCCTCATAGGATGGCAGTGGCAAATCCACTCTGTGATAGCTTCTCCTTAGGGTCACTGTAACTTGGA
Organism: Sceloporus undulatus; assembly: GCF_019175285.1. Taxonomy (NCBI): domain Eukaryota; kingdom Metazoa; phylum Chordata; class Lepidosauria; order Squamata; family Phrynosomatidae; genus Sceloporus; species Sceloporus undulatus. The sequence continues at coordinate 77,483,962 of NC_056523.1, read as the reverse complement.
AATGTCTGGAAGGCACACAACAACAAATACATCAAGAGTACTTGCTTTTTTTATGCAGGACACACATGCTTATCCAGTTTTTACCTAAAATTCTCAAAGGATTTTACAGTGAATGATACTTCTTTTCATTTAAAGGAGCAGTGATCTAACAGAGAGGCAACTAGGTTCTTCCCCACAACCAAAATGCATAATAGAGAGTATTATCATAAAGTGTGTGTGACATGAATGCATAGTGATTTTGGCTTCTGGAGGGCAGTGATGTCCATCTATTATAGAAATAACCAACATAAAACAAAAAGTTTGGTTGTGATGCTCACATATATAGATTAAGCATTTGTGGATCTGAGTGCATTTCATCAAATGAGTTACAATACACACTCACCCCCACACACACACAGAATATAGAGGGGGGAAAATAAGGAAACACATTTGATGTATGTGTGTGCATAATATGTGTTTTGGCTAACTAGCCAGACAATACCAAGGACAGCTATAACTGCAGAGCACAAATAATATATAATCCAGTCAAATGCTCAGTGTATGTATGTACTTACCCTCTTAGATAATCACTCCGTGCATCTGACTCAGCTCTGGAAAATGTTTTCTGAATTAAAAGAACCCAAGATATTCACATGATTTATATGATATATTTTTATCCTACTCCTCAATGCTGGAGGGTTCTTGCAGCACCAAACAACAAATTAAAGTAACAGGCATCAATATTTAAAAATATCTAAACTGTAGAATATTATTAAGCAGAGGCAGATGTTAAAAGCCACATAAAATCAAAGCCAGTTGGATGAAAAGTCATGACAGCAATTAAAAAAAAGAAAAGAGCCTCACTTGGCCCTGAAATAGGGAATTACTGCAGCATGCGAGATGTCACAGGTTCAGTCCTTGAGAAAATACTTTCTCTGAAACCCTGGCGGTCTGCTGCCACATGATAACACTGAGCCAGATGATCTGAGCAATGATCTGACATGGCACAAGGCAGCTTCTGATGATAACAAAGCTAGTTCCATTATCATATTAAAAACTTGTTTGCACACAACTGCACACATCTGTAAACTACACTGAGGAAGAGCTTTGTGTACCTCTCACATTGCAAAAATTAGATACGTATTTTGCAAAACTCTTAACACCATTTGAAAAAGGCACATATAAAAATATGATATGTTGAATCCAGTGAGCATCATAAGACAATGGCTTGAATCCTATTATTAGTGCCAACTGTTGGGATACCTGTGGATCTGTATTCTAAAATCAAAGACAAATCTTCTCAAAATAGAAGAAGAGAATTTAAGTCCTGGATCAGTGGTTCAAAGAAACTAACATCAAGTTTGTAAAGAACGAAAGAAGTCTACTGGCGAGTTATGTTAATTAAAAAAAAAAAAAGTCTGAGAAGCAGTAAGTTTCTTACCAAGTTCGTATTTGCTGTGTCTACAAAAGCTAAAGTTGAAATCTATAATTGATTAGTCCAACTGATAAATAAAAATTATTTTATTAGCTAAAAAAGGCAACCCTGATTAATCAGACAGCATGGACTATCTTTAATGAGTATTTCCCATTTTCTTTTGCAAAAGAGGTAAGATATTATTGCATTTATATCTCATCTTCATGGTATTATTATTAACCTTTATTTATGAAGCGCTGTAAATTTACACAGCGCTGTACATACAATCTTTTTAGTTAGACGGTTCCCTGCCCTCGGGCTTACAATCTGTACATGTCTCTCCTTCTTGATAATTGATCTGCACAACAACCATGTAAGGTAGGTCACCTCATAGTTTCAAGGTTCAGTGGGGACTAGAATGTGGGAGTGCGCACTTTGATTTCCCTTTAATGACTGGGATTTATAGTTTGAGGAGGAGGAACTTGGAATTCTCTCTTGAAGGCTGTAGTTCAGGGCAAAGTCTAGAGAACTCCAAGTCTCCCCACCAGACTACAGATCCCAGAAAGCCATAGAATGGAGCCATGTCAGTTCAAGTGGGATCAAAATGATGTGACTATGCAATACAGATACACTCCAGATTTCTCAATTCCCAATCCAATATGTTAATCTCTAATCTCATTGCATGTATGTACTTACCCTCTTAGGTAAGCCATAATCTGTAAATAAAACAACAGAATGCTTATCCCTTTACTGCCTTTTACTTTACAAGCTTGATCATGAATGTAGATTTAATCAATTTAGAAACTGTTTGACAAATTGATATAATCAAGGAAGAAAGATCACTTTATTTGAGTGACAGCTTTAGATATACAAAAAAATTCCTCCCCTTCCTCTTCCTTCTCTCACATGAACTTACATTCAATGGCAAAGGAATGCCACTAACTAGCCTTGATTCTGCTTATATTTTTTTTTTATTTACCTTTTGAGTACCTTCCAAATTAACTTTTTTGTTGTTGCTGACAACTCAACACTTCCTGAACCTTTGAAAGCTAATACCAGCAACCTTTTACAGAAGCATTCAAAATTATACAAGTTGGGGGAAATTAATCCAGTGGGACACGTATGTAACTTGATAAGCCTTGTTGTATGCCTTCAAGTCATTTCCAATGGAATTTTCTGGGGCTGAGAGTGTGTGACTCACCCTAGATCATCCAATCAATTTTGGCAACATGAGAGATAGCCAAGAGCCCTAGTCATCACTGCCATCCTCAGATCTTGCAGACTGAGGGTTGTGGCTTCCTTGATTGAGTCTATCCACCTGTGTCCTACTGCCTTCCACTTTATCAAGCAGTTGTCTTTTCCAGTGAGTCATGTCATCTCATGCTATGTCCAAAGTATGACAACCTCCATTTTTTTCATTTTCACTTTTAGTGAGACTTGTACTGTAAACTGTATACATTTCTCTTGGAGTAAGTCCCACTGAGCACAGTGGGCCTTATCTTTGAGTAGGTGAGCATAGGAATGCACTGCATGTCAACTCAGTGCATTCCTATGCTCACCTACTCAAAGGTAAGATCACTGTCTTAAAGTCCACTGTGGAATCAGTGAGGGCAAACTTGAACTGACAGTGCTAAGAATATTTTTGGAAGTTGTCCTTGTTTTAGGTTCTGAAGGTTCTGGTGTATCACTAAAATGGTGAATGGGGAAAAGAGAAATAAAATACTGATGTATTACTTTGTTTATTAAATTTGGAGTGATCCGATTTTTCATTCAGTGGAGCATCAATACTGAAGAAAGTACCCATTATCTGGTTGGTAATGTGCATGTAAAATTGAATGTCATAAATTAATTATGTTGATCATCTGAAAGTCATGTGATTATGCAGCCAACTTATTATTCAATCATTTGGAAATCTTGTGATAAGTAGATGGTGGTGTGTGTGTGTGTTTGGCTTTGTGGTTGCTCTGGTTAGAATTAAGTAACACCACAGATTTCTGAGGTATACTCAGAGGGAAGAAAACACCTGTACTGCTGGTGGCACATTGGCCTCTGCCTGTATTATCATCATACTTATAAAAATCAGGTGGGAGGAAGCAATGGCCAAAATGGAATAAATGTTTGGTTGGTTAGTTTTTGTGTGGCTGGTGCATGTATGCAAAGGACAACCTTCCTTTATAACCACTGTTTTTATTGGAAACTTTGTGAGTTGCATGGTAATTTGGGTAAACAGATTCCATTAGGTGAAAGGCCAGTTCCCCATGATATTAAGGCTACTTTTCATAACCACTTAACCAAGTTTTCCATGTGGTAACTGTTTTAGAGCCTCAGCATACTTCTGGATAGGCAATTGCTGCCTGCAGTGCTCTTTAACCTCATAGACTCATAGAGTTGGAATAATAATATATAATAATAAAAATTTATTTATAGCCCGCCCAATCACGAAGAATCTGTGAAGAGCCTTCAAGTCCACCTACCTGCCATGCAGGAACTTGCAACCAAAGCATTTCTGCTTGACTGTTGAACAGCTCTTACCATCAAGGAGATCTCCCTAATGTTTAGGTGGAATCTCTTTTATTGTCATTTGTATCCATTGTTGCATGTTCTAGTCTCTGGAGCAGCAGAAAACAAGCTCACTGTCTTCTAGATTGCATCCCTTCAGATATTTAAAGATGGCTATTATGATACCTCCCAGTCTTTTCTCCAAGCTAAACATACCCAGCTCCCTCAGTCATACTTCAGAAGGAATATATGCATTCAATTCATAATGGCAGAAACAGAGCTGTGCCTGTGATGTTGTTAAACATGCAGCTGAAGAGGTCAATGCACAGACAAGGTGCATTTGGTCCTTCCATGCAACACTGCCACTTAGCACAAGGGTTGTATTACACAATCAACATAAAACATGGCATTAACACTAAAAATACTGGGGCAAAACTCTTGGGAGAAGGGAGGGAAAGATTGTGCCAGATCTTGTGCTTGGTTTCTGGATTCCAAAGGAGTTTAAGAGTATGGAGCTGAAGTAAGCCCAGATAAGCATCTTTTTGGAAGAACAGCACAACTTCCTCGATTATACAAGTTCAGCTTTCTTTGCAGAAATACAGAATACCAAGAGGGTTATTGTTACAAAAGGAGGCAGCAGGAGTGTCGTTTTTGACTTCAGTTGGCACTGCAGCAGAATAAAAAGTTTGGGCATATGAGCCCACTAATGCAGAAGGACTGCCCAGGATTTTTTAAAAAACAAAACAGAACAGAACCTAGTATAACGGTTTCCTGCCTTAATGACACTTTTCAGAATTCCAAAACTATTGCTCCTGTAATAGCATTCCAGGAAGCAACTGAGTACAACCTGCTGCACACTGTCCTTGCCTGGTTGTCAGGATTATTGATTGAGTCCATGTTACACTAAAGCATTCCCAGGGCATCTAGTCTATTGGCAGCAGTCCGTTATATAGAGCAGAAGTGCCAGACCCAGCAACATCCCCACAGAGAAGGGAAACATGATTTAGAGAGCTACCTTGCTTTTCCCCTTTTGCTACAGTGCTTTTTTTACTTGTACAGTGGATTCTTGTTATTTGCTGGGGTTTGGTTCCAAGATCCCCCATGTAGAACAAAATCCGTGTATGCTCAAGTCCCATTAAGTATAATGACATAGCAAAATGGTGTCCCTAATAAAAAATGGAAAATCAAGGTAAATTTATACTTTTTTGGAACATTTTCAAACCGTGTATGCTTGAATCCGTGTATAAAATATCTGTGTATAAGAAGGGCCGACTGTACACACAAACAGAAACGTACACACACACACACAGAGAGAGAGAGAGAGAGAGAGAAGGAGTGAAAAAACACAAGAGGGGTATGCGTGGAAAACAAGCACATTTGATCCTCCTGTAAAATTCTGTGAATGAGGGAAGGCGATGACATATTAAAAGCCTCGTCTGGAAGCATCCTTCCCTTTTGACTAGCAGATATAGAATGATCTGCCTGTCGGGAGAAGTGGAAGATCCTAAATGCAGTTGTGTCTTAAGTGTCATTGATTTGGGGCTGCGTTCAATTTACTTTGGAGGCATACCTGATGTTTCAGTTCCTCTGTGGCATTGCAGTGTTCCATCTGCTTAACAGAGCCCTGTACACTCAGAAAGGCTGCTAAAAGTTACTCCAGCTTTTACTTATCTGTGTCTAAGGGAAGGTGATACCTTGTGCCAAAGAGGCATTCATGCATTATTCATCGGTGTGAAAGACATGGAGGGGAGCGGGACTGGAGGAGGCAAGAGAATGATGCATCCTTCCTTGTTTAGCCTTAGGCCAGAACCTGTCATGTGGATTTCAGCAGAAACTTCGGCTGGTCAATCATTATCTGTCCACCGAGTGATGGATGACAGATTTTTCCGACTGTCATTGCTGTACCTAGCCTCATCAACTTGCGCTCTTTTTCTCTCTCCAGGACTTTCACACTTGATGTTCTTCCTCCATAGAAATTATCTCTCCACTGTATTGGGGTGGGGAGTGGGGGAATAGTTGGCACTTCTAAATGGAATTCAACAGTATCTATTTTGCCAGAAGCACACAGGTCAGGAAGCCAATATGTGCAGCGGGTTGATTATCTCCATGCAGGAAGAATGCAGCATGCTAAACAGCTCTCAGTATGGGCCCCTGAAAATAAACATATATATCTTTTAAAAACATATGAATGAATAATAACCAGCCTCTCCGGAGGGCACAGGATTTCTCCCTAGTCCCTGTGGTGCATGGCTAGAGTTTTTTTTCCCTCCCCTGTTTTGATTTATAGAGGGAGCAAAGATTAGTTTAGCGTTAATAAGCTTGAACTTGCCAAGGCTTCCTGGTGCCCAAGGTGGGCATGGCCCTAGCATTAGGTAGCTGTCTCAGGAGGCTGATGCTGTTCCTTTTGGATTCCCTGCCATTCTCTCTATTGAAAGATAGCTTTGGGTGCCATTCACTCTGTCTTGTCCTAAACTAGTCCACCATCCTCAGTTGTGGGGGCATGGAGGACTTTCTTGTTGTCAATGCTGAAGTAAGATTCAGGGGTCAGGTTGGCGAGGAGGGCAATTCTTTATGTCAGAGTCAGAAGGGGAAATCTGACCTTCACCTTGGGCAAACCTACCTGATGCAAAAAGGGATCAGTACTACTTGCTCTTCCCAAGAGCCACTGTGGTATGGTTTGAGCATTGGATGATGACTCTGGAGGCCAAGGTTTGATTTTCTACTCAGCCATGGAGCCTCCTTGGGTGAGTCACATGCTCTCAGCTTCTGAGGATGGCGATGACAAACCCCCTCTAAAGAAATTTGCCAAGAAAACCCTCTAATAGTTTCACCTAGGATTGCCATAAGTTGGAGACAACTTGAAGGCTCACCACCAACCTGCTCTTCCCAGACAGAGCCCAGCACTTGGCTCTGTCTTCCTGGATGCTAGCTCCATCCTACTCAGACCTCTATCCATGGTTTAGGAGAGAGGGCAACATCCCTAAGCCTGGGGCCCTGGACTTCTGGAGGGCCTGGACCTGTGGAGTCCTGGACAGTGAAAAACAAACATATACACTTGTCCCTCCATATTTGCTAGGGTTAGGGGCACAAGAGCACCATGAATATGGAAAAACTGTAAATACCAAAAACATCATGTTTTTACCTGAGAGGACACCTCCAGTGCAACTCTGTGGTCAACGTCCAACAGACACTGACCATAGAATTGCCCAGGAGGAGCTACAAATGCCTAGTAGAGTATTCTCTCTAGGAATCTCTAGGTTTTTCAGTGCAACTTTTACTTAAAGTTGACCATAAACTTGCACTGGAGGATTTAGCTATTCCTAGAGAGAACATATTAATCAAATCTGCACATACCAAAGCCACAAACATGGAAGATAAGTGTATATGTTGTTATCCTGAGGGACTCCAGAGCAGCTCTGATGTCTGTGGCAAAACCTCAGCATCCCCCGAAGTCTCCTCCTCTAGGAGCTTGATTCAAGGTGGGGAAGGACAGCGGTGCACCTGGAGACCCTAGTCCCAGAATGACACTCAGGCCCACATTTTGTAGGGCGCTTTGGGGAAGGAGGGGGAGCCTCCTGCCCTGCCCTAAGCAGCAGCCCTGCAAAGGGTTAAGCAGCCTGAGCTGTGGGAAGCAATGGGGAGGTGGTGGAGGGGGGGGGAGAAGAGAGAGATAACCCTCTCCTCTCTCCTGCTGTCAGTAACGCCCGAGTTTTCTTTGTTGGAGGATCTCTCTGAGCGAATCCTGGAAGAAAGATGACAAAGCAAGCCCCCCCCCCGCCTCCCTCCCCTCTCCCTTACTTCCCTGCCTCCTTCCCCCTGCTTTCTACCTCCTCCTCCTCTCACTTCCACACAGCCTTCTTCCCACAGACCCTCCCCTGCAATCCACACACCGACTCAGCCGGAGCCAGAGACAAAGAAGGACCCGCCTCGAAGCGGGGCTTTCTTCTGGGTGTATTTCTTCCCACCCGCGGCCCTTGTTTTGTCTGCCCAGGTCTCCCTGGGGGCTTCCCTGAGGGGGCCAGGCCAAGCCAGCCCCGGCCCTCCTCGCAGCCCCTCTTCCCTCCCAAGGAAGGCGGGAAAAGGCCTCGAGGACTAGGGAGCCACGACGGGGCAGGGATTAAGAGGGTCTGGATTGGGATTAGGATCATGTGTCGGATTTGGGCGGCTCTTCCACAGCCCGGGAGGGGAGGGGAGGCCAAGACTTGCCCCCTTCGTCTCCCTCCTCTCCCGGGTGACCAGGTGTCCCCCTCATCGCCAAGGGCTCCAGGCGCCGCAAAAATGGAGGACGTGGCCCAAGACAAGCTCAAGACACTCCGAGACACATTTATTCATTTCAAAGGCTTCTATCCCGCCTTTCTCCCAGAGTGGGATTCAAGGCCGGTCCACTCATCCCAAATCCTGCTTCTGAGTCCTGCTCAAAATGGAGGGCATTGTGGAAATTATATTATTATTATTAATTATTATTATTATATTAATTTGTATCCCGCTCTTTCCCCAGAACTAGGACCCATTCCCTCCTGGGCAGAAGGAGGGTTGGAATGCAGGCCAAACAAGTCCCCGAAAAGACATGAGGACTTGGCTTCACAAGGTCTGCGTCTGTCAGGAACTGGCTGAACCGGGTGTTATTTCACGGGTGGAAAGGACTGGCCCCTTTTCTCCCTGGAGCTATCTCTGAGGAAATCAGTTAAAACCAACCAACCAACCAAAAAACCCTGCCCCCTCCCCCCAAAATGTAGGGACATGGCCAAAGAAAAGCTCAAAAGGTTCATGTAAATATCAATTCTTGCTTCTTAGTCCTGCTCCAAATGGAGGACGTTGGCCAGGAGGTGGAAATGGAGGATGCGTCCTGGAAAAGGAGGACCACTGGCCCCTCTGCGCGGCAGGAGATGTGGCGGCAAAAGACCCCGTAAAACCGGGGGGGGAGGGAAGGGTGGTCCCAGAGTGACCTCTTCACCGCAAAGGGGGACAAGGCACCGCAGAAAGGAGGGCGTGGAAGGAAAAATGGAGGACACCCCCCACACACACACAAAAGCTCAAAGTACTCCCAGAAGTGGAAAAGCCATGCTTCTTCAAGCCCTGCTCAAAATGGAGGACGCTGTGGGCAATTACTCTTGGACAGAAGATGGAAACGGAGGAGGTGTCCTGGAAAAGGAGGACGGGTCTGGCCCACCCTCCTGGGCGAAGGAGCGCAGGCCCTCCGCGTCTCCCCTCTTCCTCCTGAGCCCAGCCCAGCGGAGGGGAGGCATACAGGTGGGAAAAGAGCAGGAGGAGCAGGAGGAGGGTGGCACCGGTGGGTCCAGCCCCCCATTTCCTTGCCCAGGGGCGGGGCCGGGGGCGGGGCCATGCAAATGACGGGCAGGAGAAGCCAATGGACTGAATAGGGTTTGGGCGCTGGATGGGAGAGAAAAGGGGCGAATTGAGGAGAGCGGTGTGGTCGCCCATCGGAGGAGGAGGAGGCTGGGGGCTGTGTCTCCTCCGTGCGCCCCGCTTCTTTCTGCCAAGGAGGCCCCCTATCATTCTTATTACTATTATTACTACCCTTCCTATTATTATTAGTCTTCCTCCAGGCTCCCTCTCCTTTCATCCATATCCCCCCCTCCGTCCCTATTGCCGGTCCCTCGGCCTGCCAGCGGCCAACTTCAAGGCGGAGGACGGAGCAGCCTTGGGCGGCCGGAGAGAAGCCAAAAGTCCAGCTTCTGAAGGAGAAGGAGAAGAAGAAGCAGGAGTCCCGCCTCGGGGGTCCCCCCTCCTCCTCCTCCTCTCCGACCTCTCTCGATGGATTGGCGAAGAGATCTCCTCGGGTCCTGAATTGGAAAGCCGGGATTGTGGAGGGCGCCTCCTTTGATTAGTTGGATCGGAGGGGGATGGCGGTGCCCGGGCCGCTGCTGCTGGTGCCCGTTTGGGGGTGCCGGGCCTAAGGGGTGCCAGGCTCCTTCCTCCCTCCTCTTCCTCACTTGTGGAGCTGGCCGAAGGGGCTGCTCGGGTCCGGAGCCCTCGCGCTCTCTCCAGACGGACGGCGTTGGTCCCATCCGCGACTCCGGCCAGAAAGGTAGGTCTTGGGCGGGCAAGGAGAGCCAACAACAGCCGCAACAAGACTTTGTGTATTTGTATCTCGCCTCTCCCGCAGGATCGAGGCGGCTTACAACAGTAATAAAATACAATCCCCCCCTTCTCCTCCCTGCCTTCCCTCCTCACCGCAAAGGAGGACAAGGCGCCGCCAGATGGAGGACGTTTGCCCCCTAAAACCTCAAGGGGGCAAACGTCCTAAGATGAAAGGTGAAAGCCACGGGGAGTTAAAGCGGGGCCAAACCTCTTCCTCTCTGCCCTTTGAACGCGGGTGCGGACCAAGGCCCGGGACGGCTGTGTATTATTTTGGCTGCGAATGTATTTGATTTCTTTGCAAGGCTTTCTGTCCCGCCTTTCTCCCACAACGGGACCTAAGGCGGGTGAAACCGAAGGGATCGGAGAGGATATAAGGCTCCAAAGGCCCGTCGTCCGTCGGGGAAGGACTGGGGCCAGGAGGCGCAAACTTTGGAGCGGCCTCTTCGACGACGCAAGCCTCCCTGCGAGGATACACACACACACACACACACACACACACACACACACACACACAGGCTCAGCCTCCTCCCCCCCTCTTCTCCCTCAACACAAACACACACAGTAAAAGTGATCAGGAGGGTTCCGGACGCCCCGGTTGTGTTGCACAGAGAGGCGGGATGATATTATTATTATTATTATTATTATTATTATTATTATTATTATTATTATTATTATTATTATTATTATTATTATTATTTCCCCCCAGAAATGCCCACTGGCGCGGAGGAGGGCTCCACTTTCTCGCAGCGAGGGTTGTGTTTTGTGTGTGTATGTATACACTCACACATATACATACATATATATCCATCCATCCCCTCCAGTTCAGTTTTAGAAGCGCCTTGAATCCGTCCCTTGTGGGAGAAAGGCGGGATATAAATCCTTTGAAAGAAAGAAAGCAAGGAAAGGAAATGGAGGAGCCCTTCGGGATGGGAGCCAAGGTGGCCCCGATTTGGGAGAAACCCGAAGGCGCGCTCGGGGGGTCGCAGCGGGGCTGGATCTACACCGCAGCAGTCGTCCGCTTTGATACCGGTATAACTGCTCTGGCTCCATGCTCTGGAATTCGGGGAAGCTCCGCTCTGGTGCCCCAACAGAATCCCTTTCCTGGAATTCCAGAGCATGGAGCCATGGCACTTAAATCACTGCATCTTTAAAGAGTTGGACGAGACCCCCGAGGGCCATCCAGTCAAGCCGGATTATTGGTGCCGACGATCAGGTTGTTTGGAGGCGGAGAGGTGGGAGGCCCAAAAGGCCGGGGCTGGGTCCCCTTGTGGGTCCGCTCCTTCTCTCCTGGGCCGGCGGCGGGGCTCATCTCCGGACTGGAGGGCGAGAAGCGGCCGGGGAAGATGACTTCCCTTCCGCCGCCTTACATTGCCTCGGATTCTCAAAGCCCCCCAAGAGCCAGGCGTTGCCCCGCTCTGGGCCGCTCTCACCTGAGACAGAGGCTGAGAGAGCCCCGCCACAATACACCCCAGCTCCCAGAATTCCATAGCCCCCTCTTGAAGAAAGCGGCCCAGAAAACCCCTTTGAAGGCCCACAACAACACCTCCTTTCCCTCCCCGCTTCCCGCTCGGTTTCTCTGCCTCTGTGAGGGAAAGGCCATCGCAGGGGGCAGAGGGGCAGAGGAAAGGCGGCAGGGTTTTGTGGGGCTGCTTCCCTCCTGCTGCCCTGGCCGGCCTTCCTGCTGCCCCACTTGGCTGCCTCGCTGGCTCCTTTCCCGCCTTTCCCTGGGGGCGAGGCTGAGGCGAGGAGCAGCCTTTGGGCTGAGAAAGGAGCTCGCCTGGAAGAGGGGCATTGACACCCACCAGAACCAAGAGCATCCCGGGACTTGCCCCTAGGGAAACCATCCTTGCCCACAGGAGCTTAATGTTAAGGGGGAAATGCAGCTCCCCGCGGGAATATCCTACCTACCCATAGAGAAACCACACTACCCCATATTACTCTATGGGCAAGTATCCTCCAGTGTTTCCCTGTGGGCAAGGATGGTTTCCCTATAGGCAAGTACTCTCCAAATGCATCTGAGGAAGTAAACTGAAGCCTAGGAAAGCTTATGCTGCCAACTTCTTTCTTTCAGTGAAAAGTGCTGCAAGATCTCTCTACTTACTGATCCTACAGACTGACTACAGTATACTCTTTGAATTCTCTCATTTGTTTTAGTACCTCCCGTTTTTCTCACCCTGCAAAAAGAAGGAGACTTGCTCTGTGGAGGGAAAGTGGAGTGTCCTTCCTTCCCCTCAAAGCGTGTTACTCCTTTCCTGTGAGTCTGAGTGGGTTGATTCACTCACTCCGCTAACATTTGCGCCTCCTCCAGCCCCAGGCCCAACTCCCCAGAGGGAGACCAGGTGTCCTAACCACAGAGGCACCACCAAATGTAGGACAGTCAAGAAAAAACACTCATACAAATATAGATTCATGCTTCTTAGTCAGGCTTCAAACGGAAGACTTTCAGATTCCTCCTGGGCAGAAGGTTGAAATGTAGGACATGTCCTAGAAAAGGAGGACCTCTGGCCGCCCTGTGTGTCCTGGTCAGTAGATCCCTTCTTACAAAAAGTCAAAATCCGCAGTCAGTCAATTTCTATTAGTTAACACTAATTTCTGTTAATTAATACTATTAATGCCAACTTTGTTATGCAAATATTAATTGGTTCACTAATTACTATTACTTAATAATAATAGTGTATTAATTGATCTGACCACCAGGGCTTCCAAAGCGATGTAAAATGACAGATAAGCCACTTTAAAAAAAGCAAAGCAAAGTTAAAATCCATTTTTAAAAAAGGTATTATGCAAAGGGATCTTGCAGCACCTTTGAGGGTATCTGAAAGAGAGAAGTTGGTCCTATGACCTTTCACAGCCTACTTCCTCAGATGCGTTTGGAGGAAGGAGGCTCAAGTCTACGAAAGTTCATGCTACCAGCTTCTTCCAGTTAGTCTCAAAGCAGCGGCAAGATCCTTTTGCATACTGATTTTCCAGACTAACACAGTTATATCTTTGAAAGATCATTATGGAAGCCAAAGCACAACAGAGGTGGAGCCAGAGTGACTTCTGGGGGTCTTGTCTTGGCTGCCCCTCTCACGGTGGGGGAAATGCAGCAGGGCCTCTGGTGAAAACCTCAAATCACAAGCAAGCTCATAACAGAAGAGGGGGTCTGCCAGATACCCCGCGCCAACCAGATATGCTCAAATTTATGACCAGTCTTTTCAGCTTATTGTTGTGTGCCTTCGAAGCATTTCTGATTTATGGCGATCCTAAGGCCAATCTGTTATGGGAAAGTTTCTTCATAGTGGGTTTGCCGTCACCATCCTCTGAGGCTGAGAGAATGTGACTTGCCCAAGGTCACCCAGTGGGTCTCCATGGCTGAGATGGGATTCAAACCCTGTTCTCTGGAGTCCTAGTGTCCAACACTCGAACCACTGCACCACACTCGAACCACTGTGTGAGAGAGACCTGTTGGAAGTGGTCCTTTTGAAAATGGTACACATTGTGTGTCATTTATTTTTTAATTAATACTTTTATTAAACACAATAAAAAAACTTTCTCAGTTAGTCAAGATCCCCTTTTAGTCAGAGTTGTGTTTTTTGAAAAACCACTTAATCAAACTGAGTAATCAAGTAAACATTGCCGCTGTAATGAAAACGCAGGAGGAGGCCGGTATAAGCCAGCAGGTGGCTGCTTTCTTGCTCTACCCTTATCTTGTGTCGCCCCGCTTCCCTCTCGCTGCTGGTGGAAGACACAATTTTCACAAATGAGGCTGAGATCATTGCAAGAGGAGGGGCATTTTGGTGTGGAGGGTGCTTTCCACCCCCTCCATTGCTCCGGTCTGCAATTTAAATATAAAACGTAACGACAGCTAGAACATGGATTTGAATCAAAATTGGCTCTCCCATGCTTTATTCCTTGCACACACAACGCACAGTGTATTTTCACAGGGTAGGGTTTCATTTGGCGCGCTCTTAAAATGGTCTATTGTGATGCAAATGTAAACCTTCTCCAGACTATACTGTCAGTTTCTCTACTACAGTCTATTTTGTGTTAACAACATTTACATCTGTCAGAAAAAGATGAAGGGAAGTGCAAGTAGTTTTTAAAAAAATATAAAAATGTCACGTGTTAAGATGTAAACTTTAGTAAATGGAAATACTTATACACATAATCCATTTTTAACCTGTGCTGGTGAGAATGATTTGAGGAATACCTGGATTATTGGATTCCTAGGGAAAGACTGGCTAGGGCTGCATCTGGGTTATAGAATTAATGCAGTTTGACACTGGTTTAACTGCCATGGCTCAGTGATATGGAATTTTTGTAGTTGAGATTTGTAGTTTTGCAAGACATATAGCCTTCTCTGTCAGAGATCTCTGGTGCCACAACAAACTACAAATCCCAGGATTCCATAGGATGGATGATCTACTCTGTGCCTACCTGTGGGGACATAGTCAGGCATTTTACTGACCTCCCCTCAACTCCCTATCTGTGGAATAGTTGTGCAGCATTGTAGTCACTGAGGGTGAGTCCAGGAGTTTCACAGTGAATCCAGTGGCTGACTGTAGCATAGTTCCACATGTGGATCTCTTACATTTTGCTGTAATATAGAAGATCTCAGCTGGTGTGTTTATGGGGGTGTGGATGTTCCAGCACCTGGGAGCATCCACTGAGAAGGCTCTTTTTTGTGTTCCCACCAGATGCACTTGTGAGGATGGTGGGACAGGGTCTCCCAGAAGATCTCAAAATACCGGTAGAATCATATGGGGACATCCACCTGATGGATCCATCTGATAACCTAGACCCAAGCTAAGGTTGCCTAGAGAAATCTCTGCTCCCCTTCTTCCCAGATGCAAGGCTGTGAGACACAGCTACACACATATCCACTATAACTGACCAGGTAGAACAAACTGTTGTGGGAGGATTATGTCAGTCCGCATAGACCTTCCTAGGAGAGCAAAGTAATAATATTGCAGCGTTTCACTGGGCACCCGAGACTTAGATACAGCTGCAATTCAGTGTGATTTGGTAAAGTTATTAGCCCCCTGCCTTGGCTAGAAGCTGTAAAGAGTTTGCTGGCATCACCCTCCATCCATGGTGCATCCACATATTAGTCATGCAGTTGTTAATACTTTCCTTTCATATTCCTGATTCCCACCCCACACACTCTCTTTTCTGCCTTTCCCCCAACATTTCCTGTACTCTGTAAGCGCCTTTCTCAGGAGGCTCAAATGCATGGGCTGACATTTACAAACTGAAATTGATCAGAGGCACCCCTCTTTTCCTGACCAGATGCACCAGGAGCCAGCCGGAGGGGTCCCTGGCCTTTCCTTTCTCCTGTTATGATCTCAGCTCCAAAGTGGTTGGATTAATCACTGTTTATTTACTGAAGCTGAAAGCTGGCTCTACTTCGTATGTAAAAGGACCCCTGCTCTCCAAGCATGGCACAGTCCTCCCTTGCTAAGCCTCTGTACTGACATTTTAGCCTCTCATCATCAGGGAGACTGAAAGGACAGAGCCAAGGAACGCTTCTGGACAATAGCATTCTCTGGGTTTCTTTGCTTTCCTCTCCCAGCTTTCTGTTCCTCCTGTCTCTTGCACTCCTTGCCTGCTTCTTCTTTTCCTGATATTCTTTCCCTCCTCCTCTCTTTTCCTCTTCTCTCCCCCCCTCCTGCCTCCACCGCTTTTCCTTTGTTTGCCATCTCACTCTCACTGGCGCACACAACAGCAATCCAAATGCAATATAAGGATTTGCCAGAACTATTTCCCAAGGCTGGCAGGGGTTTGCTTTAACTGCAGCCGATTGTAGCTTTTATTTCACAGAGTAATTTGGTTTTTAGACATTCTGCTTCCAGAAGGGCCTGATGTGTATGTGCTGAGTGAAGAATCTCCAAAAGGGGAAGTGCAAATGTGTGCAGAAGGAGAGACAAATAATACAAATATTTACCTAGCGCAAAGGAAATTGCTATGATATATTGCCCCTGGGAAACTTTTAACTCCTGCAATTGTGCTGTATTGCCCACAGCTGAAGAAAGCTGCATTCTCTTGGGGGCCCATCCATTCCTCCAAACATCCTTACTTAGAGCCAGTCTGGATTTGTTTGACTGATTCTAAGGATTTTCCTGTGAAATCCCTGAAGTTTGTTTCTGTCATTAACCCCCACTTCCTTCCATCTTGCCAAAGAGCCAGAGGGGGCAGTGTTGAGTCATTCCCACCCTAAGCATTCCTCACAGTGTGGCAGGATGAAGGGCCTGTGCTTGGGTTTCCTTTCCCTAGGGGTGTGTGTGTGTGTGTGTGTGAGAGAGAGAGAGAGAGAGAGAGAGAGAATTTACAGCAAATTGTTTTGGTGAATGTGAAGTCGAAAGTTTTCACAGCCTGCGTTCATAGTTTTTTGGGCTATGTACTACATTCTGGAAGAATTTATTCCTGACGTTTCACCTGCATCTGTGGCTGGCATCTTCAGAAGGTGTTGGCCACACACTTCTGTATCAACACCCTCTGAAGATGCCAGCCACAAATGCAGGCGAAACACTAGGAATAAATTCTTCCAGAACGTGGCCACATAGCTTGGAAAACCCACAAAAAGCCTGACAATCTCTGTTAAACTGGCTTGTGTGTTGCGTGCCTTCAAGTTGTTTCCAACTTATGACGACCCTAAGGTGAGCCTATCATGGGGTTTTCTTGACAAGATTTGTTTAGAGGAGGTTTGCTATTGCCATCCTCTTGAGACTGAGAGCATGTGATTTGCCCAAGGTCACCAAGTGGGTTTCATGGCCAAGCTGGAATTGAACCCTGATCTCCAGAGTTGTTGTCCAAAACTGAAGCCACTATGCTATACTGGCTTGTTAAACTGGCTACATTGCTAGTAATAAATATGCTGTATATCAGGATGGAAGGAACTTTCTTTCTTTCTTTCTTTCTTTCTTTCTGATACCATGTTAACAGGGGTTGTTGTTGTTGTTGTTGTTGTTGTTGTTGTTGTTAACTGCCTTCATGTCGATCTCAACCCATGACAATACTCCTGATGAGATATCTCCAAGACCCTCTGTTCTCTACTGCTCTGCCCAGCTCTTGAGAGAACATACTCGTGATTTCTTTAATAGAGTCCATCCATCTAGCATGCATCCTCCCTCTCTTTCTTCTTCTCTCCACATTATTATTTTTTTCTAATGATCCATGTCTTCTCATGATGTGTCCAAAGTACGCCAGCCTAAATTTTATCATCCTGGCTTCCAGGGAGATTTCTAGCTTGATCTGCTCTAGGACCCTTTTTGAGCATCCATGGGATCCTTAGCACTTTTCTCCAGCACCACAGCTCAAATGAATTTTCTTTTTTCATTGTCCAGCTCTCACATCCATACACTGTAATGGGGAATACAATGGCTTGTATGATTCTAACTTTTGTGCTCAGTTGTATATCTTTGTATTCTAAGATCTTTTCTAGTTCTTTCATAGCTGCCCTCCTTCTTCAGATTTCCTGGCTGCAGTCTCCATTTCTATCAATATTTGATTTCTATCAATAATTCGTATGAGAACTCTTACTATTTCTATTTCCTCATTGTCTAGTTTGAATTTATGTTAATTCTCTGTGGTCATTGTTTTTGTTTTCTTTATATTCAACAGTAAGCCTACTTTTGCACGTTCTTATTTGATCTTCCTTAGTAATTGTTTGAGGTCTGTGAGGTTTTCTGCTAGTATTATGGTGTCGTCAGCATATCTCAGATTGTTGATGTTCCTTCCTCCTATTTTCACTCCTCCTCCTCCTATGTCCAAGCCTGCTTTTCTTACAATATGTTCTACATATAAGTTGAACAGGTAGAGTGATAAGATGCATCCTTGTCTGACCCCTTTGCCAACTGGGAACCATTCTGTTTCTCCGAGTTCTTTTCTGACAGTAGCCTCTTGTCCTGAATATAGATTCCTCATCAGGACTATCAGATGTGTTGGCACTCCCATGTCTTTAAGGACATTCCATAGCCTTTCATGACCTATGAAGTCAAAGGCTTTGCTATAGTCTATAAAACACATGCTGACTTTCTTTTGGAATTCCTTGGTGCACTCCATTAGCCATCGTATGTTTGCAATGTAATCGCTAGTGCCTCTTCCTATCCTGAACCCTGCTTGGACCTTTGGGATCTCTTTTTTCATATATAATTGGAGCCTATATTCCTGAATTTTGAGCATGATTTTGATTTTGCTTGTGTGGGAGATCAGTACTATAGTCCTATATTTGCTGCAGTCTCTTGTGTCTCCTTTATTGTGGATGGGGATGCATATTAATCACTTCATTAAGGGGAGGACCTTTAAATAACTGGAGAAGTGTTGTTTGTTCAGATGAAGACACATTAGCTATATCTACATAGCAGAAATAATGTAGTTTGACAGCATTTTAACTGTCATGGCTCAATGCTGTGAAATCTGGGAGCTGTAGCTTTGTGAGCTATTTAGCCTTCTCTGCCAGAGAGCTCTGGTGCCACAACAAACTACAAATTGCAGGATTCCATAGCATTGTGCCATGACTGTTAAAGTGATGTCAAACTGCATTATTTCTGCAGTGCAGATGCAGCCTTTGTTTGATTAATTTTAGCATGATGTATAACTGCATCTATATGTGCACACAGTAGAACAGAAAGAAAACAAAAACGGTGGTCTTCTTTGTATGCCTATTGTGACCATATTCCTGATGAGGCAGGGAAGCAAGGCATCAGACCTTATGATCCATTCCTGCATTGTTGATCGTACAGCATGTGCTGTGGGAAGGGCAGGGGAGGACCAGTTTCTTCTGTCTCAACATGAACATGGGTGTGGGGAGAAGGCAGAGGAGGAGTTTGTGCTGCAGTGATCTGCCTTCTAATAGCAATACAACGGCTGTGGTTCAATACCATAGGAGGCATCCAGGATCAGTGCAAAACATTTTTCTGCCTGAAGCAGAACAGCAAATGGTACCCACCCATCAACCCATGCTAAGATGTATAGTACTGTATTTATTTAATAAGACATTGCTATGTCACTTTTCATTCCAAAATTCCCATCAAGGTTTACAATGATGCATAGTATCCAAAGCCAGCCAATTTATTTAGGCAAAAGAGGCAGTTAACCTCCTGTGTACCTTTCCCCATCTATGACAATTAAAAAAATAAATAACAAAACAAAATGTTAACATTTGGCTGCCATTTAGTGGCACCTCCAATATTCTGCTTGTGACAGGTTCTCATTGCCTGGTGGAAGGGCCAGCCCAGGTTGCATCCAAAGGTCCTAACAAAGCTTAGGTAGAACAAAACACTACCTGCTGCCTATGCAGAGGGGAACAATGTCCAGAACTTTAAAAAGCTGGCAGAGCTTCACTCTAAAAGATTTCTGAAATACAAAATGAGGATGTCATGCTGAGGTTGGAGCAAGTTTTGTTTTTTGTAGCTCCAGAGAATAGGACCTAGAGCAATGGATTCAAACTACAGGGAAAGAGATTCCATCTCAACATTGGAAAGAACTTCCTGACAGTAAGAACTGTTTGATAGTGGAATATGCTGCCTCAGAGAGTGGGGGAGTCTCCTTGTTTGGAAGTGTTTAAACAGAGGTGGATGGCCATCTGTTGGGAGTGTTTTGATTGTGTGTTCCTGAATGGCAGGGGTTGGACTGGATGGCCATTGTGGTCTCTTCTAACTCTATGATTATATGATTCTAGTGACCTGAATCACATTGGTAGTTCCAATTAGCAGTCCTGTTGAATGGTGAGTCAACACTTACATAAATCCTACAGATTCAGTTGGTCTGTTCTAGTTGGGTTTACCAAAAGGCTTCAGGCCAATCACATTTCTAAGCTGCAAGAATACCAACCTGGCCTGAAGCTTGCATTCCTGCAAGTGATAACATGACTATCCTCCAAAGACGTCATAGATATAGTAGATATTGCTTACAATGACTGGAACCATATTTTATAATACAGTATGCCCGCGCCATGCGCAGACACATTTTACATTTTATATGCACGCACCCCATTATTTCCTATGGGGCTCGCGCATAGGTGGATTTTCCCTTACATGGCAGGATCTGGAAAGGATCACCGCGTAAGGAGAGGGCCCACTGTACAAAGCCTTGCCTATGCCGTCAGTCTGTATTACACAGGCAAGAGAGCATGGACATGTTGCCATCATAGTATTGGGTGGTTTTGAAAGTGTGCACTGCAGTAGTGTTTCTGGTTGTTTCATACATCTCTTCACATGGTCCATGGTCCATCTCCTTAGACCGTAAAAAATCCAAGCACTAACACCCCCATAACAAATACAGTTAAAATCACTGAGGGGAATCATGTATTTCCTTTCCAGGGAAGGTGGATCAGACCAAAGCCATCCTGTTCCATGGAAGACACGGGGTTCTGGGTGTCACTAAGAGCTGTATATTGTTGTTGTGTGCCTTCAAGTCATTTCTGACTTATGTTGACCCTAAGGTGGACCCGTCATGGGAATTTCTTGGCAGAATTTGTTCAGAAGGGGGTTGCCTTTGCTTTCCTCTGTGTCTGAGAGGGTTCCATGAATGAGTGGGGATTTGGACCCTCATCTCCTAGTGTCCTACTCCAACACTCAAACTAGTACACTATGGTGGCTCTCAGGGTTATGTGTAATATGGCCTATGCCAGTGCTACTCAAAGTGGTGGTCCATGGACCAATGCAGTCCACATGCTATTGGCAACTGATTTGCAGTAAATTTCCAGGAAAAAAAGAAATAGTTAGAGCCAACAGACACAAATATGATACCATTCCCTGACACATTGGAAGAAAGTAATTGCCATTACCCCACATCAGAAAGCCTGAGAAGCACTGGCCTATATCATATTATATCATATACTATGGCAATTTTTCTGGCGTAGCAAACTGCAAAGTTTGTGTATGTGTATGTTTGTGCAGTGTTCAGCTATATTGACATAGTACAGTATATGGGGTAATTTACATTTACAGTGGAGAAACTTGTTTGTAAGCTTCCAACAAACTGAAATGACAGAAAGCAGACAAATTATGCTGTGGTTAGTGGCCCAGGTAGCCATAGGTAACATAAAAGACTGCTTGTGGTATGGACGCCCTTTCCTCTGGCGAAACAGAGGACCAGGAAGCTTTCCGTGGTTCCAGCTAGTGGGGGGGGGGGGGGGGGGCATAGAGTGCAAAAGTGCATTTCATGTTAGGAAGTGGTTAGTATATTTGTGTGTTTTAGCTGAAATGAGAGAAAGCCATGGACAACTTACACTTTGAGATGAACAAAGGTAATGTTGTAAATTACACACAACTCCATCCCCTCTGGATTCTGGCTAGCCACTTTCATAGGGCCCCTGGCACTCTATTGAGGAAGGCCTGTCAGTTTTTTTCCAGCTCAGAGCCCCAGTGGAACTCAGCTGGTCTGGTACACACCAACTGCTTTTTTTTAATAGTCCTACTTTTAAGGAAGATTTTTTTGTCTTCTCCCCACCCCCACCTCACTTTTGTCCTTTAAATAATTAAGTCCAGATTTCTCCTGACTGGAGAAATTTACTGTACAACTGTTCCTTCCCCTGGTTCACTGCCTTTCCCTGCTCAGCAGGAGGGCAGAGAGGTAGCATGCTTAGCAGGAGTCACAGCAGCTCCATCCTTCTCTGCCCCTCTGTGTCTGCTAGGAAGGGGCACTCTTTCTAGTGGTGGGGGGAACCCCTAGTGGGTGGGCTGCTGTCTCTGGCAGTCATAGGATGAGGGCTATAAGGACTCTTTTCATTCCTGGAAGGAGACGACTTGATTACTGCCCCTCAATCAAACCCTGTTTATTTTACCAAATGAGAGCCTCATGTGAGCTTGTTAATTGCAGCAGGCCTGGCATTCATTCCATCTGCGTGCTCTTTCCAACTACAGTGGGAAATTCTGATGCTTCAGTGGTAGAAAGGAGCAGTGACCCTGGATGGAGTTCAGTGGATGAAAAGGCCCACAAGATGTAATTGAGCAGAGCTTGGGAAATGATCGTTTAACGGAGTATAGCTCCCAGAATCCCCAGCCAGCATGGCCATTGGAGAATTCCAGAATTGTTATCTTTGCAATTAATGTTTCTAAGCATGATACTGGTATCAAACCTATCACAGTTTTCTTGAAACTATCAATATTGACACGTATCACTCATTAATTCTTGGTGATACCTATGGCTATACTCAAGCATACAGATTCAGAAAGGTTGATGTTATAAATGTTACTTGAAACTCACACATTGACTCACTCATTGCTTGGATACCTTGTCACCCAAGAAGGAGGTGAGTGTGGGACACAGAAGAAGGGAAAATGTCGTCTCTCATTCCAATGAGCTCTACGTTCTCTATGGCATGCTCTATAGTTGTTTTCTTTTTCTCCCTGCAATCTTTAGGATGGGAAATATTTGCAGAACACTAAGACTCATTCAGGGTTGAAAGCTCACAAGCAAACCCAGAAAATAGAAAAAGGCTGACTCATCAAACACAGAGGGAAACAAAAATGGGTTGAAGTTAGTCCGAATAATTTTTCTAGAAGGTTATCCAAGGTGTGAGTTGTGTACTATAATAAACTCAATACTGACCAGAGAAGAAGCCCACAATTGTAAAACTGGATGAGGGCAAACAAACTGAAACTCAAGCAAGACAGAGGTGCTTCTGGTCAGTCAAATGACAGAGAAGGGCTCTGGGCTTGGGATAAACTCCCCAAGAAAACTTGGCTTTGCCATCAGGAGTTAGTCTTGGTTTTAGCCTTGAACTTGGTTTTGACAATAGCCAGGAGTGCACTCTGGAGACCAAGATTCAAATCCTGGCTCGCCCATGGAACCCACTGGATTACCTTGAG
Source organism: Sceloporus undulatus (assembly GCF_019175285.1). Classification (NCBI taxonomy): domain Eukaryota; kingdom Metazoa; phylum Chordata; class Lepidosauria; order Squamata; family Phrynosomatidae; genus Sceloporus; species Sceloporus undulatus. Next base: position 77,461,174 of record NC_056523.1, on the reverse strand, counting down.
CAAGTCACACTCTCTCAGTCTCAGGGGAAGGCAAAGGCAAACCTCCTCCGAACAAAATTGTGCGAAGAAAATACCGTGATTAGGGGTTGCTGTAAGTCAGAAACAACTTGAAGGCACACAACAATAGGGTGAGCATTCAGCCAGCTCGTATTGCAACTGCACCCCTTCCTGGACCTAGCCAATGCATTTCCTTGCAGATTTCCCATTATTCTGGAACTCTCTCTCCGATGAGGAGGTGGGCATGCTGGACTAGAACCTAGTCTTTTTGGCAGGGGATAAAGACGTCTTCCTTCATACTGGAAATTGTCAGTTTGAGTAGTTTTAAGTGGTTGGATGCTTATTTCCTTTTACTGCTGAGTTTGAAATGTGTGTTGAAGCTGTTTGTATTCCTTAACAGTACAGTATTTCTATTTTTGTTCCATTGTCTTTTCTGTTAGGTGCCTTGAGTGCCATTATTCACAAAAAGGCCGGATATAAATTTAATCAATCAATCAATCAATCAGTCGACAATCAGTGAGAATCAAATAATAAGAAAAATGAGATTGAAGTCCAGAATTTTGTGAACTCCAACAGTTTATACAAGTTGGCCCTCACTGTATAATACAATAGGATTGATTTGTGTTATATTTTCTCCACTGGGTTCATTCACATTGAGAGAAAAAAGTACTTGCTCATAGAGAAATGTAACGCATGAGCCAAATGGTAACTGGTATGGGTTTGTCTTCCAGTTAAAACAGTGGCATTTTTGATGGCCCTCTGATCCTAGATCATGAATATTCCGTAATGACAAAGAATGAGGTGAAAAGAGACTTGTGTTTCAGAAACATGATACAGTGTGAACCCAATTTGATGGAGCCCAGTTCACCAATAAGAGAGAGGTGCACTGCCTTTTGGGTATTGCCATGTCGGTGTCTGTCCAAAGCAGGGTTGGGCTGCTTCAAGCAGCCACATGCATCTATGAATCTCAACCAATCATGTCTGTCCTTCTGAATCCTGCCCTCCACCATGTCCTCAACACCCTTTCAAATCTTGGTGGCTCCAAATGACTAATGCAATAATGATTTGCCATTTTCTCACACCCCTCCCCATTTGCCCTGGTCTGATTTAGGTCCATGAGTGTTTCCTCCTTACCCAACCACCTGAACTGGAAGTGAACATTTATGCATTTCCACCTGTCAAAAAGTACTTCCACAATTCTAAAACAGGCTGAAGAGGGGGAGAGGAAAAATGGGGTGAAATGTATCGGTGAAAGAGACTCTCTTTCCCACTCAAAAACTAGAACTTAAATCCACTGGTTAGTGCCATGTATGATAGACCCAATGAATCAACGAGAACTTTGTAAAACAATACTTCAGTTGATTCATTGTGTCTGCTCTAGTTGTGTCTGCTCTAGTTGGGAGTAATAATTGAAATACAGTCTAGCTATTTAGATAACTGACAAGGGCCATTGGGGAACAGGATCATATATTTGAAGTATAGATTGGTACATTTTTAAGCCAGCATGTTTTTCCTTCTAGAAGTTGGTCAGATGAATCCAGTGGCCTTAAAGAGAAGGGAAAATTCAATTGTTCAGCAAGTCTCATATTCCATTCATCATAACAATGCTTCTGTCTCCTCTTTCTTCCTCTCTTGTAGATTGCTTAAGAATTCTGCCTGGAGTTGGGATCAACGGCTCTCTCCACCATGCCCTTGGTTGGCTTTTTGCTCTGGGCCATCCTGCTGTTTGTGGGTTGGTGGCCATCCTATGCCAAGGATTACTTGTTTGCTACACCAAGGGTGCAACTCACTTTCAAAGGTAAGGCCTATTCTCTAGGTTGAAGGAGCATTATTCTGTGGTGGTGGTCTTATTTGGGTTACTCTTTCTGGTAATCAGTGGCTGGGTGAAAGTCCTATATCTAGCATATTCAGGTTCACAGGGCCAGCCCTATCATAGGGAAAAGTGGAACAGCTGCTTCAGTGAATTTAATATGTCATGAAAAGGAAGAAAATTGTTTTTTGGTTGGTTTTTTTGCTGCCAGGATTGGGGAGAAGAGCTTGTTCCTATCTCACATACCAAAGTAACTTGGCTAGCTTTGGATACTGGGCATCCTGACTCTGGGGGTGGGAAAGATGGAGCACCAGTGGCTTCTCACTCACAAAGCAAAATGTCACGGCACCACCCTGCAGCTTCATCATAATGGCCATTCCCAGTCTTTCCAGGAAAGCTATCCTCAGCAGCATATTGCCTTGAGATCACTGCCATGAGTAGTGCGAAGGAGACTTTATCTGGAATAGGTTTGAAGAAGCCACTGGGCTGCCAGCCTGCATCAATCAAGCACATGATGTGTTTCACTTCAGTTTCTCTCTCCATCTGGAGATAACTGGCCCTGCAGCTTATGGAGTTTCCTTGGATTTTTGTAGAGTCAGGCTCCATGGCTGCCATTACAGTCAGCTGATTGACAGCTCAGTGAACCCAACCTGCCATGTGTGCTGCTGAGAAAGAGTTGGCAGCATGTCACACATTAAACCCCTAGGAAGGGACTGCAGTGCTTCCATGAATCCTCCTCCTGCCTGGACAGAGGAGGGGACAGGTGTTGAGGGAGGTCCCATTTCTAAAGTTTCTGGGTTAGCTGGTGTGAGGCACTGAGGTAGCAGGTCAGCCTCAGAGGTAGGAGGCTAACATGATCAGCCTTCATGAAAACACTCTTGCTGAAACATGCAAAACCAAAGATGCAAACTTACAGGTTTATGTGTCTCCAACAGCACCACTTTTGTTTCTCCTGCATGATTTTTTTTTACTACCTTTGCCTAATGAAGAAGCCAGTGAGTTTCAAAAGGGAGCATAATGTTTTTGTGCTTTCTGGTTGGCCTACTAAAGGTGCCAGCTTGTGTATTTTGGAATTAATTTAATGGCCAAAACAGCTGCCCCTACAAAGAAACACCAGTATACGACTGTTAACTAGGAATATACTGTGTTTGTACTATAGACACCCATCTCTTCTTAAACTCCCTTTCCCTTCAGGAATATTGACAAATGTGCATCTCAGGCTGCAACCTCTGGGAGGAATCCTGCTTATGCTGGAATAATGGTCTTTTATGCTGTCAGCTTTCTCTCCTGATAGAGACAGTTTTGTTTTGTTTTGTTTTTTTAAAAAGCACAGTTGTGATTTTAGCACCATCCTTAATCATTACAGCACCTGTGGCCATTTTACCCCCTCTGTCCTCCCCCAACTGCCCACACTGCTCCCCACACCACCTACACCATGCCCTGCACCTGCTAACGACTGCAACCTCTGTGTTTGCCAGGATCATGGCATATTACATAGATGCTTCTCCCCTCATTGATTTTGAGTTTTGCCCTATAAAATTGCATGAAAGTGGGCAGGGCATCAGAAGATTTTGACAGTGGGGTTTCTAAAAATAACAGGAGTGAAGACCCATTTCTCTTTTTCACCTTACAGAATGATGTGATGCTTAGCGGTCTTGATGTATTTATCTTGTGGTTATCATCATTTAGGAGGGGAGGTTGAGATTTGAAAGTGATGGTCTCCATTGCATGGTCATTTGAAGTGCAAATAACTTCATTTGTGCTTGGCTTTTTCAAGAAGCTTAAGAAAGATTCATTTGCAGCAAATATGAATTGGCCTGTACCTAATGTGTGAACGCACTTGTTTGAGAGCCATTGTCTTTTTGAAAATTGTTTGATGTGATATTTTAAGGAAGTGTACACACACAAATTGCAATTCTGGGGCTATTTTTGTTCCTTCTGGGTTATCATAAGTGGGTTTGTAATAGTCCCATGCTAACAAGATGTTGGGTCTGGCAGTGCCAGGAGAAGACCATCTAATGATGGAGGACTGTGGGCTTGCTATTAAATTCAGCAGAGGAGAATTCACATGTTTGTGAACTATAATTGCGGCCAGTCTGGAGGATGTTCTGAAACCATAGTGATGGTGATCTAGAGCAAAGCCACATTTTAGCCATGCCTGGCCTGCTTCCTCTGTCACACTCTCATCCAGGTAGAGAAATAAACAGAAACAAGCATAGTTGCTGCTCTAAATATTCTACCCATAATCAGCAACTGGGGAAGGTAGGTAGTCATGCTAATTTACTGTGCTGGATTGTGTTAAGAATTACGACCAGATGATACATATGAGGCACTTCAGACTCTTGAAGTGCTATACAAATGTCAAGTATTGTTGTTACATTACTCTAATCAAGTACTTGTTCAGGAATTTGCAGTGTTAAGTTATGAATGTAAAGGACCTGTTCCATTCATATCCTTTGCAATGCAAAGAAAGAATGTTTCATTTTACTTTTGATCTTTGGCTAAAAGGAATTTGAAAAATGGCAGTTTATCATAAGGGGATGAGTTAGTGATGGAAAGACAGGCGTTCTTATGCATCCCTGCTCATCCTAACTTTGCTAGTCATGTCAATAACAAATATTTTCATTAGCCAAGGATGGTTAGCTATTTGTCAGTGGGCTAAATTCTGACAGACGTGAAGTTTTTTGGTGCGCCTTCATGTCCTTTCTGATTTATGGCAACCTTAAGGTAAACCTATCATGAGGCTAGTCTACACAATCAAAATACTCCTGATTCCAGTCGATAGAGTGTGATCCAGCCACACATAATTTGCAGGAGTTTGGCTTTTTGTGTGAAAACCCCTCAAAAAACCTCCTAATGTCTGCAGAAAAAGGCTTTTTACAGGAGTATCCATTGAAATCCGCAGAAATATGCATTATCACACATATGTCCACTTTGCATGCATTTGGATGGCTGCACATTTTCTGCAGAAGTAGGGTGAAGAGATGCAGATAGATGCAAATTTGTGCAAGAAAATGAAGACAATTAACCGTTGATGTGAATATATGGAAATGGTCTGCAATGCAGATGATACATTTAAGTGTAGACTAGCCCATGGCTTCTTTTGCCCAAGATTTGTTTTGTGTGGATTTGTTTTTGTCTTCCTCTGAGACTGTGGGTTTCATGGCTGAGCAGGGATTCAAGCCCTGGTCTCTCAGAGTCCTAGTCCAACACACAAACTATGACACCACCCTGGCTCTCTCATAATGATGTTGATTTTCTCTAGTGGTGATATACTGTGAGATCTTCCTCCTGGCCCTTCTTGATTTATGTACAGTAGTTGTTTTTTAAAGGCTCTTTTTATCCACTTTCAGTGAGTCAGGAAAAGACTAGCCCAACACTCATAATTATATCAAGCCAACATTTAAAATTATCTGGATTTAATTCTGTAATACTTTTTACTATTCTTCCAGTGCACTCCTGTGCAATTTATGTGTCCCACCAAACTGATGGCAGGCCGCTTGCAAAGTGTGAAGCGCCACCTGTAATTTGGTGCACTTCTTCCTTTTGCTACCTACTTAGGACTGTAAAAAAAGTTAAACGGTCAAGCATATGGAAAGCCGAATACAGAGCTATGCTTGATCTGAGATATTAGGCATGCCAGTCCTTTCCAGTCTTTCATCCTCCGGATCTTTTGAACTTCAGCTCCCAGAAATCCTCATTGTTATCCTTGTTATGGAAATGTACTTGCTATTGCTATTGTTGGCATGGGCTTCTGGGAGCTGAAGTCCAAAACATCTGGAGGACCAAAGATTGAGAATGAAGCACTAGCCTTTCATCACTCTATACCTTATCTTTGTCTACTCCTGTACTGGCTAGAAAAGCATTCTGAATGTCCATCTCTACAACCCAGTCTCTATTTTGGACTATGAACAGTCTCATCAGAGAACCAGGGAAGACAGAAATATGCTACAATCTGTCTTCAAGTTCTAAGGTTTACATGTGCATGTTGAGATCTTCTTTTGGCTTATTAAAAGATTTCTGTGTCCAGCAGAGGAAGTTTAGAGCAAAGCAATGACTTTGAAAATCCATTTTGTCTCTTTATAGTGCCATTGATTCTTCATGAGAAGGTTTGGTTCACAGTCAAAAAAGTGGGAAATTTCTGTGTTGTTTTTCACGGTATCACCTGGCTGCTCCAGAGTTTTTGGTACTTTGACAAAAGTTAGCAGAAATAGACAGTAAATCATGAGACTTGACAGCCAAGCAGAAGGTTACTTGGAAAGACATTCAAAGGGGTATAGGAGAACTTGGGTGGTGTCTAAGATGGAAAGAGACTGAAAGCCACAGGAAATGAGAGATGAGGCAGAAAGGATTATTAGAAGGCATACTGTTTAGATAAACTTTGACTCCAGGGAACAATTGACAAACATCTCAAGGGCATTAAATGCTGGAGCAACAAGGGTAACATGAAAGGTATAAGCATTCAGAGAAGGAAGGACTGGTGCCTTGGAGAACCTATCACAGAGTTATGAATGTCTGGGAGCTGGAGAGAATGATCTCTTACAGAGAGGGAGCAACAAGCAGCCTCCTTAGGAATTCTGGGAAGCAGTTGCCTTTGTTGATGTTAGGTGTCTTCAAGTCAACTCTGACTTATGGCTACTACATCCTAGGGTTTTCTTGGCAAGATTTATTTAGAAGAGGTTTGCCATTGCTTTCCTCTAAAATGAGGAAAGTGTAATTTGGTTTCTATGGCTAAGTAGAATGAGAACTCTGATCTTTGACAGTCCTAGTTCAACACTCAAATCACTATACCGTAATGGCCTTCTACTTGCTAGGAGATATCTGATCTAAATTTCTGGGTTGTACCTATCAACTTGCATTATATTTTTATTTGTATGCATCTGTTTTTGCCTGTCTGTCTGCCTTTCTAGTATTTCTTTTTTTTTTTCTGTCTCTCTGCTTGAGAACAGATAGAGAATAATTTAACGTAGCTCTGCAGAAAAAGATGAAATGTAATCATTTTGCTGTCTGACATTTTTCTGTACTCATATGTGCCCTGTTTTTGCTGGAGAAGTAGCTGTTTTGTGTGTGGTATTGCTGCACTGCTGTAACCATACACTACTTATCCAGCAACACATGCTTTAATGCAATTACCATTCCTGAGCTGGCCTGCGTGCCCAGGGACAGTGGGATTAGTGCTGGACGGATAAGCATTATTAAGCATGGTATGCAGTAGAAATGTTTGTACATGTTCACTTCCAGGTCTGTTGGGGTCTCCTTTTGGATCAGCTGTGATTTTCCCAGAGAGGCCTGATCCTGCTGTCATCCCGGGTGGATTCCCATGACCAAAACAGACATATTGTTAATAAGCCCATGCTAACTTTGGGGAGCAGCACCATCACAGTCCTGTGACACAGCTGTGGCAACAGTTTTATGACAAAACTGTGTGTAGCTGCTAAAGAAATAGTTGTGGTCAAGCACACAGTGGTTGCATGGAAGCCTGTATATGCTGGCTGGCAATCACAGCACTGCCTCCATGTTTTACAGTGTCCACAGGAAAGCAGACACTGAGTAAACATTGTGAGGTGGTCTTATGAATGGCATCGTGGTTTGTGTTTGCACTGTCAGAAAACCTGGCTTACTGTTGGGGCTTCTGGATCCACAAAGAGGCAAGCAGTCTGCATATCTAGCATCCACAGTGGGCCAACACCAGCTGCATTGTCTGCACACATTGTTGTGTAGCTGTGTGCTCATGCAATAAATTTGCATTGATGCACTGTACTGATGGTATTGTTGTGCTAATATGCACTCAGTACATCTGCAAAAGGCATGGCACCAAAGGAACCGGATGAGTTCAAAAGTGAAAGTGCTGTGGTGAGTTGGAAGTTTGGGTGGGAAGTGGTAATGGATTGCCCACCTGTCAACCCTCCTTCCCCTGTCCTCCCACCGGAGCTTGCCGTCTCCATGCCCAGGGGATTCTCCAGAATTTCTGTCCTGATCCATAGTAAAAGGAGACTTTTTTACTCTGGAGGATCAACCTGGAGTGTGAATTAGACCTGTGTTCCACCTGTTTTGGTCCCGTGAATCTTCTAAACAGGTAAGTACAGGAATGTTTTGGGCTTTTTTATATATTGTGTGGACAAGCCTTCAGTAGAAGCTGGGTTTTCATGAGTAAAATCAAAGGAAACCCATTACTTAGATCAAAATTCTCTGTGTGGTACCAGAAGCACAAACTGCACCACAAAAGGGATGTGGTGGCTTAGTGGATAAGATGCCAGTTCTGACAGTCGTAAGGTCAGAAGGTTGGCAGCTCGAGCCCAAGTGCCCCATGATGGGGTGAGCCCCCGTCATTCGTCCTAGCTTCTGCTGACCTAGCTGTTTGAAAGCATACAAATGCAAATAGATAAATAGGTACCACTTTGGTGGGAAGGTAACAGTGTTGGATGTAGTCATGATGGTCACATGACCATTGTAGTTGTCTTCGGACAATGCTGGCTCTTTAGTTTAGTAATGGAGATTAGCACCACCCCCTACACTTGGTTATGACTAGACATTCATATTGAGGGGAAACCTTTACTTTTACCTTTTAGCACAAGCTACTCCCACAGTGTGTGTGTTATGAAATGGACACTAAGAGAGGCCCATCTAGATAACATGAATAGAGATGTCACACATGTATGTCTGTTAACACCGCTCTTCTGAAAGCACAGATTATTGCTATCTTTTACATATTTATATATGGGCCTGATCATCAGTTTTAATGGATAAATCAGTTTTGTTTGGTTCCTTCTCTGTTTTTTTTAAATAAATGGTAAGCTAATATTTCTAAGCTAAAGACCTTCTCAACTTCCTTAGTTGTGAACACCATAGGGACAGGGCTGTTCTTACAATTGAGTGTTGTTAATGCCCAGTGGCATGTGCCCGGAAAGGGTTGCAGGGTGTGTGTGTGTGTGTGTGTGTGTGTGTGTGTAGACTGGCCCAGCCTCCTTCCTGCTTGCTGCCTTGCTTATCTACCCTGCCCCCCCACCAGCCACCTACTTCCCACCCAACTGCTGTGGGGGAGAGGTGTGCCTAGGTCTGGTGTGGCTGCTGCACCAGACTCTAAACGAAAGCACTGCTTGAGGTGATGCTGTGGCCTCCAGAGAGCCAGTGAGAAAGGGGGCTGGTGCCCTTTCTTGCTCACCTAACAGCAGCAGCAGTTCCACCGGGTGTACCTCCCCACTAGATGTACAGCCCCATGTGGTGTCACCCAGTGCCATCTGTACTCCTGACCACCATAATGAAGCCTCTGTGTTGCTGTATTTAATAGAGTTGATACTGTATATTAATTTATATGGTGGGTGTTGTTGTTTTAAGGTTTAATTGCTTTAATTTGGCTTTGTTTAGCTGATGTATGTTGCTTGTATTTGGGTAAAGTAGAAAACTGTCAAATCTTATGGAGTTATAAATACATGAACTGCAAAAATTTCCTTTATCTATAAGATCATATTACCTCTGGAGAGTTCCCTATAGACCTAAAGACTGGTATAGATTGCCTTTAACAACCGGAAGTTGTGCTTGACTATAGTTGTGCATTAGAACACTCTAAATATATGAGATGTAATGAAACCATGAAGACTAGCAGCTTTTAGAGGAAATATCGTATCACCTGGCTGACCTTTTAACCTGCAATGAAATTAGAAAAACCCTCCTGCCATGCATTCTGTTTTCCTCACACCACTATTTCAAGTTATTTCCAGTTAACCTCACTCATTGCCTAAAAGCCAGCTGAGATACCAGCACTGTAAAATGAGCTGTCTTTAATCAGCTTTTACCCCTATGAGTCAACAATTTCTATGCCCGTATGATGTTTCTCTTTCTAGTGAGGTGGAGAGCGAAGAGAAGAGGGGATGAGGAACAGGAGGAGGAAGTTAGGCAATGGGAGCTGTTAACATGGCCCAGGCCACCAACTCTGCCAATAAAACGGCAGCCAGGGCTTAGAGAAAGGTGAGAGATTTAATGCACCTAACACCTCCTCCCACTTGGCCTGGATTTTACTTGGCAGATTAACCAAGCAGCAGGAAGAGGCCATAATTCCATGTTGAAGTAGGAAAGAACAAATTTGGGGACAGTGAATAGGAGGCACTGGATATGGAAGTTCCCAGAATAATGATGCCAGGATGTTGTTGATAGCATGGACTGTGAGTATGGAGGTGCCTGGTCAAATCATAGGAGCAGTGGTGCTGCTGAACCAACAGTGGTGCTGGCAGCAATCATGCAGCCTGGTAATTTTGAAAGGATGGGCCTGTTGTTCATTCATTGTCTGTCCCCATAGTGAGCACCATCACTATGGAAGAGAAAAACTGTGTGTCCGGAACTGAGGTAAACGCTTTCTGAGAAACCTCAGTCAATTGCAGCATATCCTGGGGTATGTGCTTTCTGTAAATCTGCAGATTTATCATCCGTACCAATCTCAGTGCTCACCTTGTATGTTCTGGTGCCCTTCTTTTCCTGACTGCCTCAACAGGAATTCATGAGCTAGCACTTTAACCATGTGATTAGCCTCTTATTTCTTTACTCCTTCATTATTCTTTAGCAAGCAGGCATAGTGATTAATGAGGCAAACCTTCTTAACTTCATTCCTGTTTACAGCCAGTGTTAGGCTTCCAGATGCTCATAGGTGTTGAAACTTTAAGTGACCTGCGACTTTTGTGCTTTCATGTTAGTCTTATAAGGAGAGCATGAATGTTTCAAAAGAGTGTCATAAAGCACATGTACTATTTACCTGTTGACACCTTTGGGCCGGCATATCTGTGGTAAAACCATTTGCTTAATACCAAAATTATATATTCAGGCTATATCTAATCTGTTCTAGCAATGACCTGAATTTCCCCCAACCGACTCCTACTCCTGAATCTACTATCCTAAACTATGTAGTCCTGGAAGCACAGTAGAATATACCACTTTGGGTCAATCACTGGTAGCTCTTGGGTTCAAGGAAAGGAGGTAGATATGCTAGGAATCCAGCCATGATGGACTTCTGTGACTTTCAGCTTCTGAGAATCAGAAGCAATGTGTTCACCTTCAGGGGGTAGTAGAAATCTTAACCATACCACTTTACTTCATCTTACCAGTAAGAAAGGACCTGAAGAAATTCTAGAGCAATGTTCCTAGAGCAGTGGTTTGGGAACCCTTGCTCTAGAGTTTCCTTTAGTCCTTCTGTAACTGTAAGATGAGGTAAAGTAGTGATGTTAAAATTTCTACTACCCCCTGAAGGTGAACACATTGGTTCTGATGGACTTCAGCTCCCAGAATTCTTCATTGTGGGCCAGGACTGACAAGCGCTTCTGGGAGCTGAAGTCCAAAACACCTGGAGGACCAAACTTTTGGAAACGCTGCTCTAGAACCAGGAAAAGGTACTTTTGGACTATAGCTGCTAGAATCCCCCAGTCAGTATTGCCACTGGCTGGAAGATTCTGGGGGTTGTTGTCCAAACCTGCAACTTTCCCACTCTCCAGGAAACATGAATTGGTGGCTTCAGTCATTATGGGCTTCCCAGAAGTGCCTGCTCATCTGCTGTAGAAACAGAATGCTGGGGCTCTTCTTAACCTTCTTAAATTTTCAAAGTCTGCACATCTGCAAGAAGAAAGTAAGTTCTGGACTTGCTGAGCCTTGGCAGGATCCAGCAAGACAAATCCTACCTTCCCTAATTCTTGAGTTAATGGATTGTTGCCTGAGAAGATTGTATTGCCTGGGACGGAGGCAATGCTGCCAGCAGAGAAAGCTCACTTGGATAACCAAACTGGACGTGTTGCTGAGCCTCTGTGTAAACAGCAGAACAATGCAGCACCAGAGAGCTATGAACAAGCTTCCCCTTTCGCTTCCTGTTGCAGCCAGTTCAAAGCCTATTGTTCTGCCTCTGTCAGTGTTTATGCTTGCACTCAGTGGGAACACCCAGGCCACTGCTACTGAATCAGAATGAGAACCCCTCATCTCCTGCTCTCCAGCAGCTCTGTGCACTACATGGAAACAGCCACATGGCCTTAGCAGTATACACAATCATACCACCTGCTTGGGAAGTACAATTTTCTGTGGTTCAAGGAGTTCACTCCAGTACAAGAGCAGTGAAAGCACTGTAAATGCCATGAGTTATCAAGATAAAACTGTGCGCTGTCAACGCAGATTTTGCTGCTTCTGAAGGAGGAGCAGGCTGAAAGCCAACTGAAGAGGGCAGGGTTTTTCCTTTCCTTTGAATGATAGAACTCAGATCATAACAGCAGCATTCTTTGCGTGGGTACCATTCCCTACTAAGACAATTTCTGCTTTCATTCCACATGAGAGCAGGTTTCCAGGCATTCATTCCTTCAACCTGGTCCTTCCTTTTGAACTGCTCAGCATTGGAGTGACAATGGCTGTGGATGCAACCAGAAGGGCTGCAACTAGAGAGTTAATCTATTCTTTTGCAGTATTCAGTGTGTTTGCAGTATTAAGCCCATGTTCTTGCAGAGGATGTCCAGGGTGCAGAGCTAATTAACAGCCCTGGTACAAGCATGGGATAATGTTGCCTAGCAACTAAATGAGGCCTGGAAGGTCCTCTCTAACTTCTGCCTCCTTTATAAACTAAGACTTAAAGAGTGTTGGTCAGCTTGTAGCTTTGTCCCCATGTGTCTTCAACACCTCGGAGAAGCTGCATTTTGCCAAGCGCTGTTTTGACCATTCAGATACCCAGAAGCTCTTGCTAGTGATGGGAAATGTTCCAATGTAAGAGGACAAACTACACCCATGATGGGCTGTGTGGCTCTTCATTTATCACTCACACCTAAAATATCTCTGCTCCATTTCCCACTCTTGATACTAAGAATGGGAACATGTTCCCAGGAGGGAAATGAGTAGTGATGGAAAATGATGGCCACATCCTGACTGTGACCCCCAACTGCAGCCAGTCCTTGTTTCCCAAGGAAGGATGAGGTGGAGGGGAAAATCTATTTATATTACCTGGACTGTTGCTGATTATGACTTTGCAGATTCACACACACACATCTTTTCCAGGATTCTTCTCAGGAAAAACAGGTTAGGTATTCTTAGCTGAGATCTCAGTAATCTTCTTTGCACCCCCATCATGTTGTGTGAACATCCACTTGTTTCCCTTAACTACTTAGTATGGATAGGTTGACGCATAACCTTTTTTGAAAAAGGAGATTTGTCAATTCTAGTCCTTTAAATGGGCATATTTGTAAGATGGATCATGGATGGGTGTGGTGGCTGCATTTAATTCTAATCTATTTCTGCTTTTGGCTTGAATGAAATTGAATGAAGCCCAGCTATACTTCATATCCTGGTTGGCAAGCACAGTGTGGGTGGTTGAACAGGAAAAGTCAAGATTTCAGGTCCACATTTCCTGCAGTAAGTCTGGATGCTAATAGTTCATGATAGTGAGTGGGCATAGGACCCTCCTCCTGCACGTGAAAGATATACCTAGAAAGGGGCATCCAAGATTCTCTCTATTAGTATGACCCCACAGCCAAAGAACATGCTGTTCTCCGCTATCTGGAGAGGAGGGATTTCCTTCCCATCTCTCAAGTGAAGCAAGTGTTTACAGGACCAATGACTGATGCTTTATTATAAAAATACTAATGACAAGGGCTATAGCATAGGTATTATTTCACAGCTGTTATTACACATCCAGTCATTTTTATGGCTGGGCATAAGAGGCTTAACAGTTGAGATTACTTAAACCATATTATTGACAACTTAGAAAAAAGCCTTCAGGGGCTGAATTCATTGATTAAAAAATATACCTGTTTGGAAGATCTCATCTGCAAATTAACATAAGCAGAGGAAACTTTGCCAGACATGTCCTTCAGTTAATAATGATATGATCAAACAAAGTGGAAACAAAGACTATGTGTTGCTCTGAAAAAGAATGTAGTTGTTATAATCCTAAATGTAATAATCAGAAATGTTCCACTGAACTCGGTAAAATAAACATCCAAGCAGGATTAGGACTGGGTGGATAAAGTATTGAATATTTTGTTTTAAATATAAGTTTTCAGATTCACTTTACATGGATATCTCATTTTATTTAAGTGAATGTGGGTATGTCCTCTGATTCTATTTGTGTCTTCTGAAAGAGGTGCCATTAGTCTTTGGCACTGGGAGTGTCAAAAGGAACAAAGTCTGTAGCACCCTATTAGAGTTTTTCAGTGAGGATTGTACCATGTACACAGTGATGGCTACTGGTTCCCACAGCAGTGAGGCAGTGAATAAATTCCAGGTTTTAGTCTGAACTTTGTAGGAGTTATCCAGGGTGGCAAACCTGTTTAGGGAAGAGAGTTGGATAGCTCATTTAAAACTTGGAATAAAGCCGGGATTAGATTCACCATCTCGTCAACATGGATATCACCAGAATGTACCCAGGAATTACCCAGGAATAAATGTTGGGGAGGGTATAAAACATTAAAGACAGCAGATCCTGTCTGATCTTGGAAGCTAAATAGAGTCTCCCCTAGTTAGTACTTGGAAGGGAGACGGCCAATGAATACCAGGTGTTGTGCTCAATGTTTAATAGGAAGGAACTGGCAAAACCAACTCTTGAGTATTAGTTGCCTAAGAAAAAAACTTATGAAATTTGGGGGGGGGGGTTGCCATAAGTCAACAGGCATCTTGAAGGCACATATATTTGCATATCAAGGAGGGCGGAGGATTGTTAGCCATGGCCATTAAAGGGAGACCAAAGTGCTATAGTTGTGCATAAGTGTGGATACAACGTAAGTTTGATTTTAACAACACAGTTATCTGTTCCTGGGTGAAGAAAAACCAAGATTTTTTGTCCCAACATAATCATGATAAAAATTCATAGCAGTGTTTTGAGCAACTTTGAGAAGCAGAGCCCAAGAGCCTGTCTTTGCCTCCTCCAGCTGGATTCAAGTTCATGTAGCCCACCTTCATAGAGGGACTACTACTTCCACTGTTTCTTGTTGCTGTACCAGAATCAAGGTGGATAACCACCAGTGACAAGAATCTTGGCAAATCAATTGGGAAGTTACAGCAGTGGTTTAAAGTGCTGAAATGGATCGATGGCAGCTGCTGCGGGAATGGGCTGTTAATATTAAGCAGGGAATTGGGTTGGCTTGTTGTCCAAATTATCCACTGCCCCAGAGTCCACCAGTGTGTCTGGTAAAGCAAAATTATCTTTAAAAACATGACCATAACAGGAGCCTTTCCCCAAAAGGTGGAAACAACTAGCCCCAGGGATTTGGAACAGGAGACGGAACCTTTCACCTCAGGGTCAACAGGGCAAAGGATTCATTACCAGCAGGGAGGTTGGAGGACTGAGAAACGAGTTGGTGGTCTTAAATTAACCTGGCCCCCAGTGTGTCACAATCTCTCTTTCTCTGTGGGGATGTCCCAGAAAACATTACGGACACGGAATCGATGTGTAATGTCTTTTGGATGAAGAGATGGAAACTGCTGAAGCAGCTACTAACTGTACTATATCTATACTGTGGTTAACTCCTTGGGACCCAGGCTTCCTTTTGGAATCTTAAGCGCCTGTATCTATCAGCTGTTGAATTGAATTTAGTTTCCCTCTGTCCATTCCCCTTTTTAGCTAAATAGTATTTATGGATGGATGGATTGAAAATATGTGTTTTTCTCCCATACTTATACTTTGTAATTTATTTCTATTTTCTTTGGAGGCAAGACTTGTTCAGACGACTGAGTTCAAATTCTAGACTAACCATAGATTTTACTAGGCAGGATCTCTCAAGCATAGGTACATGCCAAAAGAGTTGTCTTTATGAGGCTGTTACTCAGTCTAGGCCTAAATATTACGGCAGCCTATAATATTTAACACGTAAAAGAGCCTGACAACTTTTATACAGTAAATCAAACATTCTTTTCTGGAAACAATGTCTATATGGGCATATCTTTTTACTTAAAGAATCAGTAAGGTGAAAGGATAGGGGCAATGCCTGGTAAAAAGGCCCAGAGAGAAGGAGTTTAAATAGCATTGGTTAAAGAGTCTCGGCTTTAGATCTTATCATTGTTCGTGGAATCTGCCATTTCCAGTCTGAGACCAAGCTGAAATGACACACTTTTTGAGGATGCAACATCAGACCTAATTTGGATTTGTTTGGTTTTAAAAAAACAACTGTGACTCATTGTCTAAAAGTTATAATAAAACTGTTAAGAGGAAAAGGCAAGAGCACATTATTTTTCATACATGATATGTCTCCAGGAGTTGCAGGGGTGCCTGCAAATGGGAGCAGGTGTCAATCAGGCTATCCTCTGGTTGTCTGGAAGTGATAAGCAAGAGCTGAAAGGCTCTGTAATCTCATTACTTACTAACCCGCACCCCGCAAAGCCATGCTGTCTCCAAAATGCCTCATCTAACACAAGATACACTAAGTCAAGTCTATTGCCTTTATCTATTAAGCCTATTATCCTACGGTATTTAGGAAATAAATTGAGTCAGGCAGCATGAGATAAAATTCTTGAGAAGTAGCTCTGTAACTCCCTTGTAGCAACAATAACAAAGTGGTTTGTGGCACAATAAGAGCTGGAAAGGACTACTATTTGAAAAGGCAGGGGTTGTGTTACTACTACCACCCTTAAATCTAGTTGCTGTTATTATTTTTGTTGCTGTTTCAGTACAAAGTGATTATTTCCTTCATTCTTCCTATGAGTGGCAAGTCTTGATGGAGATTCTTAACTTTGCTCCAAGAGTTATGATTAACCCTTTCCATTGCACTGGGGCCTCCTTTTCTTAAGTGTTTAGCTGGGGTTGTCAGTGTTTTTATCATCTTTAGAAATTGTTTTATACAGGCCTGTTGTTATGGAGGTCATTAAAATGCTTTGCTGGATACTGTATTCTGCCCCTCCCCACAAGCCATTTTTTGGTGCTAATGTTGTTTCTTAACTAATAAGAATTAAAATACCAGGCATCTTTTCTATATTTCTTATTCCTGGGAAATCACTGGCTCTAGGACATGGGAACAGAGTCAGAATTTAAGTTCTTAAAAGTCAAAGCATGAAACATTTATTCAAGTTGTTTATTTTCCATTCGAACCAATATGTCACTGTGCATTATAGCAAATAAATTTAGTAAAGCAACACATTCTGTACATTTGTGGGATAGATCTAGGAATTCTGCAAAGCTCCTTCTGGCATGCAGCCTTTTGAAAAAGCACAGTTTAAGATGTTCTTAAACTAGTATGGCTGTTGTGGGGGGGGGGGGGAAAAAATTTTTTAAAAACGGCTTCTCTCCTGTGGATGAACAGAAAGAGCTATGTATACTAATATGTCTTGATTATTTCTTCTTGGTGCTTTGGCCTTGCAATAAAGTTCATGCTGTTAAAAAAAAAGTAGACTTTTTGTCTCAAAACAATGTGTTTTGGCAGTTTTTGCTAGAGCAGAATATGGGGCCCCCAGATGTTGCTAGACTGCAACTCCTATCAGTCATTACATTGACTTTGATAGCTGGGGCTGGTGAGATTTGCAAACATCTAGTGGGCCACACATTCCCTTCCTTTGTGAGAGAGCATGGAAGTCTGATAGGCATAAGTATCAGGCTTGGCTTTACACTTTCTGCATTTGAAGGAGAAAACACATCGTTTCCTTCTCTTTTCTTTTATAAAGTAAATTGTACATAGGATGGAAGTTTGGCTCAGAAAAATGGCACCTCTTCTGGATTCCACTGTGTGAAGTAAAGGCTGCAGCTTTCTAGGAAGGCCTGGTTTTGCTCTTGGATAGGATGCAGTGCATTTCAGACCCCAAAACATAGTTTATAATTTTTTTAAACTGTATTATTTGCTCTTGAAATGGTGTATGCAAAGTCACAGTGTTTTGTTCAAAGATCAAAGACTGAGAACAGACTAGCAAACAAGGAAAAGAGGTTTATTTGTTTTTTTAATGCTTACCCAAATGTTCTGCCCAATATTCATCAACAATCACCTTAATCCCCCATGAGTGCTAAACTGCTGATCCTGGTAAGTTCATGCAGAGAAATGTTAACAAACCAGTTTTGTATTATCTGTCCATCCCTGCTCTTCTGGAGGCTGAATGCAGAAATGCCGTCCCTGCCCTTTTGAATTAGCATCTATTCATGGGGAACAGCTGGAATATGTCTTGTACCGATTCTTGAAGCATGAAAAGGCATTTTTCAAAATTTGACAGCTAAGTATTTTGGAAAATGTTTGTTTATTTGAAGATACTTACTTTGCTTAAATTTTGGAGCCAAAATCCACAAATGCACATTTGGAGATCACAGAAAAAGAAGCAGGCTCTACATTAATGAGTACAGTTTAAAAAAGAAGAAAAAGAAGTTATGTTGTCTTCTTGTTCTGATCTGCCTGGCTGTCTGATGGAGGTTTTTGCACATTCACATTCACACAACTGCTCTCAGCCACTCAAAGAGTTGTGCATGCAGTGTACAATAGCAGCTTATCATTGGCACACATCACCACAGTTCCTTTGCTTGAGTGAGGGAAACATACCTGAAGTATGAATATAAGTGGCTATAATACATCTATGGTGAGCAATTCCTTACCAGTCTGTGGACATGCACGTCTGATGAAGAAGTAATAGCTGCAGAACATGGCAGGCAAAGGTTAAACTGACAAAGATTAAACTGACATCTCCTTTGCACTTATAACAAAAAATGATGCCCATTTCTTTTGATTATTCAAGACCCATCCTGTGTCTAGTAGTTTTTCCATTTCCCCCCTCTTTGTAGTTATTATAACCTATTCTCCCAGGCCCCTTCCAGATGGAATGTGCCTGTGGAAGTAAGGGAGAGTTGTATATGTAATCCATATATTGGGATATTGGGGAGAAGTGCAGCTCCTGGGTCTGTGGATGTTTCTACTTTGATGTAATGGACATGTATATAATTAGATTTTCCATAGGGATAAATACATAGAAGATGCATACATTGGGGAAAATGAAGATGGAAATGCACATCAAATTTGAATTTTTATCCTTCCAAATAGACAAACGGATTGTAGAAATTGAATGGAATGAACTTGTGATTAAAACAACTCCAAAACTGAAGAGAACAAAAGGTGTAGATCTCTCAGCTTCTGCATTCCTCCATGAGATGACTGAATGGATGGACAGAAGTCTGAGAAGAAGGCCAGAATTGGACATGGAAACATGGATTAAAGTGTTTAATCACCTATGAAGCTCGGCAGGCATCTTTTTGGGAAAACTGCTAAATCACATCTGCCCCCATTTGATTAACTTGATGATTAAATGAGATAGCCCCATGTAAGCTGCTTTGAGATCCCTGGAAAAAGAGTGTGGTTTAAAATGTAATAAACCACAGCAATAAGAACAATATGGCTTTCCAGACTTGTTGTAGAGAAATTCCTAAATGCCTGGGTCAGGCCCTTTCTTTCTGATGGCATCTCAGCTGCTGCATAAGATGAGGGAGTATCTCCCAGCCTGGCTTTCTTCAAATTTGAAGGAATCTGCCTTAAAGCTAGGAACAAGCAAAAAACAAACAAAACCCATCCAGGATCTGAAGCAGTCCCCATGAGACAGGGGTAGATGACATGTTTATCTGGAAGGCAGTTCCTTTTTACTTTCAAGGGTCGAAAGGAAATTTGGGAGGGGAAGAAGCTTGTGGAAAATAGTGAGAATGTCTGTGTGATTTATTGAAGGCAATTAGCCATGGAGAGTTTGTTTTCTCTAGGCAAAATAATAGTGTATGCCCAGCAAGGAGTTCCTTCCTGACAGGACCAAAAAGAATCCATATGGAAAGTGGAAGGTCCCAACCTAGAGATTTGGACTCAGGGCCCAAGTATTGCTTTCCAGGAATCAACATCCACTTTACTTGATATGTATTCTTCTGAAATATTGCTTCAAACTCTTTCCTACACTGGAAAGTTTACCAGAATGAGCTGATTGGATTTTGGCCACAGAAGGTGAGGGTGAGAGAGAGAGAGACTGATAATGAGCCATGTTTTCCAGGATCATAACAGAGCATTTAGGTTTCAGCTGTCATTTCTGTGTTGTCACAGCCATATTTATCTCTTTATCCAGCCTTGTTTAACCCATTCCTGTATGCCATGTGCAAAGACCAGTGTGGGAGCTCCATTTTGCTTACTGGTCTAGATTCCATGGGCTAGTGGAGATTATTTCTCTAGCACTTCTAGTACATAATACATAGCTCCTAGTTCAGTAGTCCTTGAAACAACTCAAAGAAATTGATATTTCCCAAGATGTAAGATTGAATAAATTTCCTCCAAAGAGTCTGTTATTGTTCTGCTCTGCTACCAGAATACAGGATCTTAGTACCTTCGTCTGCTGGAAATGAATGTATCATGGGTAAATACCAACGTTCATTTTACCCTATCCAGAAGGTCCCATCATGTTCTTTTATAGTTATTAGCAGTTGGAATAAATTCAGATATCTGCTTTGAAATGTATAAACCAATTTTTATATCCAGGGAGGTACATCTAAAAATCCAGAATAGAATAATCTGGAGCAACAGAAAAACTGCTGGTGCATAGGCTTGCCATTTCACGCTGGTGGGCGGGACTTTCCCGCCCCCGCCCCCGGGTGGCTGCCCAACTCTGAGCTCCCAGGGCTGCTGCCTGCCTTCTATAGAGTGCTGCCTGGAGCAACAGCAACAGGAGGACTGAAACCAGCAGGGGCGGGGTCTGCTGCACTGCCCTGCCTCTATTGGCCAGCCCTCTGCTTCCTTATTTGGGCAACATCCGAGCAGGGAGGAATTTACACTCAGGCGAGCTGCTTCCCCTCTTTCTCTTTCCCCTCCTTCTCTTCTTATTATTCTTCCGTTTTTTTTTCTTCCCCTCCTCTTCCTCCTCTCCTTTTTCTTCCTTTCTCCCCCCTCCTCATCTTCTTTTTCTCTTTCTTCCTCTCTCTAAGCCCCCCTCCTCTTCTTCTCAGGGGTCCAGGGCTTCTCAAGGCTTTGCCCCCATTAGAAAAGAAAAAAGGCTTTGGATCTGTCCCATAAATCCCTCCTAAGTTGAGACATACCTGGGAAAAAGAGAGGGCGAGGGGTTTGGGGGGTTGGAGGGGGCAAGGAAAAGGAGGAAGGGGGGAATTCCTAAGAAGGCTTGGGAGTGGGAAATGTAGTTTGCAATGGCACAAGGGTCTGCCTGTGGTCTTGCAAATGCTATGCCTGCTTGGAAGTGGGAAATGTAGTTTTCAATGGCACAAGGGGCTGCCTGTGATCTTGCAAATGCTATGCCTGCTTGGGAATGGGAAATGTAGTTTGCAATGGCACAAGGGGCTGCCTGTGATCTTGCAAATGCTATGCCTGCTTGGAAGTGGGAAATGTAGTTTTCTAAGGCACAAAGGACTGCCTGTGGTCTTGCAAATGCTATGCCTGCTTGGAAGTGGGAAATGTAGTTTTCAATGGCACAAGGGTCTGCCTGTGGTCTTGCAAATGCTATGCCTGCTTGGAAGTGGGAAATGTTCTTGTAGAATTGGGGGGGGGGGTGTTTGGCCAGAAAGAGAAGTACATTTCAGCCTTCTGTCTAGGAATAATGCCAAAATGTCCTCCATTTTGAGCATGCCTAAGAAACATGCATTTATATTAACATTTTTTAAAAATTATCAATTTTTTCATGTGTCCTCCATTTTTAAAAACGTGTCCTACATTTGAAAATGTGGCCCTACATTTGTCCTACATTTGTCCCAGTTTGGAGGTCCTGCCTTATGGCAACCCTACTGGTGCAAGACAGGCTTGAATGAACTGCTTAGCTAGGATGTTCTGCCAGAGGGTCAACAATTGTCAAGAGCAAGAGTCTGGAGGCCAGATACTCCCCTAAACCCTTCAGGGGACATCTCTGCTCCTGCCATCACCAGCAAAAGGGGAAAAAATCCCTTAAGGAAGGCCCCAGAAAGAGAAACAGATCTTGAATAAAGGCATACCTCTCCCCTAGAGCTCTGCTATCATGATTACTTAGAAGTGGCAAAACCAGGTGCCCTTCTCTTTACCACAGCTTTCCCCTGAACACAACATTTTTCTGTAGTTAAAACTTGAGCCTTTTCTAGTGCATATGGAGTCTCACATTATAGTAACTTTGTTGCAGTCCTTACTTGGTTTCACATTTTGTCTCTATAGTGCTGACTGCATATTTTTGCAGTACTACTGTATACATCCTTCCTCCTCTTGGAATTGTGGCTCATGTCTTTCCTTCTTTACAAGCAAGGTTAAATAGAGACAATTATGTGTCTCTATGCTGACTGCAATCTTTAAAAAAGGGGGTGGGGGAACTCTGCTACGTCTGTGTGACACTGTAGAGTAGCAAGGATTATGCATGGGTAAGACTGTTCCCTCCTCCCCCCAATCCAGAAGAAATCAGAAGAAATTAGCAAGGTGTCCATGGTGAATGAGTAAATATGCGCATAATCAGACCACATTTTTAAGAGGAAAAGGGGTTCTGATAATGAGGGAGATGAGGGGTGACAATGACCAGCATAATAGACATTTATTCAAACAATTGTGAAGGAACATTGGTGGAAGATTAGTGCCTGATTAATGAGGTACAAACCTTCAGATGAAAAAGAAAAGTGCAGCTCTAATCAAGGCATCTCAGACAACCAAGTATGGACTGATGTTTTACAGCATGTATCATGTAAAAATTGTGCTGGCACACAGTCTCTTCAATTTTATGAGGCAGCAAGTATTTCTTTCCTTTTGTGTGTGTGTTGTGTGCCTTCAAGTCAGCAAAGGCAAACCTGTCATATGGTTTTCTTGGCAACATTTGTTCAGAGGGAGTTTGCCATTGCCATCCTCTGAGGCTGAGAGCATGTGACTTGCTCAAGGTCATCCAGTGGCTTTACATGGCCAAGCAGGGACTGAACCCTGGTTTCCAGAGCCACAGTCCAACACTCAACCACTATGCCATGCTGGCTTTTCTTTCTCTTTACTTATCCTCAAAATGTGCCAGTCTTTGACTTTAAAAACAAAAACAAAAACCAGCAATGAAAAAATAAAGCTCACCCAAACAACTGAAGTTTGGAGTTGGTTGTGTTAGCTGTGAGTGCCACATTTAATCTGTTTGCAATGAAACCTAGCCATTGAGAAACTGTGCCATCTCCACAGTGAATTTCCCTGCTCCCATGGTCTAATTAATTGCACCCATGGTAGGAACAAGATGTCATGGTTATGGATAGTTCTGTGGCATTGTACTGAGGCTGTTATTTTGTGGGAGGATTTGCCTTGTAGACAAAAACAGCTTATTCAAACCCCTGAAGAGGATAGGCCATAGTAATGAGCTTTATGTTGGATGAAAATGGCCCTGTGAGTCTAGATCAGTGGTTCTCAATCTTCCTAATGCCACAACCCTTTAATACAGTTTCTCATCTTGTGGTGACCCCCAACCATAACATTATTTTCATTGCTTCTTCATAATTGTAATTAAAAATGTGTGCTTTCCTATGGTTTTAGGCGACCCCTATGAAAAGGTAGTTTCTCACAGGTTGAGAACCCCTGGTCTAGATCAAGGGTGGCCTGGAGTACAATCTACAGGTAGATTTCTGGATTATATACAGTAAATCAACAAGGATTTCTGTCCTACAGTTGTATAACAATAGGAGCCACCAAATAATGTTATAAATTATACTATTGAAATTATTATTATTATTATTATTTTGAGTGGCAAGGGTCTAGTCAAATTGGTTTGTTCCATTTGTTTTCCCCCCCTAGATTTAGACTTCAACCTGCATGTCTTGCACCACGATGAGTCCCTATATTGGGAGAAAGGCAGGATATAAGAAAATAAAAATAATGTGGTTGGCAGATCTTGAGGATCTAGTAAAATAAGGTAGATTCTGCAAGCCTATGCTAGATAATGTTTGCATCTTTAGACTGGAGTTGCTCAAGTACAGCTTCTTTGTGTGTTTTATTTTTCCCATTTTCTCCTTCCTTAAAAATATTCACATAGATCAGTTATATCTAAACTATACTTAATATGCATAGGTACTTAGACATTGCAAACACTTCTGAAACATATTAAAAGAGCTTCCCCCATTTTTTCAGTCAAGCTGTTGACTCTTGCTGTGATTCCAAATCAACCTTTGGTTTGATTTTTCTGCATTTTCTTGAGGTCTTTGGGTGATCACACCAAAGTGCTCCTCCCTTTGAATAAGAAGTGGCTTGCATTCAGAAACACTTGAGATGAGAAACTCATTTTATCCCGGGTTTCTTTAGTTTCTTACCACCTGTGAATTAGTTAAATAGGAAAGGAGCTTGGCTCAGGGCCAGTAGGACTCTCATTACTTGTAATTAGGTTAATTACATCATAAATAGCCCATGGAGGGATAGGAAGCAAAGCTCAAACAAATCAGCAATTCTGCTTTTATAGTAACCTACATGGCACTTTGATCAAACCAATAACAACAAATGAATTAAATGGGGAAAGAGAGGAGTCCACAGTGTGGGTCTTTCAGTCACAGCATGAGTCTCCTAAGCCCTACCTTTGCCCCATGCTGAAGATTTCATGAGCTGGAGATGCCTCTCTCTGAGCCATTTAGAGATAAAATTACCTAGATTCCATCAGTTTCATTTCATTGTGGCAGATATAATGTTGGGCAAGGGTTTTTTGTTTGAATGAAAGCCAAGGTACTGATTCCAAACAAGCCATATTTTGAAGTATAATGCAGGGCATAGAAAATTACTTCTAAAAGTATTTCATTACTGCTATAGTCCAATCCCCCCCCCCCAAATTAGTTAATCTGAAACAGTAAAAATAACTTAAACAAACTAGCAGCATATTGTACTAAAAATTTTGACATGTTAAAACAAAACTGTTTAAAACCAGTTAAAACACTCTGAGTCAACATAAAACAATCCACATGTGATGGATGAAATGAAACCACCACCGAAAGGCTGTAGTAAAAAGCTTTGTTTTTAGTTGGCACCAGAATAGCGCCATTGTTGGTGCCAATTGGTGTCAGTAATGGGAGGGTATTCTGTAAAGGGGCACCACAGCAGAGAAGGTAACTTTTACACAGTCTGAATGCTCCAAGCTGCTGAAAAGTGACACAAAATGCACTGTCCCTTAATTTTCTTTATTGTCACCTCAACACCCACAAGAAAGAATGAGATATAGTATGAAACAGCACTGGAAATATGCATGTAGTATTCCTCTATCACTTTTGTATGAGTTTATATCCCCATAACTGTAAAGGTAACTAAGAGACAGTACAGACTGGCACTTTGTACCGGCTTGACTGTGTACTAGGGCTGAACTAGGGCAGAGCATTCACATGTTCCGAGCCCTAGTTCTGCTGCCTCGCCATCATCATGGCATCCATCCATCCATACGTTGTGTGCCATGATGGCGTACAGGCAGTGCGCTCCTGTGATGCCCCTTTGAGGAAGCTGCTCAGAGCAGCTTCTTTTGGGGTGCAGGTCGGTGTCACAGCATGCAGCTGCTGCAGCACCAACCTGGGACAAACAGGGGCAGCATTTAGCCGCCCATCTGTATAGCACCTAAAAGTCACAGTTGCAATGGCAATGTACAGTGGATCCTTGTTATTCGCTGGGGTTTGGTTCCAAGATCCCCCATGGATAACAAAATCCGTGTATGCTCAAGTCCCATTAAGTATAATGACATAGCAAAATGGTGTCCCTTATAAAAAATGGAAAATCAAGGTTTGATATTTGAAATTTATACGTACTTTTTTTTAACATTTTCAAACTGTGGATGCTTGAATCCGTGTATAAGAAGGGCTGACTGTAAAATAATAATAATAATAATAATAGGATTTATTTATATGCCGCCCAATCATTGGAATTCCAGTGATTTAGTTGTTTCTTAATTAGTGACAAAAAAAAGAATTACAAATAAGTGGTTATTTACCTTAAATCACAGGTATTATACATGGTACATTTACAGAGAGCTTCATTTGTTTTGCTGTTGTTGGGTGCCTTCAGGTCATTTCCAACTTATGGTGACCCAATCACAGGGCTTTCTTGGCAAGATTTGTTGAGAGGAGGTTTGTCATTGCTTTCCCCTTAGGCTGAGAGAGTGTGACTCACCCAAGGTCATCCAGTGGGTTTCATGGCTGAGCTAAATGACACAAATTAATTTACATATAGATTTTCCGATGAGGAGTAACCCAGTTTACAAAATCTTTGTCCTGATGTTGCACTATGGAATCACTTTCAAAATAAGATGTTTATTATAAATGAAATATTTGGGCCATTTCACATTTATCTTACCTGCTGCTAGCCATCCCTGTGGAGTTCCAAAATACTGTCCTTGGTGCACCATTGGTATCATCTAGCTGGGCCTTCTGTTTAATAAGAGGTTTTCTTTTTATTCTTGCCATTGTTAAGTTCCAGTTCACATTATAGGAACAAGCATATTTATGCTGGCATTCCCAGTGGGAAGCAAACCAAGCTAAAACAGAAGGCAAAATGCATCTCCAACCACACAATATATCGTTTAAGGGAATCCCAGCACATTTTTGCCCCTTTGTTTGTTGTTGTTTGCCTTCCAAGACCTTTCTGATTTATGGTGACCCTAAGGCAAGCCTGTCATGCAATTTTTAGGCAAGATTTGCTCAGAGGAAATTGGCTATTGCCTTCTTCTGAGGCTGAGAGCATGTGACTTGCCCAAGGTCACCCAGTGGGTTTCATTGCCAAGCTGGGAATTGAACTCTGGTCTCCAGAGTTGTAGTCCAACGCTCAAATCACTATGCCAGCGCTGGGTTAATGCAGAAGCTAAGTAAGCAATAATTACAGCCTCAGAATATGTAGTGCCTCTAAACACTCAGGGTTACTAAATTTCAACATTTATATGATTGTCAGTGTAACAGACTCATTGTGTTTCTTAGTCACCCCCTGGCTGTTTGGAAATTTCTCATGGATTCTCACACACTTATCTGTGCTTTGCCTATACCTGTTCCCTCCCATTTTAAAAGCAAATTCTTTGACCATGAAGTGTGAATAGGCCTTTTAGCAGTAAACACTTCAGACTGTTTTCAGTCCAGCCTTATTCATCAAATCCTCCTTCTTTTGATTAAATCGGCTACTGCCTCTTCCATCTCACTTTGCTCTAAATATTGTGTTGTTGTTGTTTGCCTTCAAGTAATTTGTGATTTATAGCAGCCATATGGTCAACCTATCATAGATTTCTCTTTACAAGATTTGTTCAGTGAGGGTTTACCTTTCCCTTCTTCTGAGGCTGAGAGAATATGACTTGCCCAAGGTCACCCAGTGGAATTCCATGGCTGAGCGAGGATTCAGTCCCTTCGAATCCTGGTCTTCAGACTCATAATCCAAAAGTCAAACCACATCACCACTGACTCTTGCTATAAATATACAGTGATCAAAAGCATGACAGGTTTGGAACAGAGTTAATGCTGCCTCATGTTGGCTTCCATACTCCTTCAATCTGTGCTAGTCAGAACCACCTGTTCAACAGTGCTAAAGCAATTCCAATTGATTTAGACATGTTTATTGGGCTGTAAAGGAGAAGGCTGTTTCTCTTACAAAGGGAAGAGTTAGATACAGGCTAACACTAACCTTGGCCACTGATTTCATCTAACCACAAGACCTGTGACCTTGCTGTGCTCTTCCTTTTATCCCATAGTTAATGGGAAAGGTTAGATCTGAAAAGAAGATTTAATTCTCTCTAGATATTATTGCTTGGAATTTTATCATTTTACCATAGGTTTTATAGGTTTAATCCATTGTTGCTTCTTATCCCTCCATGTTACTCTCACCAAGATAGGCAGAAGAAAGTTGCATGGTATGTCATCCTTACCAACCCACACACACCCCAACCTACCTCCTTTTTGAAACCCATAAGACCCCTGGATTCTTCTGCAATCTGAAATTTTCATCCAATCACATGTGAGAGTCTGGTGTACATAAAATATAACCTGCTAAGGAGAGTCTTGGGATATACTGTATAGTCGCCAGTCACATGTTTCTGACATTTTGCAACTTCAGTTTCATTTTCAAAATTGTTTTCTTTGGCCATACAAATATTTCTTGGTTGAAATTAGAGATATATTCTTGGGGGGGGGGGGACACTTTTTGTACATCCTGAGATTTGTCTTTTCTTCTCAGGGGATTTTACCAGGTGTTTCCAGTTTACTTTAGTCTTGTATGTAAAATAAAACATCAAACATTGAAATTTTATGATTTTCATTTTTACTTTGCACTGGACAGCTTTCTGTTTTGTGCATATTCTCAAATAATCAGCTGCCACACTAAATCACTACAGTATCTGTGTATTTGTTCATAAGAATTTCAAACCCTACTTTCCAGTTTAAGAGATTTTCAGAGCAGTTTACACAGTTTAATGCAATAAAAGATAACAGCAAGAAAGATAACTGTAGTATGTCAAGAAAATCCAGTCAGACAAGAAGAAGAAGAAGTATGTACATGGTACCTGTGGGGACATCCATCTATTTCATATGAAAATTAATACATGGAACTCGTTGTATTCCCAGCCCTTGACATTCAAGATGCTGTTGACCTGGGAGCCTCACTGACCTGCATACTTGCATATGCTCCCTGCATGCAGTTTGGACCCCCCATCTTTAAAGTTCACAAGT
The DNA here is from genome assembly GCF_019175285.1 of Sceloporus undulatus. Lineage (NCBI taxonomy): Eukaryota > Metazoa > Chordata > Lepidosauria > Squamata > Phrynosomatidae > Sceloporus > Sceloporus undulatus. The sequence goes on along the minus strand of NC_056523.1, from coordinate 77,432,855 downwards.
GGATGAGATCTTGATTGGATGGATCTCTGGGTTTGTTTGTTTGTCTGTTCTTTGATTTTTATCCCCCACCCCCTTTGTATAAAAAGACCTTGATCTTTAAAAGTTTGCCTTGGAGAGAAGATGCACTTAATTCACTGTCAACTAATAAAGTAAACCAGTTTTCTTCTAGCAACAAGTCCAAGTGTTTTCTGAGGTCATTTCTGTTTGTTTATTGGCCATTTCAGTATAAATGAAGCAGTTGGGTATCTGGCAAGATAGTTCTGAAAGATCCTAGACAATATGCTTCTAGTAAATGGTTGTAATTTCCACTCTTGAATAGTGATGCTAACAGCGTGCTTGCTATAGTATAACTATCAAGAAGATGATTAAAGGAGGGGGGGTACATGTTCTCCTTCTGATGGCATTAATGCCCTTCCTGCAGTAGAGAGCGTTATGTATTTTGGGGAAGGCAGGGGCAGGTCTACAGTTGCACAGTTCAGACCAAATGCAGGGAGAAATCAAGAAAAATAATTATTTTCAGGATGAGTCACTACCTTCCATAATACAATAACCATATCAGTTACCCTGTTAGTATGTTAGTGTCATAGGTGGTATAGCAACCATACTGTAAAACTAGCTGCTTTACAAATTAATGGATGCTGTCTTAAAACATGCCTTTTAACACACAAGTGGGACTTTGGTTATTTTATGTAAAGGTGATACTATCTATCTATCTATCTATCTATCGTGATACTATATATATATATGAGAGACACAATAGGAGAAAGGAATGGCAGTGGGGAAGGGGATCAATCCCAGCAGATACTGCCTGTCCTTCTTTCTCTTCAAAGCCAGGGTGATAGCAGTCAAGATGGAGGGAGGGCCTTTCAGCTTCCTCTGGGGCTAGGCATGGTGGAGCTATTGCTTCCATTCCTTCCTTCTCTCCCTCCAAGGCCAGGGTTAGTATACTTACTAACATGTGGTTACTAACAACACCCAGTATGCTGTAACCACGTGGGTGTTGGACTAGGACTCTGAGAGGGAAGCGTTAAATCCCCGCTCAGCTACAGAAATCCCCTGGGTGACTTTGGTCACATCACACTCTCTCAGAAAGTAATGGCAAAATTTCTTTCAATAAACCTTCAAGTCAATTTGAAGGCACACAAATACTTAGTAACAACTTATTATTTTCCTGAGATCATAGAAAGTATTGAAACAACTGTGAAACTCTAATTTTGTAATATGCTGCTGCTTTTTTGTCATTTTGAAAAATGATTTGTTTCCCAAAAGGGGGGGGGGGAAGCTACAATGTAATAGAGAGTACAGATTGTTGAAGTTCATTTTAGTGTAGGATTGTGGCCCATGAAAAATACAAATGGTGCAATTACATTATCATGGTAATATATACAAACATAACAGGAAGAGTTTTCTGGGAAGTTGAACAGTTGCAAAGCATTCTGACGCCTAGTGACATTTTCCAATTATGACCCTGACAATGGGTATGAATTATTATGTATTATTCCTTTGTAGTGCATCTGCATTTACTGGACACTCTGACACTGTGCATAAATCAAAATAAAGAGTCTTGACCTGCCCTCCATCTCATGTTTACAGTATAAAATACTAGATATGCAAGAAGAGGAGGGAAAGGAAAGGGGTGGGTAGTTTGATAACACCAGAACAAAGAGGTGCATTTTGAACAGGCATTTAAATTCTCTAGCTTTCACAATCTAATATTTTTGTTGGGACAGAGGTGGGCCAACTAGGGATATAAACCTTTGCTTATTTAATTCTTGCTTGCAGGAATAAATAATTTCAAAGGTTTTCTTCTTGCTGGGTGAGATTATGAGAAGTTTTGTGCATTTTCTTGTTTTTTTTTTTTTCTTTTTTGGCATGTTGGGATTACCTTTTTTTTGAAATGGTGTGTTTTTAAAAATCCTTATTTTTTGCATAAGGAAACAATAATTTTGAGAAGAAAACAATATTTTGTGCAAATTTTTGGACAAAAACTCTGGAAAACTAAAACATTTCATAGCAGGTGACCATTGTTATGATCATGTGTCTTTATGCAATGAGTCCTCATTCTGGTGGAGGATGAGAAAGTTTATACAGATTACCTCCTCACTACCCACCAGTCTTTAGTCCTCTGGCCAGACTGGCCTTCATGTGACAGCATAAATTTTGTTTCTGGAGAAAATACAGGTCAGGTTAGCTGTGTACTATGAGGAACTAACTTGGTTTGCTAAAGAGATGCCTTCAAGCCAATCTGTACAGTCTGCCTGCCCCAACCGCTGGCTTGCCATCCTTGGATTTTAGCATCTGTGATGGTCCCATCCCATTCAACCCAATGGTGGCACATGCATGTGGCCATGCCACTGCAACCACACACATGGTGCACTGCCATTAAAACCAATGGAACTTGCGGTCCCATGGTTTTTGGCATCTCTCTCTCTCTCTCTCTCTCTCTCTCTGTGTGTGTGTGTCCAGAACGGACCCTCCCCCTGGATAAGAAGGGCTGACTGTACTTTCCTGATAGCTTCCATTCCCTACCTTAATGCTAACATGGAATGTGGCCCAGTATTTTCACTGGACATATGTTTATATCAGCCTAATGACTAGAGCTATATCAATATCTTACCCTCAGACTATACCAGTTTGCTAGGAATAGTCTTACCCAGTTATCCCATTTTCCAGCTGCTTTTTAAAATATCCCAGTTTCTTGCTCCTCCTCCCACTTCCCCCTAATATCCTCAGCTTGCTCCAGTAGCTGCAGATTGAGTTCAAATTGCAGTTAATTCAACAAGAAGGAGAGGAAGGAGTGGAATCTTGCCCTTCATAGGTGGCCCAGGCAAAGGCAAACTGGGACAGCCACCCATAGCTTGTGTGTTCTTTCTCAGTAATGACTTTTGCCATCTTGTCCACATTGTGATGTTGCTTGGCCACAGGTATCCCAGTTTTCATTTGTGAAATATTGGAGAGTATGCAATATCAGAGAGTCAGTGTGTTATAATTATCTGAGCATTCAGTTAAGACTCTGGAGACCAGGGAAACCCATTGGGTGACCTTAGGGAAGTCACACTCTTTCATCCTCAAAGAAAGGTAAGGACAAACCTCGTCTGAACAAATCTTGCCAAGAAAACCCGATGATAATCTCACTTTATGATCACCATAAATCAGAAATTACTTGAACGCACACAGCAACAACAGCAACACAGCACAATATCAGAGATTAGAAACCACATTTTTGGAATTTCCCAGCCAGCTCTGACACTGATATAATGGCAGAAAAGTGGTAAATGTGTGTCTGCATTTTCAGTCTATGTGATTCAGTGGTGAACCTTGCAAGATCACCAATTCCTCATCTGCAGAAAACTAGCATCTCAAGAGAAGGGATAAAAGACATACCTGTGTTAATCTGGACCAGTATGCAAAGGTATATTGTAATCTCTATGAGACTAAGAGAATGATGTTTGTAACATAAACTTTCATAGACTGAGGCGCATTCCGGATGGGCCCTATGGGGCGCTGTCATTACGCGCGAGGGGCGGTGCTTCCTGACGCGCCTTGACCCTTGCGGGTAATGAGTATGTCAAAATGGCGGCGCCGCATACAGATGGGTGCTGCCATTTTGACGTTGCGGACGCACAGTGTCCGGACATCATGCACCGGAAGTGGCACTGCAAGTGCGGTGCCTCTTCCAGGGCGCAGGAAGAAGCGCCATTTTGGCACTTCTTTCTTGCTGCACCTGGGAACCGTGCGGTTTGGCTGCTGCGGTTCCCGGGCGCAGCAACCGGTAGCGGCATGAGACTGCCCATTTTGGGCGGTCTGTAATGCGCCTGAGTCTGCATCAGTGGAAGACTTACATTTTTAGCACATATGCTATGACCATTGCACAGTCAATGAGAAATGCATCTCTGTGTTGTTTTTTTTAAATAGTAATAATGATAATAATAACAATAATAATTAATTTTATTTATATTTCCCGCCTCACTCTGCGGATTGAGGTGGGATTACAACAAAAAATCAACAAAACAAAATACAAGATACAATATTATCTAAAAATACAAGCGATAAAATGGACAGCAGTTCTGCTACCAATCATTAAAATGGAGGGCAACATGAATTTTTTTTCCCTCTCAGTCTCAAAGGTGCTACAACATTCTTTTGCAAAGAGAAGGGTGTTATCTTCCCTGTTGACATCCTGTTTTCTCTCTGTGTGAATTAAAAACATTTCATTCAGTTACAAATTTTGGTATGCATGAACATCATCTATGTGAGCTCCCACCTACAGTCTGAAGTCCAGACATCCAATTACCGCTTCATCTGCTGTTTTGTGAGAACTGCTCCTTAGACTGTGCAGGAAAACACCAGACATTGACCTGTGATCACAAGGTCAAATAGATACAATCCAGGGTGTCTCTGCAGAGACATTAGAGATAACTTGGAAGCTGCTAGGGGCCATTTAGGGATTTTGCTTTAAAAAATAAAATAAAACCCACAAACACAGGTGCAGCCCTGCCATTCTTAATCTGACAATCAGTGAGGATTAATCTGGGTGTTCTTCCTTTCCTTCTGTAAAAAATAAAACAAAAGCCTTGAACACTCAAAGATGCAGCCCTGTCATTCTTAATCCAGCAGTCTGCCTCCCCCTCCGCCCCCCCCAAAAAAAGCACAGGAGAATTTAGCCAACTTGAGCCCTGAATGTGAGGAGTAGAGGGCTTTTGTTCTCCCTGTCCACCCACTGCAGTCCTCATCCAAATTAGGATCCACATGCCTGCAGTTGATTGCAAATCTCAAAGGGTGATCCATTGATTGTTATAGATAACTTCTGGGGCAATGCATGCTTCTGGAGGTTTTCGTGAGGCAGAATTCAAATTATTAAAACCCCATGTCTTTCACATTTAGAGCCAAATCTGGACCAGATCCCCGGAATTTACTTCTGAATTTTTGTTGCTGTTTTTTAAATCACTATGTAGGGATTGCCTACATATTTAAAGTTCAACCTCCTATCACATTTTTTTTCCTCATGTGGCACTGTCTGCAACCAGTTTGAAAAACTAGAACAGCAAGGGAGTTTTGAAGTATGGGAGCTTGTATCATCAGGAAAGAAGCCAAACAAGGCCCAAACCCTCTTCAACACCTTTTTTTTTAAAGCCAAGGAGGCAAACGTTAGCCTCCTTTCTGTAGCTTAGGCAAGTTAGCGGCCAATGTTGCTCTGTTGCCCAGGACAGAAGAAGAGTCCTTTGTGCTGCTCAAAACTTGACAAAGGCCCTTGCATGCTGTGTTGTCAAATAACCATTCATAAAAGCCATTGTATGTCTTCCACTATTTCCCTCACTTTAAGAGGAGAAGTCTCTTAATACTGAACAGTCAGCAGCTCTCCAAATATTTAAAACATGCTTTCTCAGCCTTACTTGGCGATACTAGGGACTGAACTTGAGACCTTTTATATACAAATAGTGTATTTCACCTCACTGAGTGTGGTCTTTTCCTTCCAATAAGCTTCTGCGTAGAGGGGAAGGAGGGTACATATGAGCCTCTCATCATGCTCTTCCTTCCATGAGATCATCAGTCTGCTTGTATTTATACCTTTCATGACAGTCCTCTCTTGTGAGAAGGCAGGAGTGGGTAAGACATTCAGCAAAATCAGACAGTGCCCACCCCACAAATCCAGACCATTGTCATGTAGGAATTTGATTGTTGGTTTTGCCCACTTGACTTCTTGTGACAAGAATAGGAAGACTCCAGCCTCATCTAGATGTTCTAAAGTCTGTAGTAAGTAGACACTCATCTGTGATTGCAGTGATGCCAAGAGAAATTGAGTTTGCACATGCAAACCAGCCCAACCCAAACATAAAAAAATACTGATTTTAGAGGGTAGAATTTAGAGGTTTTAACTGCTTCTGTGCCTGTTGTTTCTCCACTCCAACCACCCACTTTTAAAACATTTTTAAAAAGTACTGGGGCTCTGTTATGTAGTTTTTGTGCAACTTGTAGTTAGCTTCTCTGGTATCTGTATCAGTCATTCTTTCAGCCTAATTTACCTCATAGGATTGTTGGGAGAAAAATTGGGGAGGAAGAAAGGCATCACCTTGAACCCATTAGAAGAAAAGCAGGATTTCAACATGCAGCAAACTAGTCATTATCATCTCTGCCATGAGGTGTAAGATTTGGAGCGAATGCAGGCAAAATACAGGGGTCTTTTGCTAATCATTGGGAGAATTCTGTTTACATCTCAGGAATACGAGGTTAAGTTCCCACAGTGAATATATTAGCCTTTAGGTGTCATCCAGCATTTTGCTATTCTTACATCTTAAGAAGGTGATGAAACCTTCTCAGTTATGCAGCTCTCCTAAGGGAAGTTATTATTCCTTGGCTGTTCCATAATTCCTAGAATTAGTGGCTGCCTTCTCTCCTCATGGTGGTCGGCATATCTTCAACCTTCTTTCCTGTCCATGCCTTGGCAGGCTTCATCTGTCATGCTCTTCTTAATATTCCCCACCACCACACAAGCTTTTCCTTAACTCCCTCTCCCCATGTCTTCCTGTCTTCAGGAGATTCCTAATCAAGTTTGCCCAGGGGAGGTGATAGACTCCTGATTGCAATAACAGAGTTGTGGCTTCAGTTCATTCATCCCCATTATGTGGCAAATGTGTTATCTCAAAGGAAAGAGACACATTTCCTGTCTGCTGCAGTCCCCCTCCCCCTGCCCCAATCTGTCTTGGCAGGCCTCAGTCTGGCCTCCCTCGTATGATCCCAGCATGCTGCTACTGTGGCTGCAGTTTTCATATGTGAAAAGAAAAGGCCAAACACTCACTACACAGTATGTTTGGATTGGAGATGTTTAATGCAAGCAGCTTCTGGCCCTTTGGGTCCTCTTCTACCTTGCTGAAGTAACGCACACATACTGTGACCATTGCTCAGTCAATGAGAAGTGCATCTGTGGTGTTTTGTAATGGGGGTGGGTGGACAACATATTTTGTTCCTTATGGAAAATACTTGCAGTGGTAACACTGCAAGTGTGCTGAAATGGGAATGAGAAAGCCAATAATTTGTCTTTACCTTTAGGAGCCCTTTCACACTACAGAATAGTAGTTTCACACAGTAGCAGCGTGAAAGAGCCCCATGTGTGATTAAATGGAATATATTGAGATGGAAGCTTCATTGATGTGCATCCAACTTGTTTGGAGGTCCTGAAACAATGCCTATCTGCCATTTGCTGCCAGAATAGAATGGGTGTAGCAATGGAGCCATCACTATTTCAATTTATTTGTTAAGTGACTAACAAGAGTTCCGAGGACACCATGAACTGGTATAAAGAGAAATAGGGGTCCTAGAAGAAATCAGGTCTGAACTCTCCCTAGAAGCCAAGATGACTAAACTGAGGCTGTTATATTTTGGCCATAAGGTTGAGGGAAATAGAAAAAGAGGAAACTATATACTAAATGGACAGATTCCACAGGGAAGCCATGGCTCTGAATCTGCAATCACATACAACCCCCCCCCCACCTCCATCAGGCTGTATGTGGCATGCAGGTCATATGATTTCCACCCTTGCCATGCATCTAGAATTTTCAGGGCAAGGGCATGTTTCACAGGTCAATTGAACCCTTCCATATTACAAATGAAATACTGGGGCATCTTCATGCTATCAGCTCAAGTCAGATGTTGCACTTCTTGATTTCTTCTTGTCTACCTAGATGTTTCTTTTGTGTCTTTTCTGTAGTTTCTCTTCCTTCTGAGATAGCTTCTGTGCCCATCCTAATAAAGCTGATTATCTTTAGTCTTTGCTTGCATAGTTCTCACCTCTGTCCAGCACTTCCCTGTTGTGTATTTCTCTCAAAGCTTCACAGGGTGAGTCACCTGAACCAGTCCCCCTCTGGAATGAGCTTTCTGTTAACAAATGTGCTGCCTTCTAGGAAACGAAATGTGGGTTCTGATTACTCTGCTGGCATTTCAATTAAATCCAGTCACCCAGATTAGAAAGGGAAAGACAAAAAAAGAAAAGCCAAGACCCATCTTTCTCTCACACACAAAACAGCTCAGTTCCTGCTGACAAGAACACTGGGAAGTAGTTATTGAATATAAACACGCTGTGTAATTTACATGTTAATTATGTTGAATGTGCTACAAGGCCATAATTAGAAACTAATTGGGTGAGAGCACAAGTAATTGGTTTTGCTGGCAGGGCGGACATCCCCGTGATGCACCTGGGAAGTCTACAAAGTCCAGGGAGGTGGAAATTCTTGCAGTCTCCTGTGCCAGTCCCCTAGGCCAGGTATTTTTTAAAAGAAAAGACCAGAAATTGGCTATATGTGTCAATGAACTCTGTGTTTAAAAATAAATATAACAATCCTTATCCTTTATTTAGCCATTTAGGCTGGCTTTGCTAGGGGCAACATCTTCCAATAGGGCTCCTACCAATGATTTCAATCCAGGAGAGTAATTTTCTTCAGCTAAAAGTGAAACCAAAGGAGTCTTATCAGATATGAAGTATTTACAATACTGAAGAATTGGGGGTGGGGGGGGGGAGAGCTCTCTCTTTACTACATGGATATCAAAGAATGGTTAGGTTCCTCTTCTCACAAAAGAATGCTTGAGACAGAAAATGGCTACTGATTATTTGCATATATTAATATATCCAGAAATATTCAATTCTTAATTTCTGTATCGCTCGGCAGCAATGCTGTGCTAAAAATACATTTAGTACTAGGAATGAATTGATATTCAATTAATGACATCAGTGTGGGAAGTGTAGTGCAGGGTAGAGGAAGGACGGGGGGGTTTGCACTCTCTCTTTAAATGGACAAAACAGGAGTAAAGGCACTGACAAATTAGTAGCTAAAATAGCATGGAAGGCACTTCAGACCTATTTTAGATATATATATATATATATATATATATTTCACTCCAAGCCTTAGGACCACAAAATCTAGGGGGAGTCCCCCAGGATCTTTAGCCAGGTTGGAGTCATTGCTGATCCTTGAGCTGTGCCCCACTTGTAATCATCAGGCTCAGACCCAGCTCCCATGAGATTCAGGTGGCTGCAAGACAGGCAAATCAAGCTAGAGAACAACGCCGTCAAAATGTGTTTTGAATGGCTATTTCTAGGATTGACATTTTGAGGTCTCTTCTGATGCAGTGCTTTGCACTCACAAATTGACCTTTTTAAAGCGATCTGTGGGAAGACATACACATGGAAATATTTCACAGGATCTCTTTACTTGGATCTATTAAATCCACTTCCTCCATGTAGGATTTCTTCAGGATGTCATGTCCTGAATGGGAGAAGTTTGTGAATGAGTCTATTCGTAAAGGAGGGAAGTTGTTCTTCGGAAGCCACATAGACAAATGTGACAAATGGTAGATAAGAATTCAAGTGGTGGAACAGGTAAAGAGGGGTTGGGAGTATCACCTGGACTTGGAAGGGTGGCTATGAAGGAACTGTATAAATAGAACCCCAAGTATACAGCTATATTATTGAATGTCAAAGCCAAGATCATCCATGTCATCGTATTTCCAGTTTCTGTGTATGGTTGTGAAAGCTGGACAGTGAAGAAAGTCAGCAAGAAAAAAACACCCTGGTTATTTGAAATGTAGTGCTGATGGAGACTTCTTCAGATACCATGGATTGCTAAAAAGACCAATGAATGGGTCTTAAAACAAATTGGGTCTGAACATTCTTTAGAAGACTAGATGACATAAGACTGTAATACTTGGGACATACCATGAGAAATCACTAGAAAAAACAATAATGCCTGACAAAGTGGAGGACAGTAGGAGAAGACGAAGACTTGAAATGTAATTCCCCTGTAATGTGATCTTAGTCAAGGATGCCACAGAATTGACCTGAGCAGACCACTTGAAGACAAGGTTTCTTGGAGGTCTCTTCTTGGAGGCCTCTTTTTCATAAGGCCACCATAAAGTCAAGCTGACTAGGTGGCGAATAATAGAAAGTTATATATGTGGGCTGGTACAGTTGCTTAATTGTCACTGAGGAGAGTAGTTTGTAAAGGAATTACAAAGGAGATATGCTGCTCAAGGGACATATTAATTGATGTGTGAGGATACATGAGCTTTTATTGTTGATTGTCCTTGAGTGGACATCAACTCACGTGAATGAGATATCTCTAAGCCTCCCTATCCTCCACTGCTCTGCTTAGGCCCTGTGGATTCAGGCCCGTGGCCTCCCTAATTGAGTCTATTCATATGAAGTGCCATCTTCCTCTCTTTCTACTGCCCTCTACCTATCCTCAGTACTGTTCTCCAGCACCACATCTCAAATGAGTTGATTTTCCTCCTATCCACCTTCTTCACTGTCCAGCTCTCACATGTGCTACTGCTCATTGACAAGCAGAATCCATACACTCCAGCTAAGAAGAGCTGGAATGTGAAGGTTTGCAGATTATGACAACAAAAGAGAACTCTTGCTGAATTGGAAAATGGTCTATCTAGCAAAGCATCCTTTTCCCTCAGTGACTAGTATTGAGAAGCATATTGCCTTCAAACCAGCTGGGAGTCACAGATAGGCCCTTTCTCCATAAATTTGTCCACTATCCCAAAACAATCAAAACTGGCAGCCATCTCTAGATCTTGTGAGTGAATTCCGAAGAATTTCCTTTAATCTGTCTTGAATCTTCCAACTTCAGTAGATGATCCCAGGTTGCAGTATTAGCCACCTTTTCTCCTGATCAAAATGACCAGTATGTTGACCATACATTCTATCTAACCAGTGTAGGCTTTAAACTTAATAAATATATAAACTGTAGTCAGAGGAAATGCAAAAGCTTCTTTAAGTCTTGCCTGTGAAAGCAGCCTTAGAAAATCAAGGCTGGGCTAAGCTGCGCTGGACTGAAAGCTACATTTGGAGGTGAAGCAGATGTTATTTCTCCTCCACTGTTTCATAACCTGGTAACAGGGAGTCACCAAAAGCAATTAAAAGGTTGTAAATTTTTAGAACTGATGCAGGAGGATTCTGCTTTATGGAGCCTATAATCAGCCTGTGGAATGTAATGCCAGCTCTGAGCATTGAGCCAAATACTGTGGGGAACTTAGATAAAGGACTGGATATTTTCATGATCACTGGCATCTTTTATAGCTGGTTTAGAAAAGATAAGGAAGGTAATTAAATTTTGTGCTGTAGGGTGAAATATGATCTCCTCCAGGGGTTCAGGTTGGAAAGTCCACACCTGCCTATGTGCTCACAGCACTGGGTTATCTGTATGTTGCACACACATAGACAGGTGTGGACTGGTTGTGAAATGGATGGGAGGAGAGCAGAGACTGCTGTTCCTTCGAGGCAGAAAGACAGAATTCAGGAGAAGAATGGGCCAGAAGGGCAAAAGTCTGAAGGCAGAAACCTAATGGCCACTGGGCCAGGATCATGATCATGCTCCATACTAGAAGTAGCTATGTTGTGTAGGTGGCAGCAACAGAAATAAAATAGAGGCCAGGGGCACACTGGCCATGAAATTAATCCATAGTCTGCTGTCACAGTTGTCACTCAGCAGATAGAAAATTAGAGAGAGAGAGGAGCCAGCATGTGTGTAGTGGTTTGAACATTGGACTATGACTTTGGAGACCAAAGTTTGAATCCTCATTCAGTCATGGAAATCCACTGGGTGATCTTGGGCAAGTAACACTCTCTCAGCCTCAGAGGAAGGCAAAGGTAAACCTCCTCAGAACAAATCTTGCCAAGAAAACACCATAATAGGTTCATCTTAGGCTGTTCATAAGTCAGAAAAAACTTAAAAGCACACAAGAGAGAGCTAGTGTGCACCTATATGCGCCAACACATTTCAAATCATATGACAATTAACAACACCAGAACACTGGGCATTTAATAGATAAGCTCATAATTCAGCTATAGCACCTGAAGTTAAGATATTGTTACAGTCAGCTCATAATAATCTTTCCTTATGGCACCATATTTTGCTGGAGGATGAGATACAAACCCATGCGATACCAATCCAATGCAAAAGATGCCAGATTTCTTAGAATGTTTTGTGGCTTTGAGAGTTTCTTATTTTCTGATATTGAGCCTCTATCTCTATCAGATTAGAACAGTGGACATTTTAAAACAAAGATAACTGCATGGGGTTCATGGGCCAGTTTCTCTCTAATTACTGTGTGATGTATCCCCCTTCCAGCAAGCCCAAATACCTTCACTTTCCTCTGAAGTTTCTCTCCAAATGGTGACTGGAACAGCCCACTTCCTGTCACCATTTGGAGAAGGATCGCAGAGGAAATATCTGGAGGTAGTATGGTGTTCTGGGGTGTTTATGGGGTTTGGGCAGGAGTATTTTGGCATCTTTTCACATGTTTGTGAGCGCTTTCAATTGCCTGGAAAAAAGTTTTTGTTTTTGTTTTTTGTTTTTTGTCTTTTTTAAATGGAGAAGTTGGAGGAAGCTTTGAAAGACTAGTGGAGAGTTTCCGGGAACACAAAAGTGGATTCCAAGGTGGGCATGCAGCCCACAGGTCTCATTTTATCCAGCTTTGTTTTAAAAGATAACTCTATAGTCGAGGACATTCCAGTGCACTTTGGTAGAGCCAGTGTCATGCCAATAACTGCTATGAATAGGAAAAATCTGATATTTTCTTGTTTCAGAGCTCGGAAGGTATGCATCACAACTGACATGTTACAAATGTAACACTTTGCTTTGAGGGGGGGTTAATGAGGCCATGGTGTTCCTTTTGCAAAGCAACATATTGACTGGCAACATTACATATTTCCATATTGGGAGTAACACTGTTACTTTTTCTCCTTGCTTTTAGGGCAAATGTGCTTTGGGGGTATATTATTTTAGATTTTTGTTAAAGAAAAGGATTTTTTTTAAAGGCAGTGAATAATGTAAGAAGTCATCATAATGAGGAAGGTTAAGCAATAAATAATGGCAGTAGGGAAAAACTGAGCAATAGGAGATGAGGATGGTGGTACAAGTTATTACTTTTTAAAAAAGTAACGTTCCAGGTTCATGTCACAAAGGATTTTCGGGATCAGCAAGAAACCAGCATCTTCTCTGCTAGCCCAGGATGGAGTTCTGTATGTTCATTGATTGGCCAGTGCCTGGGAGTTCCGGGATTATTTTCTGTCCACAGCCAATTAAAAGAGGATTAGGCTGTCAGCCAGCCATGGCAGTAGGGTTTTGTTGGTCCCCTGTCGTGCAGGGCTGCTTGCTGTATTGCAAGACAAGATACTTTGTTAGGAAATCATTCCCTCTAATTAGTTGTTCACTACTTAATAACTTGTTTCATTTGGAAACATAGGTGCTGGGGGGCGATACCATGTCCCTGGATCCCTCACAAAGCAGGAATCCCAGGGTGAAGACAGAGGCATTTCTCAAACCCTGGGAGTGGAATTGAGACCAGGCCCCAGAGCAAGGTATCTGGCTTTCTCAAGCAAGGAAAACATTGCCTCTGCAGAATGGCCAGCCCACTGTGGTGCTGATTTGTTCATACAGGAGGACCTGTTCAGTAGACCTTGTGCTCAGATGAGGCTGGAGAAAAATCAAACTGCTAACTGCACTGGTCTGGTCCCTCAGGTGAAACTGGGCTGGAATAAAAAGAGTACCAAAGCAGTGCTGTTAACACTGTGTTGCTGCTTGGCAGGGGGTTGAACTCAGTGGCCCCTGTTCAACTCTATGATTCTATGATTCATCACCAGAATTAATTGCTGCATTTACATGCTGTTATATTATTATGCAAATTTCAGATTATTAAAAAAAATGAAATATTTATATCACACCCTATTTCCAAGTGTGGAACTATATCCCATTTAATGGGAAGTACTAATAAAGGCTTGTATGATCTCTACTCCTAGTCAAAACAAGCAGAAAGAAAAAAATAATTTGGTCTGAAGCAGAATGTTTATTATAGGCCTGTAGTTTGGGAAATGTGGGTCCAAAACACACTGCAGAAATAATCCAGTTTGAAACTGCTTTAACTGCCCTGGCTCAATGCTATGGAATTCTGGAAACTGTAGTTTTGTGAGACATTTAGCCTTCTCTGTCAGAGAGCTCTGGTGCCATAATAAACTACAATTCCCAGGATTCCCTAGTACTAAACCAGGGCAGTTGAAGCAGTCTCAAACCAAATTATTTCTGCAATATGTTTTGGACTGGATTCTGTTTCTGTGGCTAAGCCTCTTTTAACAGAACAGGGTGAAATCCAGCATTGTGCTGGCAGTTGCAATGACATTTTTAGTCACAAGTTGAAAATTAGTTATGTAGGGTTTCCCATCCTGAGAATTTATTTTGAGGGTGTGGAGGAGTATGGAGCAGCAGTGGACTAGGAGGATCGCACCTTCCATTTCTTTTGCCTACTGCCTCTCTGCCAGTGGGAATTCACCAACGCATCAATTTATATTTCACCCATCTGTATGGGAGAAAGAATGCTGTGAGAGCCAGGGTTGAATGGTGCTTTGTCAGAAAAGGTTTTGGTATTCACAGTGGCTCAGTTGACTTCAAAAGACTGATGTTAAGGTCTTATAAATGAGAGTAGTCAAGACTGGAAAACATCCAGGTTCCAGGTCACCTGGATTCTGTGACATTTGCTATGGGCAAGTGGAAATTTGAGACATTACCTTATCTAACACACCTGTGCCCTAGCATTGCCTTCTAAAGAAATGTGGTGATACAGGTGCTTTATTTTGCAACCTGGAAACTGACGGTCACGTGCCTGGAGCATACAGCAACTGATGCAAAGAACAGAAGCCAGTGAAAAATAGGTGCTCCTGAAATTTGCGTTAGTTTTCTGCTCTTAGTCTGCATTCCTGCTACTCTCCAAGGAGAGCTGTGACATCATTGAAGGAAAATAGACTCATGATTTATGTGTAACTTTAACAATTTGTAGAGAAAGTGCATGAGGAATTAGGAAGACTCTCATCACTTGAGCAGCCACTTACGATCCAGTTACAGATGGGGAAACAAGCAGAGTTTTACAAGAAAGGAATGGGCTGTTGAGGCATGAGTCTTGATGCCCTAATAAGTTTGGTTGCTGCCACACTGCAGAATTAATGCAGTTTGATACTGTTTTAACTGTCATGGCTCCATTTCTGGAGTCCTGGGATCTGTACTTTTGTCCTGGCACCACAGCTCTCTGACAGAGAAAGATAAATAGCTCCTAAAACTACAAATCCCAGAATTCCATAGCACTGAGCCATGGCAGTTAAAGCAGTGTCAAACTAAAATAATTCTCCAGCGTAGATGCAGACTTGTGTTTCTTCCCTCCCCACAGCTAGTTATGCAATAAGAAATATATTGGAGTGGGAAGCCTGTAATCCTCCAGATGTTGCACAGCTGCAACTCCCATTGTCCCTTACCTATGGCTACACTAGTTTGGGCTGATGGGAGTTGCAATCAAACAGCAGCAACAAGGCTGCTTATTAAAAGTATGGGGGAAAGCATTTTCAGAAATTCTCTGAAGATGCCAGCCACAGATGCAGGTGAAACATAAAGAATAAACTCTTCTAGAAAATGGCCACATAGCCTGAAAAACCCACAAAAAAACATTTTCAGAAAGTTTGGCACATCAAAGTAAATTGAACAGGGGTAACAGAGAAGGGAAATTTGCCTTCCTTTATGGAAACTTGGCTTCCCTTTCTTATGCAAACAAGGAGTGTTCAAGCATATATCCACCAGCAGTTCAGACTTCTTTGGGGATAGTACCAATTGCACAGAGAGAAAAAGAAAGGAAGATAACAAAACAGCAATATTAGTTGTCTACAGTGAAGAATTGCATCCCCAGCCCACAGGTGTGTAAATCTCATTGGTTCAAAGGGACCACTTTAATTGGAATTACCAACAGGAATCGGGCCTGACTATAGGGGTGGGATGGCATGGGTAATAGAATGGAGTAAAAGTGAGCATGATTGGTTAACTGGAATCCTGTGAGGGAACATTCTACCCTGCCATATTTGCAGGTATTCACCATCTCTGATGTATATGGTATGACCCCCTTGTCTGAGGGGCAAATGTTCCTGGATTTATGCAGAAATGCAAAACTTAAAATAATAGCAAACCCCACTGAAATGAATTACTTCAGGAGGAAATTAACCTTGGAGTTATCCTAGAGATTCTCAGAGAGAACACATTTCTAGGCATTTTTAGTTCTCCAGCATGAGTCTGTGGTCCACTTTTTCTGGAAGCATAGCATAGAATCATGCTAAAGGAGCTAGAAAATGCTGCTGCTGTTGTTATTGTTGTTGTTGTGTGTCTTCAAGTTGTTTCTGATTTATGGCAACCCTATCACAGGGTTTTCTGAGGCTGAGAGTATGTCACTTGCCCATGGTCACCCAGTGGGTTTCCATGGCCAAGAGGGGACTTGCACCCTGATTTTCAAAGTTGTCATCCAATACTCAAATCACTACACCATGCTGGAAAGAAAGAACACTTTTTTTAGGATGTGGGTAAGTGAAACCTCTCATACCAGTCCAGCAAATACAGGGGTTGTACTGTTCTAGTAGCAAATACAGGACTGCCAGACTGAATACTCAGCATGACTCTTATACCCTTAATGATTGGGTAGAAGACAGAATTTCAGCAGGAACAGTATTGCTTATCATGCAACTAGGTAAGAAGCAATACCTGCTGAAATTCCTTCTTCAGCACAACCATTAAAGCTACAGGAGCCATCTCCAGTTTTAACTTTGACAACACTAAATAAATATTCTCAGAGTGAATATTTGGAAATGGTTTTGCTCCTTCTCACAGGTGATAATTGGAAGAACAACATGCACTCGAAAATTGTCCCATGCTTGAATGGTGATGGTGGTTGGCTAAATGATGAACTGTTCTCACCTGACAGAACCCTCACAAGGGTCCCAGGAAGATGTAAAGTATCTGATGGGCCCCTCAGGCGATGGTAGGACTCCTGCATGCTCCTCCCCTTTCTTTTTTCCCTCTTGCCCATTCCATTTGATTGAAAGGCAGGGATTAGGCAGCTATGGCTTCTCCTAGGTTACTTACTGATGTCAGCATTTTGTGTGGATTTAGGTTTGGAAGAAGGTCAGAGGTCATTATGTAGACTTAGCTGCCTGTCCATCACCTTTACAAAGGTCAGGCTAGCAGTCCCCTGGCTGTCACTGTGAATCAGGCGTGCAATCAGGAGGAGGGATGGCTGTCTATCAGAGTCCCCTTGCCTCTCTGTCTCTCTCCCTTGCCACCCTGTCCCACCTTTGTGGACTGTTAACTGGGTGGGTGTGTTCACCCACCTCAGATCACTCAGGCATGAAGCCTTTTCAGTTTTCCTTTGTCTCCCAGTTGATGTTTGACTTTCAGTGCAGGAGGGTGAATTGAAAAGCTGAACAGTGAATTGCACAGCACAGTGGGGGCTGCCGTTCCATTCAGTCCTTTATATGGTATCTTCGTTTCATTCACTTGCAAGGGATATGTTGAATAAAACCTTTTGGACAGAAACAGGTCCTTTGCAGTAGAGTCCTGGGGAGAGAGGAACATAAGGTTTAAAGATCCTGGGAACAGGTGGCAATAGGTTTAATGAGTTTCCAGATCCCTACAAAATCTTTTCAGCAAAGGTCTAGAACTGTCACAGGCAAGGACAGCACCACATGGGGGGAATCAATAGCTGAGCCAGGATTTGGGATTGAGGCAGCAAACCCAACACAAATTTGTTCCTTGCAGTTCACAAGAGCCTTGCATTACTGGTGCGAGGAAAACAAATGCTGAAGGAAAATTCCAGATCATGAAAATCATGCCTAGAATACCAAAGGTATGCATTTTGATGGATTCCATTTCAGCACTAATGTACATACTGCATTGCTAAGTCTGATCTCCCCAAGCCTTGCTAAGGTACTTTAATTTGCACTATTCTGTAACATTTATAAAGTTAGCCAAAGTGAAGTCATATTAGTTTCTCCTATAGGTTCTTCCAAATGAGAGGCATTGTTGTGGACCTGTGTGGGTTCTGCTCTAGGTACATACTTTCATCAAAGACAAATGTGCCCCAGAGGAAAAGTGATCAAATTCTCTGTAGTATGTTTTTGTACTACCTGTTTATCACTGTAGTGTCCAGACTGGGGCACAGGAAGCTTTTATCTGAGTGGCATTCCAGAAGAAATGGGGGAGGGGAGTGGTCTGCCCTAGAGAAGTAGGAATCAGGACAAACAGAGGAATATAATTTGTGCTACATTTATGTATTCTATGCCTTGACAGTGATGTTTCCCATTACTTGGGGTTTTTGTTTGCTGATGGGTTGTCCATTCAAAGGGACAACATATTCTGAGTGGAGTTATACTCCCTTAGAAAAAAAATCAGGTGCACAGCTAGAGCCAGTTCTCTCAGTAGAGACAGGATAGGCAAGGTGCAGTCCTCCAAATGTTGTAAAACTGCATCTCCCATCAATCTTAGTCTGCATAATTAATGGTGAAGAATGATGGAAGGGCAGGACTTTACCCACTCCTGCATTAGAGGTTCAGGTGTCCTTGTGGGCACAGGTCAAGGCTTGTTCAGAACAGAGACAGCTTAGCCTCAACTTTTCTTACTCCTATTTAGCACTTAGCAATAGCACTTTGATTTCTGTACTGCTTTATAGTGCTGAGCATTCTCCAAGTGGTTTACAAAGTGTTAGCCAGCTTCCCCAAAGAAGCTGGGTACTCATTTTACTGACCTATATAAAGGATGGAAGGCTGAGTCAACCTGGAACTCTGCATGATGGAACTCATATTCTGGCTACAGTACCACCATTTAACCCTTGCATTAGCAGGGCTTCTCCTCCACTTCTCCTCCACTGACCATGAGAGGGAGGAATCTTGCCCATATGGACTCCAGTCACCTAGGAGATAACAAATTGTTCTTTAGAAATGGCTTGGAAGACTTGGGTTCTTTATCCAAATATACAGCATAATAGGCTGGATATCTGGTAGGTACATGTATTACCTGCTTGCCAAATCACAATGAACCGCACTCAGTCCCAGTTGGTGCCAGGTCTTTTCAAACATGTCATAGAATCTAAAAGTTAGTCCACCTTTTGCCATGCAGGAATCCACAAATAAAATATTCCTAAAAGACTCTGTGTAAAGACCTTGAAAAATGGAGTCTGTCTGTCTGTCTGTTTCTCTTTCTCTCGCTGCCATACCTTGGAAAAGTTAGTATTTTGGACTACCGCTGTCAGAATTTCCCCCATCAGGCTAGCCAATGGCTGAGAAAATTCTTGGAGTTGTCTTCCCCCAAAGGGTAACACAGTCAAACTTCATATAGTCTTACAGCAATATCTGGCTGTGTTCATAAAATGTACTGTAGAATGGATAAATCTAATATAAGTTATGCCTGCTCTTGGATGAATCTCAAATTTGCCAGAAGATATACACAACCAGCTTGGCATAGGCTCAGAGCCAACATCATGGCCGGCTCTCTCCGCAATCACCACACACTGAAGTGGTCATGAGAATAGGCAAAATGTTCTTGGCATACATAGAGCCAACTGTGCTTCCATATGTTTGCTATGCTTTAAAGATAAGTCAGGGAACTGGAAAAGCCAGCTATTTCAGTGCTTTCTAGATTTGTCTATATAGGAGAGACTGAGAGGCCTAAAGTACTGCTACTAAGATTTCTGAGATTAAAATAAGGGCATGAAAATGAAAGAGGACTTGCAATGGTAATGGAGTGCTGCTGGCTAGATTCCTTAGGAAAATAAAGGTGTGTGTGTGTTGGGGGGGCACTTATAAAGTTTTTTGGAAAGAAAAAGCAAGCTGAGATTACAGATGGCCCTCCATATCTACGGATTCCTTATTCCCAGATTCAAGCATTAATGGCTTGAAAATATTCAGAAAATATATAAATTCCAAAAAGCAAAACTTGATTTTGCTATTTTATATAAGGGACATCATTTTACTATCCATTGTATTTAATGGAACATGAACATACATAGATATTAGTATTCATGGAACCAAACTGTAGCAGATACCAAGGGCCCAATGTATTATGTATCCAAACTTCTTCTTCGTGGTCTCTGCGAATCATACAAATGGGTTTCACTGCGCCTGCGCAGTGCTGCTCGGAACCTACTGGAATCCCTGGGCAGAGTT
>NC_056523.1:77336156-77411862 GCF_019175285.1 Sceloporus undulatus | reverse complement strand
CCAATGAGAGACGCCCGCAGCGCTTGCTCTCCATCTTCAACTCTTGCTTAAACCTCCCTCTCTCCTGTCTCTTCATCATTCTCTCTAATGACTTTGCTAATTATTTCATCTCAAAGATTACCACTATTCGCTCTGAGATAGCCCCCCCCCCCGATTCTTCTTCTGCTCATAATCTTCTATCACCCTCGCCTAACAAATTTCTGCGTTTCCTCCTGCTTCTCTGGAGAACTTGCCACACGTCTGAACTCTTGCAAACCTGCAACTTGTTCTCTTGACCCAATTCCTACTCATCTTCTAATCTCTATAGCTCATTCTTTTCTGCCCTCGCTTCCCATCTTCAATCTCTCTCTCTCTACAGGCTCCTTCCCTTTGGACTTCAAACATGCTCTCATTTCCCTAAACTGAAAAAAACCTTCTCTGACCTCTCCTCTTTGTCTAGCTATCATCCGATTTCTCTTCTCCCTTTCTTTCTAAGGTTTTGGAACGGGTGGTTTATTCTCACTGTCTTGAGTTTCTTGAAGCCAACTCCATTCTCGACCCTTTCAGTCTGGCTTCCGCCCACGGCATTCTACAGAGACAGCCCTCACCAAGATCTCAAACGATCTTTTACTGGCCAAGGCAAATGGCCTTTAATCTGTTGTCATCCTTCTTGATCTGTCTGCAGCCTTTGACACTGTTGATCACTCTCTTCTAGTTAATATACTTTCTGACCTTGGGTTCTCAGACTCTGTTCTTGACTGGTTTCGATCTTATTTGTCTGGCAGATCTTTTGCAGTGGTTGCAGGAGGTCAGACTTCTTCTCCTGTTCCCTTATCGTTGGAGTTCCAGGGCTCTGTTCTGGGTCCCCTTCTGTTTCTCTCTACACACTGTCCTTAGGAAAACTCATTAGCTCTTTTGGTTTTTCCTACCATCTGTATGCCGATGACACCCAGTTGTATATTTCCACCCCCAACCTCTTCTCCAAGGCTTGAACAGCAAGTTTCGTCTTGCCTCACAGCTGTCTCACAATGGATGCGCCATCAGCGTTGAGTCTCAACATGTCCAAGATGGAGCTTCTTGTCTTTCCCCTAAGCCCACCCTTCAACACTCCTTTTCTGTCTCTGTGGACAACATTTGTATCAACCAGTCCAGCAAGCCTGCAGTCTTGGTTTTATCTTTGATTCTTCTCTGTCGTGTATCCCTCAGATCCAGACCACAGCCAAGGCTTGTAGATTGTTTTTGTACAATATTGCTAAAATCCGACCTTATCTCTCCGCCTCTACTGCCAAGATCCTGGTCCATGCCTGTGGTCTCACTACTTGATTACTGTAAACGTCCTCCTGGCTGGGCTTCCTCTTTCTCACCTCCATCCTTTAATCTCTGTCCAGCATTCAGCTGCACGCATTATCACATCCACCCACCACTCTGACCACATCTCTCCTGTGTTGGCATCCCTTCACTGGCTCCCTCTCCCTTTCCATATTCAGTACAAGCTGCCTGCTGTCGACGTTTAAAGCCTCCATGGGCTGGCCCCTCCTTACTTATCAGACCTTCTTTCTCCTCACCTTCCCACCAGGGCCCTCCGTTCTGGTAGTCAAGGTCTGCTGTCCCAGCCCAGGATTTCCTCTGCCCCATCTCGGATTCGCCCCTTTTCACTTGCTGCCCCTCACTCCTGGAACCTTCTTCCCCCGCGAGCAAGGGCCATCACTCTTTAACCAGCTTCAAAACAGAGTTGAAGACCATCCTGTTCAGAGAAGAGTTCCCAGGCTTGCATAATTGTCGCTTGCTATTTGATGTTCTTTTGGTGCCTGTTTTATCGAACCATTTCCTGTATTGCTATGTACTTTATATGTATTAGCCTACTAGCCTCACCACCTTTCCTTCTCCTTTATGTCATGTCTTTTTTGATTGTAAGCTTGAGGAGGGAAGGGAACGTAATTAAAAAGATTGATGTACAGCGCTGTGTACATTACAGTGCTTTATAAATAAAGGTTAATAATAATAAATAATAATAATATAATAATAATAATAACTTTCATGGCTTCCATAACAACCATGGGTCTGTCCCAAGTGATATCTGGCCCTACACATGCTGCTGGGTACGCTTTGGACCTTGTTTTCTTTACTGGGTGATGGTGGTCTTGGTGTGATGGAATTTTATGCGGTCATGGACAGATCATTAACTGGTGGTGTTTAGACTCATTGAGACTCAGAACCTGTGCAAGGGTGGGGGACCAATTAGGATGACCTGCCCTAGGAGACTGATGGATCTAGACAGTTTCCTGATGGCTCTGGGGGATTTCCTTGTCACCTTAGCAGACAGTTCTGTTGAAGCTCTGGCTGACCTCTAGAATGGGAAATGTCCGGGGTGGTGGACACAAGTGCTCCTGAGTGTCCCCTCTTACGGAATGAGCCAAGCCAGCCCCTGATTTTCCAGGGAATTGGCAGTAATGAAGCCAGTTTGACAGAAACTAGAGTGACATTGCTGAAAGGCTCAGAGCAGTTCAGAGTGAATTTAGACCACAGCCTATTTGAAGGCCTATTCTGTGGCAGTGCAGATTGTTTATTTGGTGTCTCCTTTGCATCTGTAATGAGCCGTCAAGCAAAGCAGTTTCAAGTGGTCAGTATTACTCACTGGTCGTCAAGTAGAAAACGATGACAGATGGCATTTCTCCCCCCAATCAGTGTCTTGAGGAGGTAGTGGGCTGGATGAGGAAAAACAAACTCAAGCTGAATCCAGACAAAACAGAGGTACTTACAGTAGGGCCCCCCAAACCAGGTATAGGGTTGCAGCCTCCAGTCCTAGATGGGGTCATGCATTCTACAAAGGACTGTGTTTGCAGTCTGGGGGTGTTCCTAGATCTGTTGCTTCACATAATAAACCAAGTGAATGCAACAATCAGGAGCGTCTGTTATCAGCTCCGGCTGATACGCCAGCTGTGCCCTTTCCTGGAAGTAAAGGACCGAGAAACCATAGTACATGCACTGGTAACTTCATGACTTGATTTCTGTAATGCACTCTACATGGGGCTACCCTTGTGCCTAGTCTGGAAACTTCAACTAGTGCAAAATATGGCAGGTAGGCTGCTCGCCAGAAAAACTAGGAGTGACTGAAAAACACTTGTCCTAAAATCTCTTCAATGGCTGTCTGTTAGTTTCCAGGCACAGTACAAAGTGTTGGTTATAACCTTTAAAGCCCTACATGGCTTGGGTCCAACCAATTTGAGGGATCGCCTACTCCCATATAATCCACCCTGCACACTCAGGTCATCTGGGAGGAATCTATTGCAGCCTTTAAAAACCAGACTACCTCCCAGAGGGCCTTCTCTGCAATTGCTCCCAGACTATGGAACGGCCTGCTGGACGAGATCCGTCAAATTGCCAGCTTAGACAGCTTTTAAAAAACTGTCAAGATGGATCTCTTCTGGCAGGCCTTTCGTGAATAAAAGTGTCCGGCCACAAAATGATCACCCCTCACATCATGTATTAGCCCACCACTCTGTCCTTGTTATATTTTTATTGTGTTATTTAAGATATTTTAATCTCCAATTTTAATTGTATCGTGTTTAATCCTGTTTTAAGGGAGGGGGGAATCTGAAACATAATATTGAATGTGGATATTTTAATGTGGTGTGAGCACTTTGATTGTCTCATCAAAGAAAGTAAAAGCAGCAGAATGGTGGCAGGTCCTGTCTTTTCTAAAGTCTAGTTGAGCCTCAAATAATGATGTAGTCTTGGATTTTTTTTCATGAGTAGGGACTATAACATCATCTAGCCACCTCTTCATTGAGCAGAAATCCCCACAACAGCTGTATTGTTATAAGATATCCCTGCCATAATCTATGCTTAGTTTTGCGCTATCCCTTTTGCATCCCAAAGTATATGGGGATGTCTTGGACTTCAGTTGGCAAAACCCGTTATATTTAAAAAAGATCTGCTCCTGATAGAGATAAAACGGTTAGAAATTCTTTTAGAGCAACACAAGTGCCTGACTATTTGGACTCTGTGGGTATGTACAGACTGTCTTTGTGAAGGCTTGCACATCAAATTTTACCACTTAATTGTCTCCAAGTCTTGATGATTCTGTTGTTATCTCCCTGAATCAACCCTATGGATGTTTACTCAAAGGATAACAGCAGTGTCTTCAATTAATAGGACTTACTGCCAAGTTAGCATGCATAGGATTCCATAGAAACTAGTGTTGCCAGGTTTTCAAAATAGCAAAAAGAGACAGCCAAAATTCATGACACACAGGGTAGAAAATCAGGCAAATCTAATACAGACATTTGGAATGCATCTTCCTACATGCCATTTCACCCATTAAATATGTGTACAACTTAGTTGTTGCCTGCCTATCGTTTATCTTTCAGACTTTGGCTTTATAATGTAGACCTTCCATTCCCTATCTCTTCCAAATACACTGCCTCCCGAAGAGGTGAACCTAAGTCTGTTAAAGTCCCCTAAACACTGCAGGGAATGGAAGAGGGAGTGGGTGGGAGAAGATGGTAGAATGTATGCAGAACTATTACAGAGAAGACATTATCTCTTCTCTGAAGAGACTCGTCATCAGCAATGATCCATCCTCGTCTAGCAGGTTGAAAACTTTCAAAGAGGTTGCTATAAAAATAGATTTCAGCACTAACAGCAAAGTGACTACAACCAGCAGAAGGAAGAAAGACAAAGTAATGATGATGGAAGGGCATGGACTGAGGATGGATTGATGGGCAAATAGCTAAGAACATGAGTGTCTTCTGAGTTTATGAAGAGATTTTTTAAAAAAAATAATCCTATTAGAGCAACCAAAGGAAACAAAGGATTGGCCTCCACCCCAGTCTGGTGCAGAGGACTTCTGCCGGCACCCTGTGCAGACACCAGATGGACTCAAGGGGCCAAAGGGGTGATAAGACAGGCTGAGAGAAGGAGCCCGTCTGTCTATCTTTCATTTAATCTCCCTTTGAGATTGGATTAGCCAGGTGGAAAGCCCTCCACTCCTCTGCTGGAGTTTGGGCTGAATGAAAAGTCCAAAGCAAGTTTGACGTTGCCTCAACTTAGGTTTCTGAGTACATAGTTTGGATATAGAGCAGACTCTCAATAATGCCTTATACATGGGAATAAGGACAAGGCAATACACACTGGCACAGAAACCAGCTCAGTTAATCTAGCAGTAGTCCAAATGGTTCCTGCAGCTGCCTAGAGGAGGGATGCAATTCTTCCCTAATTTTCTTCTTGAAGGAAGCAGCAAGTAATTTTAGCAATTTTCTTCCCACTGCAAGAAGGTCTTCAAAAACAGTGCCATTTTCAAAGCCTCTTTGTAATTCAGGACTTATTCTGTGCAAAATTCACTTGTGGCTGATTAGCACAGGAAACAGCTTTTTTTCTGCACACAAAGTAGCATTTCTGTGTGGGAATGTGATTTTCTGCACAGAAATGTTATTTTTCACCACAAACAGCCACATGCAATTTTTTCACAGATTAGCTGAAAAGATTCTTTTCAGCCCAGGATTCTTCTCGTCAGGGTTACTCAACACTTGAAAAGTGTGTGTATGTGTTGTTGTTGTTATTGCTTTGTTTGTCTTCAAGCCATTTCCAACTTATGGTGTCCCTAAGGCAAACCTAGCATGGGTTTTTCTTGGCAAGATTTGTTGAGAGGAGATTTGCCATTGCCTTCCCTTCCCCTGAGGCTGAGAAAGTGTGACTTGCCCAAGGTCACCCAGTGGGTTTCATGGCTGAGCAGGGAACTGAAGCCTTGTCTCCAGAATTTCAGTCCAACACTCAAACCACTATGCCATGCTGACTAGTATGTGTGTTTTACCATTTTTTAAAAAATACTTTTGAATATATTTCCCACCTCTAAACTAGTTCTTTCTTTGTTTCTGCTACACAAACTCTGCTGGTTTGGCACCTTTCAGGGCCTCCCCAGTGCTGTGGTTTTGTTTGTTTGTTTGTTTTGTCAGAGGTGGGGGGAAAATGTTCTTTTGGACTGTGACTCCCAAAGTGCCTCAGTCAGCATGTCCACTGGAAGATTCTGAAAGTTGTCATTGCAAAGAGTTATTTTTTCACAGTTCTGCTTTGTGCCAGAGGAGTATCCCATCCTCTCATGGTCACATTTGCATTAGAGAGTTTCTCCTTACCTGTACATTGGCTCATTGATACACAAGCATCTGTACAATATGCTTGCTTCCTTTTGGGTACTTAACACTAACCTTGAGATCTCTATTAATTGTCATAAGAGGCTTATGGAGGGGATTGCCCATGGGGAGAAGGAGCTGCTTATAATGCCCATGGCTTTTAAAAATCATGTGGTGGCTCAAGTGGTTAAGACGCTGACTCTGTCGATTACAAGATTGGCAGGTTAGCAGTTCAAGGTCTGGGTGCCACATGATGGGATAAGCTCCCATCACTAGTCCCAGCTTCTGCCAACCTAGCAGTTCAAAGCATGCAAATGTAAGTAGATAACTAGGTACCACTCCAGTGGGAAGGTAAACAGCATTCTGTGCAGTCATGCTGGCCACATGATCACAGAGTAGTCTATGGCTCTTTGGTTTAATAATGGAGATGAGCACCAGTCTCTATGGTCGGACACAACTTGACAACCTTGTCAATGGGAAATACCTTTACTTTTTAAAAATTACCCCATCTTGAGTATAGTAATACCCTTCTCTATCTGTCTTGTCCAGATTTCTAGAAACCACTGTAAGGCAGCTGCCTCCTTTCACAAGTCAAGGAAGTTGTTGGGTTCAAAGGCAATAAAACTATACTGTTGTCATTAGCAGCCCCTCCTGGCCTTCTAGGGATTGTGCAGGTTGTTGTTGACTTTGAAGTGTGAGGTGATTAGAGGGACCCAATGGGAATGAGCAGAGACCTCACTGGGCTAGAGATATTACAATTTCCAGTTTGTAGTCTGGGTTGAAACATTTAATCTGGGGAAAAAAGAATCTCTGATGCTGGTAGAATGACTTCAGTCCCTCTCAATTCCATTTGCAAATGTCATTCTCCATAAATCAGTGTTTTCTGGCTTGGGCCTTTAGGAACCTTCACCCATTAGAACAGACAGATGATTTTTTAAAAAAATGTTTCAGGAATCTCCAGCCAGTCAATATCACCCCCAGCTTATTTGCCATGTATTTCAAAACATTTCCCCCTTTCTCATACATTGCAGCTGGTTTTAGGGTGTGCACCATATTTGTGGGCTGGAGCTCGCCCTATATTTTTTATTACATAGGATATCAGTGGCCTTCGGGGGGGTGGGGAGTTTGAAGAATTGGTTTCCTTAAGAAAATGAATGGTAAATCCAGACCTTTTCCTCACCCAACACCTCCTGGGAACCCTTTGTTCTAGCTTTGATCAGCCAATGTACAAGCACTGTGATCCTTGGGAACAAAGGTGAAACTTGAACATGGATTTGTTTGTTTATTTACTTGCATTCATAGATCCATATAAATACATATATCAGTGTGTAATCAAATAGAAAGGTCTTTGGCTAGAGCTGAAAAGACATGGTGCCAGACAATCCCCCTCGGAGGGCATACCGAAGATGGAGAATTAACCCGTGAGCTGCCATCAGCCTCACATCAAAATGGAGGATTTAGTGGCCATGGATGTGTCATACAGAATCCTAGGTTTTGTAGTTTGCACTAGAGTATCTGGCAGAGAATTCTAAATATCTCTCCCTGAGCTGCAAATCCTAGGATTCCTTAGGATGGAGCCATGGCAAATAAAGTGGGCACTTTCACAATACATTGGGCACTTTCACAGCACATACTTATAGCACTGTGATTCCACTTTATTGCCATGGCTCCATCCTAAGGAATCCTGGGATTTGTAGATTAGGGAGGGATATTTAGCACACTCTTTCCCCACAAAAGGGCCCAAGAATGATACATTCTAGGTGTTAATCTACATGTCTGTATGCAGTTTAGTAGTGGGAAGGAATGTGGCTTATGGGAAGATATACTTGAACAGGATGTAGACTAGAAAAGTATGCTTTCCCTGTTCAAGCATATGATCTATCAGAGTGTGATCTTTCTCATCCAGAAAGGAGACAATTTGGTCCTTCAACCTTCAGAATGTATAAGTGTATCAATAACAGAAAATATTCCAGGGACAGTGAAGTTTGTGGGATGAGTGCAGATATATAAAGACCCTCATTCTTGATATAGACCAGAGAATGATGCTCATTCTCTTGGGGAAGCACAGCCTATGATTCTCTGGCTGGTGGGATTTCAGCATAGAACCTCTGCCATTTCTGAATAAACATTTCTTCTTCTTCTCTGCCATTTCTGGCCCACCAGGTGGGCACAAAGAATCAGGGATCCTTAGCATGTAGAACATAGGTTGCTAAAATGAGTACCCATTTTGTGGGGGCAATTAGCTTACACATTGTAAACTGCTTAGGGAGTGCTTAAGTGCACTGATAAGTGGTATAGAAATGTACTTGCCATTTGCTATATACACTGCACCCAATTCAGGCTTTGTGCTGCTTGCATGATTTGGAAGAAATCAACCAGTACTGAAGTGACTTCCTAACATAAGCATCTCCCCCCCGTGCTGAGATTGAGCTGCTGGTTCTTAGCCTGACTTTGGTTGTACTTGGGAAAAGGCATAGCTGGAAAAGTTCACAGCTGTTTTAAGAATCTACTATCATCCATTATTAGACAGGGAGGATTGCTCCTCTTTGGGGGGTCTCTTGGGCTTGCTTTTTCTTCATATGCTCCCTGGACATTGCAAGATGCTTTCTGGGCTATGAGGAGCAGCTGACCCAGGGCCTTCTTCATCAAATAATTATCCATGGAGCTCCCAAACAATATCAACAAATCTGCCCCAAACAAACAATCCATCATCCATATTGGAAACAGATTGGAGAGGTATAAACAATCCCATCTTGGCCTCCAGGATCTCTCTCACTCTGAATGTGTGTGTGTGTGTTGTTTTGCCCTCAGTTGGGTTTCCTTGGCCAGCTGCACTGAATAAAACAAACGGAGATTCCTTAATTACTAAGCTATACATCAAGTAAGGCCTCTGGAGAACACATATCCCCCCTAAGAGGCTGGGGGGGGGCACTTTTCTCATTATAGGGCAATACGAGTTCCTGGAACAGCAAACAAATTAACTAACCAAGGAGAAGTTAAAAGTGAGGAAAGGAGAGATGTTCAAGGCCAAAGGTGGTTGTTGATTCAACATCCTGAGGCATTATATCCTCGGCCCTTATCAGATGAGTGTGGAACTGGGGGTCTTCCGCACTGGGTGGTTCGAATTCACGTTATTTCGCACAATACCATCATACCAGCATTCGAATGGCCCAATCCACATTCACGTGAATGCGCGAGCTGCCGAAATGAATGCGTACTGGCTCCTCTTTTTGGAGCGTGTTGGCCAGTGCGCTGATAAGGGGATTGGCGATATCCTGGATTGGGGCTCTGTTCGATCTCAGTGCGAATGGGTCTGGTGTGACTACCCAGTCCTGAATTCCATACCCCAGATTCCAATTTTTACTTCCGGTGGGTCTTTCCTCTTGCCCGGTTCCAGGTAAGCGGGGGGGGGGCGGTTCCAGCGGCCTCCTCCTCCTCCTCCTCCCGGCTTGAGAGGCATCCCTGGCTGCATCCCAGGCAGGGAAGAGGCGCGGGTGGCCGCTGGAATCGTGGTTCCAGCAGCCTCCTCTCCTCCTCCCGGCTTGAGAGGCATCCTGCGGCATCCCGGCAAGGGAAGAGCGCGGGGCCGCTGGAATCTGTTCCAGCAGCCTCCTCCTCCTCCCCCCGTCTTGGGAGCCAGCCTAGGCTGCCTCTCAAAGCCGGGAGGAGGAGGAGGAGGCGTTGGAACAAGCGGCGATCACCGCAATTCTAGCGGCCCGCCCCGCCTGTCCCCCCTGCCTGGGATGCAGCCAGGCTGGCTCCCAAGCCGGGGGAGGAGAGGAGAGCTGCTGGAACCGCGATTCCCGTTTCATTTTTAAACCATTTTTGTTAGCGCACCTGCGCATGGTTTATATTGAGAATGTATGTTCATTTTAATAACCATTTTTTTGAGCGCACATGAGCATGGTTTCTATTCCAGAGGCAAGCTGGAGCCAGGCTTGCACTTGTTTTTCTGCAGAGGGAGAAGCTACAAATGTTGCAAACAATCAATGTTACCATTTTTAACCGAGCACAAGACAAGCTGTTGGTTATTACCTATAAAGCCCTATATGGCTTGGGCCCGAGTTACTTGAGGGACCGCATCTCCCATATAATCCTCCCCGCACACTCAGGACGTCCGGGAAGAACTTGTTGGAAATTCCATCTTCCAAACATGTTTCTACATCCCGGATGGCCTATTCATGGCGGCCCCACAAATTTGGAATGGTCTCCCCGAGGAGCTCCATCTTGTGACCTCCCTGATAACATTTAAAAGAGGCTCAAAACCTTCCTCTTTGGTCAAGCCTTCCCCCCTGTAAAATGAAGCTGTGTTATTCCCCGTTCCCATCGATTCTCTGCCTACTCTGTTGAATGATTGTGTTCAGATTTTGTATAATTTGTATTAGTGGATTTTATCTATTTTTTATGAATGTTTTTAATGTTTTTTATATGGTCTGTTAAACCGCTTTGATCTATGGAAAAGCGGTTATATAATAAAATTATTGATTATTATTATTATTATTATTATTATTATTAGATGTATTTAGGTTGGTCCCTAAGGGGTTTAGTGACCAGCTTCTGAGCAGGTGAATAACAGTAATTGGCTAATCTGGGCTTCTGCTACTTTAATTAATGAACAATAGGGACAAAACCCAAGTAAAGGTCTGAGAGCAAATTAAGTCTGACTTCTCACTAGTAACCAAACGATAAGACTAAGGCTTTGGACATATCTGAGTTGACATGACACATATGAGATAACATAAAGATACAATAATCTTCTGTAAAGAAGGTGCCACATTAGATGTGGGTTGATTCAATCTAAGAAGCTATGGCCCAGAGTCTGCAAGATCTGAGCGTGCATGTGAATGACTGGGGCTCTTAGAGGTCTTTTATGCATAGTGTATCAAAAAATACAAAACTATGGCCCGTTACAGACGGGCCTAAAAATGAGTGCTCCGCACGTGCTAGGGTTAGAAAGGGGCGTCCTTTCCGGATGTGCCCAACTCTAGCGGCGCACAGAGCGTGCACAAAATGGTGGTAGCTGTTCCACACGGCCGCCGCCATACGACATCACGCCGACCGCCTCTAAATGGGTGGGCGCAGTTGTGATGTAGTGGGCTGCGTGAGGGCACATAGAGCGCCTTTCTGCGGCCCCAGAAGGAGCTCCATTTTGGAGCTCCTTCCGGTTTGCATCGCTGGGCAGAGCTTTTGCATGGCTGCACCCCAGCGACGCAGAGGAGAAAGGAGCCAAGCGGACCCTTTCTCCTCTCCCACTGCCATCGGGTGTCCTTGAGGCTTGAAGCCCCAAGGACATCCCTTTCCAGGCCGCGGGGAAGCGGCCTTTTGCCGCTTCCTCACGGCCCGAAGTGGCGGATCGGGGCCTCGGAGGCTGCCATTGTGGCAGCTGAGGCCCCAATACACCAGGGGAAGGAGTGCTACAGGCTGCCCCAAAGGGGCGGTTGTAACGCACCAAAGTATTCTGAACCCAGTAACATTTCACAAGCTCTCTCCAGCCTCTGATACTCCAAGTCTTCCTGAAGTTCTTGCTCTTATGTGAGCTGCCAATTGAGCCTATAGCGTTTATTAGACGGGGTCTCGGCCGGGGAACTGGGGGCTTTGTTACTGCGCGATTCGAATTGTGTGCTAACACGAATGTACTGTCATACCTGGGAGTCCTTCCGCATTGCGGGTTTCAAATTGCCCAATGCGCATTCACGCGAAGTGCGTTAGTGCAGAATGTTTTACCAACGGACTTAACATCGGATTGGCCGATTCGTATCGGCCGCCTTGCGCATGCTCAGTGGTGCTGCTGCATAGGCCGCGACCTTAAAGGCTTCCGGGGGAAAAGGGAGGTCACGTCCTTTTCCTGTTTTTCGTGCCTCACATGACAGCCCGGAAAACAGCTGGAGAGCAAGCTCATGCACGTAACAATGCGATACAAACGTGCCCGTTACTGTTTCTCTCTCACATTCCTGCTTGGTTTTAATGTAACAATTACCTTCACTTGCAACAAATTAGCAATGCCCGGTTCTGCGTGCGTGTGAGTGTGTGTATGTATGTATATGAACATAGGCTGGAAATATATATGTTTGTGCTCTAGGGTGTGTGGTGTGTGTGTGGTGTGTGTGTGTGTGTGTGTGTATATATACCTACACACCGCACACACATATATATTGGTGATTATGATTACCATTAGCTCTAGGTGTGTGAGTGTCTGTGTGTAAGAGTGTGTGTATATACACACATATGGAAAATTTACACACAGAAGTACATATGCTCTGTGTTTGGGTGTGTTTGATGTATTTTATATGTGCACATATATATGTACATGTTGGCTGTTTGCGTGTCAGTAAACACACACACATATGCATATGAATATATGTAGTTTCATGTGCTCTGTTTGTGGGTTTACATATATAGATGTAGGTCTATAATTTTGTTACTAGTGTTTTCGGTGTGGTGCGTGTATATATATATAACACACACACACACACACACACACACTACATATCCCTGGATCTGTTGGGGTCCGTGTGTGTGTGACGAGTGTGGGTATGGGGGTGTGTGTTGTATGTATGTACACGTATGTACAATATATATATATATATATATATATAGGAAATAAATACAACGTAATTTGCTGTAGTAATTGTCTATGTATATATGTGTCCATGTCTGTGTGGTGTGTTTGTATATCACACATATGTAATCACATATGCTCTGTCTGGTGGTGTATATAACATTTATATATGTAAGCATATATTACCGACAGTTTAGTAAATAGATAGACCAAAAATCATAATTAAAATCTTTTATTTAACTATTGCTTGTCTCCTGGGTTTTTGTACAAGTTGGTGCCGGGGAAGTTCAGAAGAACACACTGAGGATAGACCGGGAGGTATTCCCCCAAGCAAGCAGCAAAAAGTGGGCGTCCAACTTCAGATGCTGCAGTGTCCAGAATGTCATCCCCAGCATGCTGAAGATTGAAAAGAAATGCAAACAAAGAAATATTACTTGATATCATACCCAGAAACACTCATACATGTACAGGAAGTCTACGGCGGGTAGATAACTATAGCTATGAGCAATCATATATATGCACATGCTAGCTAGGGAGGATTGTTCACATGGGGTTCACCATTTCTATCCTATGAGGCTGAGAGAGTGTGATTTGTCCAGAGGGCTTTCTCTGGGAGGTTGCAGGTCAAATTAGGGGGGCAGATAGGGGGCCTAGGAGAAGGCAGTGGATGATGGGATCGGTGGGCAAGCAGAAGGAGAGGTGCAGAAGGGCCCCAGGGAGAAGGCAGAGGATGATGGGATGGGTTGCAGTCAAATAATGGGGGCAGATAGGGGGCCTAGGAGAAGGCGTGGATGATGATCGGTGGCAGGCAGAAGGGGAGGTTCAGATGGGCCCCTGGGGAAGGCAGTGGATGATGGGATTGGTGGCAGGTAGAAGGAGAGGTTCATGGGCCCCTGGGGAAAGGCAGTGGATGATGGGATCGTGGCAGGTAGAAGGAGAGTTCAGATGGGCCCCTTGGGAGAGCAGGGGATGATGGGATGGGTTGCACACCCAAGGAGAGGAGCAGAAAGAACATTGGAAGAAACCCCACCCCACCCCCCGTCACAAGCGGGTAAATTTAAACCCCACTTTGCAACAGCGAAACATGCTCAAACCTGCAGAAAAACCCCTGGAAGGACCGCAAGCTTACCTTTCCTCTGCGCCAAGAGCGCTCGTCCCCCAGCTTCCCTGGAACCGGCAAGAGGAAAGACCCACCGGAAGGAAAAGTGGGGCAAATTGCAACAGGGCATCATGGGAGAGTTGGAATCTGGGGGTCTTGCGACAGAGTTCAGGACTGGGAATTCACACCAGACCCATTCACATTGAGATCGAACAGAGCCCCAATGTGGATATCGCCAATCCACTTATTAAGTGCACTCGCCAACACGCGCCAAAAAGAGGAGCCAGCACACACTCAGTTTGGAAGCCCCGTGGAAGGGGCGCACAGCCAACGATGCCAGGTATGAAAGTACATTTGCGTTAGCACGCGAATGCGAATCGCTCAGTACGCAAAAGCCCCAGTTCCACACGGCGGAGACCCCGTCTGATAAATGCCTATATCTCCCAGAGAAGACAGCTTTGAAGCTTTGCCTGCTATAGGCTTACATTGTGTAGGAAGACAGAGTAAAATTTAAGGTGGTGGCTTACATACATTGAACTTGGGTGACCTTGGGCCTGTCATTCCTCCCTTCCACCCACCAGCTCAGCCTGACAGCTGTAATAACATGAAACCATCATAACTGATCTGTCATTCACAGTTCTGTGCAATAAAATTTACCACTATTGGACGCTGCTCAGGCATAAAAGAGGCTAGGGACACCTGACCTGAGAGGAATTATAGGTAGTTACTCTTTGGGCAGGAAAAAAAACCTAAATCAAATTGATGCTGTGTGACAGTGCATCCAAATGACTGCCTCCCACAATTTCAGTTCAGCACTCTTGTTCTGAGACAGATAATCTGAAAGCTACAAATTAGTCATATAAAAGGTAGCTATAGCTCCACACCTAACATTATTCCCACTATTTTCAGTCTGATGGACTGCAAGACCTGGATCGACAGTGGAACACACTCTCTTGGAGGGTGGTGGAGTCTCCTTCCTTGGAGATCTTTAAACAGAGGCTGTATGACCCTCTGTCAGGGATGCTTTGATTTGAGTTCCTGCATGACAGGGGATTGGATTGAATGGTCCTTGTGATCTCTTCCAACTTTATGACTCTATGATTCTCTATGAACATATGTTGACAGACAAAGTAAGAGCAGAGTGTAAGCTGAGAACTGAGTAAGGGGTAGATGACATATCATAAAGGTGGTAGAGTTTGATTATACAGTTCTCCATCGATTACATGGTGTGGTACAGAGATCTGTGAATACCATGGACTACTAAAAAGACCAATAAATGGGTCCTAGGGCTAATCAAGCCTGAACTTTCCCTAGAAGCTAGGATGACTAAACTGAGGTTGTCATACTTTGGCCATATCACAAGAAGAAAGGACTCACTAGATAAGAGAATAATGCTTGGTAAATTTGAAGGCAATAGAAAATGAGGAAGACTGTATACTAGATGGATAGATTCAATCAGAGAAGACATGACCATGAATCTGCAAGAACTGAGCAGCACAGTAAAGGATAGGCTGGCTTGGAGGTCTCTCATTCACAGGATGACCATGAGTCAAAGTCAACTTGAAGGCAGTTAGGAACAACGAGAAATCGTTAACTATAATAAAATTAATTTTCCAGTTTTCACAAGTTGTCTAGATAGGGCCTGTGGGGTCGTTTGTCATATAGGTCCTACGACCAACCCAAAATAATTTAAAGCAGTGTATATTATTATGTATTCCAAGCCAACAACCTTCCTGCAGTAGGCCAGAGCGCCGTGCCAAAAACTGGTGAACATGAACACTGTGGGCAGTTCCTCTGCAGCATCAGGTGTTGGCTTTTCTAGCCTGGAAACAAGCAGAGTTTGACTTTATGGCCGTACATTTAAGTACTTTAATCTGTCGCTCCCCTGCCCAGTTAAATTTGTCAAGAAGAATGGATAACTTGTAGAGATATGGCCATCTCTATTCAGGCAGCCTGTTGCTTCTGTTTGCTAAGAAGACACACCCCTCATTATCTTACTCAGCAGTCACTTGCTCCCCCTTGCCTAGACCTGCCGTCCTCTCTGTGCTCAGACAAAGATCACTGGGCTGTGACACCAAAGTTAATGAGAAGCTGCCACATCTTTTATTTGGGTAGTTTGCAAGGCACTGGGGGTTACCTTTCTGTGCAGTGTTCCTCTTCTGCTTGATGGGGTTTCTAATACAAAGAGACAGCAGTCGGTGCAAAGGCCCTAACAGGCCCACTGCACACGGGGAGTTAGACTGATGCCGTATTCGCTTGAGAGCAGAACAATCTGTGTTTCCATGCTACTGCTAATTCACTCTGTTTCTTGTCTAGATATGAGTGACTGAACTGCAGAACTGTTCCCTCCCCCTGCTTCATAAATCGGATTTGCCTTCACTTTAAATGTTAATGGTACTCTTTATTTCGCAAAATGTATACAGTGTTTTTCCAGGGTTGTGGTGTTGTGGTCTGAGCACAGGACTAGGACTCTAGAGATCGGTGTTCGATTCCTCACTTGGCATGAAAACCTGCTGGCTGACTCCGGGCAAGTCACACACACTCAGCCCCCAGAAAAACCCATGATAGGATCACCTTAGGGTCACCAAAAGTCAGAAAGAACTTGAAGGCACACAACCACAACAAATGCTTCAATCACACAGACAGTCTCAAAGTGTGTGGACACATGCCATGAGCCAACAGTATGTGGATTCTTCCAATATAGAATAAGATTCCAGAATGCTAGTAACACCAGCATTGACACCTATAAAAACTTCCTTCAGAGGCAGAGAGCCACATATTCCTATGACCTAAAGGATTTGATGAAAAGATGCATATACTCCTCCCTCCCATATTTGTTTTTATATAAAACAAGTGAATTCATTTTTTTCTTTTCCTTCTTTTTTCTTTTCTTTTGTAGTGGAATATTTAATTACCTGTGTTGTGTTTAATTGCTTGAATTTTCCAAATCCTAACAAATCCTCTGAGGGTGGGGAAGCTTGTTTGATAGTTTTCTTCCAGTTCGGTTGTCACCAGATCTAAGGTTAAATCAGTGATACCACTATTGTTCTGAGACCCTTTTTCAACAGTGGAAGCTTCCTTTCTGTTTTTATTTCCACCAAAACACTGTTTTTTTAAAAGCAAAAACAGGATCCTTGCTATAAATTAAATTATCAGACAAAGGCTTCTTGGGTTCCAAAGGTGTTAATGATAATGCTGTCATTTTCAGAGAGATGTTAGTCTGTTTCATTATAAAAAGAAGAATTGAACTTTGTGGCACTTTTAAGACAAAATAATTTATTTCAGTATAAGATTTTGTGGACTCCAGTCCACTTCTTCACATGTATTGGTCCTAAATTACTCCTGTCTTCTTTTTATATTGATAATGCTATGTATAATTTTTGTGCTTTGGAGCTGAGAGAAGCTTGATTTCTGAACAATACAATTAAGTGGTTTCTTGATGAGTTTTGGTACAATAGAGGCACTTGTACAGAAATTATCCCATGCTGACCTAACGGATTCAATAAATCAATATGCTAAATGTTTAACAATCTTAGCTGTGTGTGTGTGTGTGTGTGTGTGTGTGTGTGTGTGTGGTTATAAGACTTAACATCCAATAGTCAGGGGATATCACTGGTTTGTGTGTGTGTGTGCTTTTTTTTTAACTGTTCACTAGGTTGCAAAGTATTATATTGCTTAGGAAGAAGGGTAGATGAAAATAATGCAAATTAATGATGGTTTTCATTTTTCTGAGTTTGAGTTGGACTGTGGAATAGTCTTGACAGATTCTTTTCTTGCAACAAATTCACCTCTAGAGCCATCTTTAAGTATGGTCTAGTAGCTCTAAGGGGCATCAAGAAAAAACAATTTCTAGTTAATAAAAAAGAAGCTTCCTGACTGAAGGAATTAACTGCAGAGTCATATTGATTTCTGCTTTGAATGAACAGCCAAGTGTATCCCAAGACTTGGTTTGGATGGCACAGCTGTTGCAGTTGTTATAGTTCTTCCCACAAAGTGAAATAATTTGTCTCAAACACACCCTCCACTTGTATTAGTCTGTAAAGCACTATGTGCACTGTTGGCAATGTGTAAATAATACATTGCCATCATAATATCTTTAGCTGTAGCTATAGCTGTATGTGAGAAGGAACTGTGCTTGTCTCAAAAAAATCTGCAGTGAGTTGCTGTTAGTGAGTAAATTGACAAGTCACGTGGCCATGCTGTCAGTCGCCATCCCTGATCACTGTAATTTGAGAGTGAAGTCAGATAATTTCCATTATTCATTTTCAAAATGCAAGGAGAGGAGGCGAAACATATACACTTGCTTCCAGTGGCTAGTTGTCTACATGCATGTTTATGAGTTTTGAAGGTAGTGGGGGGTGGGGAAGGACACAACTCTAATACTCCAAAGCAGTTGATGTCTCATTAAATCTTTAAATAGTTTCCAGAGAAAAATGTTTTCAAACAATAAGGTCGAGAACAGCTGTAATCAAGACCTGCATGGGTGGCAGAAACTAAATTCTTAGCATGGTCAGCCAGGTTTTGGAGTGAAAAGAAAAGAAGATAACTACAGATGGCCTTTGACTAGGAATCTCGAGGTCCTCCAACACACTTCTGCTAGAGGTTGACCATAGAGTTGTGCTGGAAAACATACAAGTTCCTAGAGAAAACACTTCTCTAGGCATTTGTAGGTCCTCCAGCCTGATTCTGTGATCAACTTCTGGCAGATGTTGACCACAGAGTTGCACAGGAGGACCTGAAGATTCCTAGAGAGGTGTGCTTTTAGGTAAAAAGAATAGTGGGGGTTTTTTTATTTACGGTTTTTCCACATTCCCAGGGGTCCTTCACCCATAACCCCAGTGAATGTGAAGAGACCATGAAGCAGAAAGATGTGGCCATTTGATTTCAATGTTGGTAGCCAGGATTAGGGTTTTTCTTCTGTTCTGCTATGTTGTTCTGTTATTTATTTAAAGCAGCCATCATCTTTTAAACGACCCTTACAAGCCAAAAGCATTCCAGAGTTAGCAAACCTTCCTTCTAATACTAGGAATGTTATGGTTCTTGGACCTGCCTCTCACTGGCAGTCAGTTTTGTTATTCCAAGTAAGTCTCCTTTAAAGCTTGAGGTGCAGATGGAGAGCTGGGCACTGCAGGTGAGGTGACTACTCCTGGTCTGTGGTTTGAGCAGTGTGTCTGCCAGCCTCATTCACAGGGGTGAGAATGAGATGAGCCTCCTTTGCTTGAACCATGGCCAGCTGTGGCAGTTCAGGAACAACTGAATCCATTTCAGAGTTTCAGATTTTAAAAGACATATGTATTTAAGGCGTCCGAGTGAAATTCAAAACTGTGAAAAATGAAATAAATCATGTATTCACCAACTAAACTATGCAATGTACTAAGTTCAACAGGCGGTCAAAGGAGCATGGATTTGCTCAGGCTCATTATAGGCTGAAATCTAGGAAGTGACAAAACCAAAGGGGTAAGTTTTTTTAAAATCTTGGAAGATTCAGGGAAGTGAGGTAAAAGGGGGACTTGACCCGTTGTGCGGTGGTAGAGAAAGTAAAATTTCCTGGATGGGATATCAGAAAGTAGACTGGAAATTATCTGACTAGTACCTGACAATGACCCAGTGATGTGGAGCAATTTGTATGAATGTGAATATTTCCTCTTGATTTCCTGCAAGCCTGGATTAACTATTATATCACTAATGTGGATATAATAGTAATTTTCCCCCTTGCATATAGAGCTATCATTACAATGTACATTATGGCTCAATTAAGTTCTGTAGTTCCCTGCTTCCTCTTTTTAGGAATGATGATTTAGGTCAAACAAATAAGGCTGATCTTGTTGTTTTCTATTCATTCATTCATTCATTAGATTTATACCCCATCTTTCTCCTGAGATGGATGTCTAAGCTAGCTAGGCTGGCTGTAAAACATATGTGGAAAAATATTTTTCTTCACCCATGAGTATGCTCCTTAGCATTCTGGATTCCATGAGTCTTTCTATGTCCTCCTGTAACTACCAATAAAACAGAAACACATTCTCTCCTGCTGTTCTATAGTATATTGTTTTCATAACCATTCACTCAGCTACACTCAACTACAAAGAAGTTATAATAGTGATACTGCGAGAGTGGGGTTCAGCCTGGATGGGATACTGGCTAAATCTGTACATCTGAATATAAATTATACTTCAAGATGTAGCCACCAAAAGAGCTTCTGCCCCATTGCTTATACCTTGATTCTGTTTAGACCAATTCTGTCACACATGTATATCACATTCTTCTCCATTTTTTTCTGCAAGCACCTTTGTTTATTCTGTTTGCAGATGCATTTTGAGTAGTAATATCTATGATGTTGTTCAAGTTGTTTCCAACTTCTGATGACCCTAAGGCAAACCTATAATGGGTATTCTTGGAAAGATTTGTTCAGAGGAAGTTTGCCATTGCCTTCCCCTGAGGCTGAGATCATCCATGACTTGTCTAAAGTCAACCAGTGGATTTCCATGGCTGAGCAGAGATTCAAAATTAGTTTCCCAAGTTGTAGTCCCAATAGTCAAACCAGTATGCCACACTGGATCTCTAGTAACATCTATAGTAAAACCGTGTTTTTCTCCCATTGTGCCTGGAACTCTTGTGTCCAACAGCTGAGTGACCAAAATTTAGGAATCTCTTCCAGCATTTTGAGGTGGGAGCTGTATCCTTTTAAGTTCTTGCTCTCATGCAGCTGAAGTCCAGGGAGATGCTGTTTCCATCCACACATTATAGGTACAGTGGACCCTTGTTATACGCTGGGGTTTGGTTTCAAGATCCCCCGTGTATAACAAAATCCATGTATGCTCAAGTCCCATTAAATATAATGACATAGCTAAATGGTGTCCCTTATAAAAAATGGAATATCAAGGTTTGATATTTGAAATTTATACTTTTTGGACCATTTTCAAACCGTGTATGCTTGAATCCGGGTATAAAAAAATCCATGTATAAGAAGGGCCGAATGTAATAATTTCTCCTGTCATACATGTGGTACTTGGATCTCAGCCTCGTACAAGGAATTCAGGGGCCTCTTTGTTTTTGGAGGAAGGGTGGTGAAAGCCAGAGGGTAGCACTGAATTTTAGAGTTTTGAGATGATGATGATGATGATGAGGAGGAGGAGGAGGAGGAGGAGGAGGAGGAGAAGAAGAAGAAGAAGAAGAAGAAGAAGATGATTGAAGGAGACCATTGGTGATTTTGGAGGGGGTTAATGCATGTTATAACTCTATAACTAACCATGTGATCCTTCATTCCACTTCCAACAAAGACAATGTCATGTAGTAATCTACAAATGTGTACCAGATCTTTCTTCAGGCATCACAAAGAGGCAATGCAAAATGAACAAGCCTCAAATGAAGTCAGTCTTGCAAGAGAAGTCAGTGGGAGGATGGCATAATAATCACCTCAACCTACAGGAGTGTTATTTAGTTATTTAGCTGGTTATTTGCCTTGCCAAGAAAATTTGAATCTTTAAGTGGGTTTAGAAGAAAATACTTTCTGTAGGATCAAACCCAACAAAGAATCCCTCCCTCCAAAAAAAAACTTATGCTGTATTAACAGGTGGTGCTTAATTAAGCAACACTGCTAAAACTGTTTGAGTTTTGTGGTGTAGTGGTCTGAGCGTTTGACTACAACTCTGGAAACCAGGGTTTGAATCCCTATATGGTCATAGAAACCCAGCAAGTGACCTTGGACAAGTCATACTTGCTCAGCCTTAGAGGAGTAGGCCAAAAACAAATCTGAACAAATCTTGTCAAGAAAACCCTGTGATAGGTATGCTATGAGTTGGAAATGACTTGAAGGCACACAAACAACAACAGCAACTAAAACTGAAAAAGGAGGAGAAAGGGGAAAGAGTTGCTTTGAGAAGCGATTGCTCCCATTTGTAGTTACAGAAGAAATCCTGGAGCTTGTACAGTTGGCCCTCCACATTTGCAGCTTTGACTTTTGCAGATTTGATTATTTTCAGTTTTCATTGATATGATCTGTTTAGGAATCTCTAGGTCCTCCAGCACAACTCTGCCAGGAAATTGACCATAGAGTTGTGCTGGATAACATAGAAGTTCCTAAAGAAAACAATTATTTAGCATTCATAGGTCCTCCAACATGATTCTGTTATCAACTTCTGGCAGATGTTGACCATCGAGTTGCACTGGAGGACCTGGAGATTCCTAGGGAGGTGTTCTCCTAGGTAAGAAGAACAGTGTTTTTTATTTGGGGTTTTTCCATATCCACGGGGGTCCTTCACCCCTAACTCTAGCAAATGTGGAGGGACCACTGTACAGCCTTAAAAGACAGGAAGCTGGAACTTCTGTCATATGT
The DNA here is from genome assembly GCF_019175285.1 of Sceloporus undulatus. Taxonomy (NCBI): domain Eukaryota; kingdom Metazoa; phylum Chordata; class Lepidosauria; order Squamata; family Phrynosomatidae; genus Sceloporus; species Sceloporus undulatus. The sequence continues at coordinate 77,389,762 of NC_056523.1, read as the reverse complement.
TGACAAAATTCTTTAAAGATAACAACGATGGACAAGAATGTATGGTGATATTTTAGCAAGTAGTTTTGTATTTGCAGTTTTGCCTCCTAGCTGAAGATTTTGTGGCCAACTAAATATGATTGGCAGAAACTGTCTATCTTGCCAGATGTCTAGAGGCTAATAATAGGAAATACATCTGAAATGACTGATGGATGCATGATTCAGGACAGTTTCACACATTATGGGACACAAGTCTGTGCTTTAAATTCATGTATACACCATAGGCAGCTTGTGGCCTGAGGAAGGCAGGGACAAAACCTTGCCCTACTCCTCTGGAATAAAATACCCTGCCCTACTGAGATCATGGCCCACCACTGTACACAAATAAGCAACTATATCTACTGTAGTGTGTCCACATCTTTTAGATCACTGTATGAGATTTGTCACCATCGCACAACATGGTTTTAAATTCTGTTGCTAGTCCCAGATAGTATAGATCCACTGAGTTAATGGAATGTACATAAGTGTTGGATTGACTCGTGTACCATTGATTCGGTGAGTCTGTTGGACTTGGGACTAACAGAAGGAGTCAGGTCCTAGTGTTCATTTGGTCTGCTTATTTTCCTAAGTCAGAACCCACTGATATCAGACAACCTGCTGTTGGTTCTTCCTTGTTGAAGTACAGGTAGCTGGTGTCCTGCACTGTCACACTTTAGCTTTTCCATATACAAACTTTTAAAGAATCAATCTAACATCAGTTTGGTCACCCTTTTTGCATCCTTAACTCTCTTATGGCTTTGTAGTATGCACCAGTTTCTTGACTAGTTAAACTTTGCCTTGCCTTATTGCTGGATTCCTTCCTTCCCGTACAGTCATGCATGCCAATTTAAGTTAAAGTATGCAGAGTTGAAACAATGGCCAAGGTTGACTTGTACACTTCTGTTGAGAATTGGTGACCTCTCTTTCCTGCATCAACTTCCCAGACTGCCCTTAAAATCTTCTTTGGAGGGCTGAGAAACCCTCTGGCACCGGTTTTTGCCCTGTACAGGTCAGCAATGAGAGGGGCAGAGGAACAAAGTTATGCTGAAGTGCACCTTTGGATCTTGGCTAGTGCCTTTTCTAGTATTTGGGCCTATCTTTTTCAAAACCCAACCAGGAAATAAATGTATGACAAAGGCTTTGTGCTTTGTTCTCATTAGAATTAGCTGATTGATCTTTGGTTTTCCACTGAAACTGAGCATGGCTGGCAAAAAGGCACCTACGTCATGGTGAACCTTTTTTCATTTTTGAGCTGCCTCTCTATGTCCACAGGACTGCTTGTAGCAAGAGACTGACAATCTCACATATGCTACCTGTTTATCTTTTTGCTTGAGTAGTCAGAGGGAGGCACAGTTACAGCTCTTTTACCTGCCTAGGACAAGATCATACAACAACTCCAAACTGTTCTCACCAGTTTGAGAGCACCAGCTGTAAGGAGCAGTTCTCAGGGTGGATCCTTCCCTCCTCCTAGAATACATAGGTGTCAAGGTATAGTAGTACATCGGTGAACCACAGCCACGTCTCAGCCATTATTATGGGGGATGGTCTGTCAAATGAGAACTATTCAGTCAGTACTCATTGACACAAATTAATTGAGGCAGGCCCAGTGGCAGGGGGCAGGGAGAAGCATGCAAATAACGTGGGGCCCCAGCCTCCCTGTGAGGTGACAGCAGCTGGGGAGGCTGCAAATAAGAGAGGGGGAAAACCAGAACTTAAACAAGGTTTAATACTGCTTTGGCCTTGCTCACCCTTTCCCTATTAACCTCCCTGCTTGCTGTATGGGGGGCCCTCCAAACTGCTGTCCAGCTTCAATGTTCTGACAGGCAAATTGAGGAAGAAACAGATGTTGGAGCTCCTGCCAGATACTTCATCCAGATGTTTGTTTGTGCTGAGTGCAGACACAAATACAGACTCAACTCAGGGATGACATTTGAACAGCCACACTCTTGAAGAGTTTCACAGGGCTTTTGGGGGAGGGGGGAAGGTCACATGGATTCTAAAAAATTTGATAAATTGTACACCGAAGTGTGCAGATTTATATTGGCTTATTCACATTTCCCCCTTAGATTTAGCAATATAGGAAGATTCACCCAGACATGTTCTGGTATGCACATTTTTTCTAAATGATTAAAAACTGTTTGCCCCTCCTTAAGGTAGCACTGAGGATGGATCTACTATTTCTTTCCCTGCTATGGAAAACAAATAGTGGAGTACTGGAGAGGGAGAAGCATACATCACCCACAGTCCTAGAAGAAAAAATAGCATGAGACTTATGAAATGGCATGGCAGTGCTATGTGTGTGTCACAGGCAGAGATTTGCATTTTTGAATAAGAGATTGCATATGTGCTGTGTCACTGAAATGGTATGACAGAGGAGCACTAAGCTGGTGCGGTTTTCCCCAAACTATTTTTTAAAACTACATTTAAAGGGTTTTACAAAAGAGTGTGGGAAAGGGTAAGAAAACTACTTGCCATGGTGTCACAGCACTACCCAGTTGGTGACCTTAACATTCATGAATCTGTATTCTGTGCTGGAGCTACAATAGGAGTCACTTCCAGGCAAGGATATTTTTGCTGCCTGAAGCAACCTATCTTTCCCCCCCCCCCCCCCCCCAACCTTGCTTTTCATGTACAGAAGCCAACTGGCCTGGGCAGTCAAATCTTATTCAACGCACATCATGGACAATGTCATGAAATCAGGGATTGGAAGGGGCCGCATAGGCCACCAAGTCTAAATGCCCCCATCCCCCCATTCAATACAGGGACTCCAGCTAGAACAGGTAGCTGTCCAGCCTCTTTCTGAAGACATCCAGAAAAGGAGACCCCACCACCCCTCTAAATAATTACCGGTAGTTCCTTTGCCAAACCTCTCTTACTGTCAAGAAGTTAATTCTAATGTTCAATGAAAATCTACTTTACCGTAATTTAACACCATTAGACCTGTTCCTATCCTCTGGGGAAGAAGAGAATAAACCTGCCCCCTCATCTCTGGGCAGCTTTTTGGAGTTTTAAAGAGTGCAATCATGTTACCCCTCATTCTTTATTGGGCTGACCATGCAAAATCCATCAAACTCTTCTCATACGTTTTGCTCTCCATGCTTTTTATTATTCTTGTTGCCCTTCTCTAAATGTGCTCCAGATATCCAGCCTCTTTTTAAGCCTGTCAATATCCTTCTCAATCAGAAGCTCCCAGAATGAGTGTGGCACTTCAGTGTACACATATATATAGTACATCCTCCACTGCATGTGAGGATTGTGAGGTAGTTGTGCTGCATAGTAAGCTTCTTTTCCAAACACCTTGCTTATGCTTCTTCATTGCTCTGCCTGATGCCCATTCAGACAAACATTACAAGCTGTGCCCAGTGTGAACTGCATGAGCAGAGCAACCTATGTGTTTACATAGTGGTTGCTGGTGGCCAGAGCTGGCTGCCTCTTTGTTTACTTGCCTAGCCAAAAGCCTTTCCCAGGGGCTTCATATGTGACATGTTCTGAGAAGATGACTAGGTGAGAAAGCCAGCTGGATCAGGCCATCAACAAGCAAGTATCACCAGTGCCAACTTGAGGAGAGGAGGAATTGCCATGGGGTGTGAGAATAAATAGTTGCAACATGAGTTGGGGAAGGCTGCCTTCATCATCACAATAAAGTGGCTGCCTCACTTTGTCTAATAGTCAGGTCAAGGCAGAATACTGTATCTGGAGTGCTGGAGAACTTAGATATTCCCTTGCAAAAATCATGAAGGGGGCAGTATCAGTGTTAAAAAAAATAGCATGGAGTCTTGTGGCAAGTTAAAGACATGTTTCACTTGGCAAATGCTTTCATGGAGAATAGCCCACTTCATTGGATTTATGGTGTGATGCACTACTCAGGAACATGCAATGAACCTGGTGGGGCTGCACTCCACAAAAGCTAAATAAAGTTTTTTTTTATTTATGCTATTTTTTTCTGACCCTCTAGCATGGGGTTTCAGGGAGGCATACAATTAAAAACAATATGATCAATAAAACAATTTGAGAGTCAAACAGTGCAATATATTAAATAGCATAAAACTTGTTTAATATTTAGGATTCTGTAAAATTCTCTCTAGATCTTCTATGCAATAGAAGTGCTACCTAAAGGAAATACAGTTGCATCCCCTGCAACAGATGAAAAAAAGAATTTATTGTGTTAGAAATGATTGTCTGGAAAGGCCTCTTGACTGGAAAGTCCTTGGATCTTGCATCAGGATTCCCCCAACCCCTGTACTTTATTTGTTACTGGCATTGATATACATACACTAGGGATCTCATTCACATACACCATATATACTGTTGTAGCCCACTGAATTGTCTCAATTATGAATCTTAAAAGGACAGCATCAATGCAACTCACATTAAAATAAATGAAATTTGTGTGAGTGGAGTTGTTTATATATTCTTTAGTATACTGATTTTCCTGGACATCACAGATCCTTTCATCTTCCTGAGTATGCCCATGAACATCTCCGTTAGGAAATATAATGTTTCCTTTAATAATAATAATAATAATTTGTTTTATTTATATACCGCTATTCCAAAGATCATAGCGGTGAACAGCAAGTAAGCTAATTAGCAAGTAAGCTAATTTGCCCCCAACAGTCTGGGTACTCATTTTAGCGACCTCGGAAGGATGCAAGCCTGAGTCGAGCTTGGGCCCTTTTGCTGGTCTTGAACTCGCAACCTTGTGGTTTTGAGTGAATGGCTGCAGTACAGGCATTTAACCACTGCGCCACCAGGGCTCCTAATGTTTCCTTTGACTGTGTTTGTACAGATTCACTTTCCTTGAGCGGAGGTAAATGCCCAGTTTTAGAAAAGAATTTCTTTGCCCACCCATATATGTGTTGCCAAGAGGCCATAAGCAGGCAAAATTGTACTGTTTTAACTGAAAGATACACCTCTGGCAGGCAGGAAATCCCTGTGTGGTCTTGGAAAGGATTTGGGGCTGAATGCAGTGAGACAGTTTGACTCTGAGGATGATGATGGACCTGCTCTTTTAAAAAAATATATCCTTAGACTCAGGTACACAGGATATTAACCATTTTTATATAACCTAAAGCAGCCGAACAGCCTACAGTCTTCAATGGAGACACGTGTCTCTCTATCTCTTCTCTTTTGGCTTTCTGCCTCCAAATCTGATCCCACTGCTGCTCATTTGATCCTGTCAGAGAGAAAGCTATTAGGCTTTTTGAAAATTAAAACTATGGTGAACTTAATGTGACCATTACATTGTGTAGTTTTTCAACCTCTTAGACTGCTGTCACACTGCAGAATTAATGCAGTTTGGCACCATTTTAACTATCATGGCTCCATTCCATTGGAATCCTGGGATATGTAGTTTGTTGTGGCATCAGAGCACTCTGACAGAGAAGGCTAAATATTTCACAAAACTACAAATCCCAGAATTCCATAGCGTCAAGCCATGGCGGTTAAAGCAGCATAGCACCAGTCCTAGTCTCAGCTGAGCCCTGCTCTACTTAAGATAGGTTGTCTTCATAGATGACCATCACATTCCTTTAATATGACCCAAGGTGAAATCTCACAAAATTACAAATACCAGAATTCCATAGCATTGAGCCACAGCGAAATTACTGTTGGCTCAGACCAAGCTATCTTTGGTCTCAATGTTCCCCTCTTGCTTTTAAGAGTGAATCAAGGACCACAGAAATTTGTATTTTTTTCCCTATTTTTCTTCTTTCTTGCTTGCAGCTTCTTCAGCCCAGGTTTGAACCGTTGCTCAGCTTCAGTCCTCCATTGGCTTGAAAAAAATGTTGTCTGCATGCAGCACCCACAATCCCCCTGTGGGGAAAGATGCTGATGACAGAAGGTGGTAATACATCCTCTGGCCTTGTCCACTGTGGTCGTTGGTGCTAAAAGAGGCTGCTACAGGGACAGTCACCTATCTGTCCCTACCTCACAGCACTCCCTACAACATCCTCTGTCAGGAAGTCCTGGAACAGGGAAAGGAAAGAACTTTGCAGAGCAAAATACAGTCTTTCTCAGGGCATATTCTGAAGTCTCCCCCCCCCCCTTTCCTTGCTGAAGTACTTGGATGACCTTGAAAGGCTTATTATTTCAGCAATAACTGGCATAGCTGAGATTGCAGCAACTCAGAAGAGAAATCAAAACAGGCACATTCCATTGGGCTGCTTTTTTCAAACTACGTAAATGGATTTAGACTTTCAAGGAAGAGTGGGCCCCAACCCAGTCCGGGATTTTGGAGGCAGTGTCGGCATGGCTGATGATGTTAGGTGGTCAGATCAACCAACATAGAGGCTGCAGCTGAAGTAATGCCTTGCCAGCTATTGAAAGGCCTATTTTTTCCTCAGAGAAAGGGTTTTGGGGAGCTTTGAGTATTAGTGACACATGCAATAAATGCCTGTTGCTGGCTCAGTTATACAGTCTTCTGAGAAAGATGCAGAGAGTGAGAGAGAGAAAGAGCCTACCTTCATGCAATGAAAACTTTACACTTGCATCCTGTAAAGTTTTAATTTTTGCACTTGCATATTTTATTTGTATTTCTTGACTATATTACATATTTATTGACACATGTATATACCAGATTTCATCCAGTGTGGATTCCATTATATGATTAATAATACAGTAGAAAAGAATAGCAGTGACAAAATAATAAACAAAAAGCCTGAACAGCTGACAAAAAATTGCAGACTAAAGTGCCTGGATAAATAAAAATGTTTGTCTCAGGTGCTGAAAATGTTGCTGCACTGGTATCAGGCGACCCTCTCCTCTTTGGCTTGGGATGGACATTTGACTACTGGGGCACCCTTGCTAGGAAAATTGCTCTTCTCTGTTGGTGAATAATTCCTTTGGAGGTGCATGAAGAAGTACTTCCGTGGAAGACCTAAAGAGCTCAGTACAACACCAGATATCTCGGCTTATCTCTTTGTGCCCTGGCCACAGCATTCATCATGGCTGAATAACTTTTAACCCCTATCGAAATCCAGCAGTCTATCCATTGCATCACATTAGTTGTCCTAACTCTGATGTCAGTTTAGTGATCTCTCCTACACATGTTGTGTGTATGTTCTAGGAAGAAAGGAAGGACATGCCACGTTGATGGCATGGAGAAGTAAAAAGGAGGAAAGACAGTGCTGGGTAGGCAAATAATATGAATGGGTGGAGAGTCAGTGTAACTAGATGGAGGAAGGCCTGTTGTATTTCTGGTGACACTGAGAATGATAATGAAACCCTGGCTTGTACCCAAGGCATCTGTAGCACTCCTGGCTGCCATCTGTGAGCCTCATTTTAGTGCCTGAATATTCATGACCCTCATTAAACTCTTTCAAGCACTTCCCCAGCATAGGAGCTAAAAATAACTTGGGGGAAGAGGGAGGGTTTTCTGCCCTTGATATACTCTAAAGCATCTAAACCTGGTTAAGATGAGGAACCTCTGTCTATTGGAAACAGCCCTCCTTCACCCACCTTAGCTCTCAAATGGAGTTACAGAAAAGAACACCCCTGTCAAAGAAAAAGAAAAAGGCCCTTGCAAAATTTTGCCACCACCTCTTAGTGTCAAGTTACAGTTTCTTCCCATTCCAGCTCCATGTGCTTTTCCTACTCTTTCCCCCATCTCTTCTTCTTTTCTTGGCTGGGCTCACCAGCATTCAGAGGGAGAGGCTGTATCGAGGGCACTTCTCTCTTGAGAGGCTGTGATTACAGACTGCTATTGCTTGTCACAGATAAACTGATATAAAGGGGAACCACATGGTCTCTAGGGGCTTCCTGCTGGGTACATGACAAGCACAGGCACAGGAGAGAGGTTTGCAGGCTTGAAATAAAATTTTGCACTTTTAAAAAATTTGGCAGAACTCCCAAGCTTACACATATGTGTCTGAATTTTCAAAGAATTTTTCAGTTTTGCTTTTGGAATTTGAATTAGATAACCTCCCTGGGGAAAAATAACCCACTAAATCTTCAGAATTGTAATCATGTTAAGGAGCGACCTGCCAGTTTTAGTTTCCTTTTGTACCTTTTCTCCAGTATCTACTAATGCAAACTGTAGCCATAATTGGTAGCATTGAGGGAAAGAAATAAAATTAAAATATAATTCTGGTTCTTTTTAATAAAAATAATACATGGTTGTTTTCCTATTTAAATTTGAAAGGGGAGAAGTACAAGTGACTGGATGGGAAATAGATGCATGTAAGGCAAAAGCTGGAAGGCAGCAGGAGTGGATTGATGGAAATCGGCTAGCTGCCATCTCAGTCAGTGGAGCAGCTAATGCCACACAGCTTATGGGGATTCCTGAGGAATGACATCTGCATTGTTCATCATTTCAAGAAGACAAATGCAAGAGCAGAAGCACTGAGCATACAGTCTCAGGGTCTCTGAACAGAAGAGGAGAACTGTTTCCTTTTGTGATTGCTTTTTTGCACGCACTTTCCTCTATAATGTCAGTGCCCAAAACACCTCAGCTGATGTGGACCAATTTTAGGTCTATCAAACTTAATGTGCCAAGAGGGCCAAGACAGAGCAGTTGTCTCAGGCTAAGGCCAGAAAATTGCCAATGACTTAATTCATTATCATATTCTTAGAAGTAGGAACATGTATCTGGCCTGAAATGTTGCAGGTGTTTTGTACAATGTAAGAGCAAGACATGTGGTTTCTCTCTGATGTCTCAGCTGTTGAATGGGTTCATATACCTTGAAAAATTACCATGATGAACAACAGCCCAATGTGGTACATCACAGGATCTAATTTCTATACTCTCAAACTGCCCTGATTTGGCAGGGACAAACCCTCTTAATCCCCTGTTATCCCATTTTTTCCAAGTGTTTTAAAAATGTTTCATTCTCTCTCCTTCTCCTCCTCGTCAGCTTACTTCAGTTGCTCCAAAGTGAATGCCAGGCACAAAAGCAGTTTGTATTCAACTCAGCAGAGGAAGAAAGGGGCAGAATCTTGCCCTTCCCTTGTCTTTGGACTCAGGCAAAAGCAAACTGTGGCAGCTTCTCCTAGCTTATGTGTACTTCCCCATTAGAACCTTTTGCCATCTTGACCACACTCTGATATTCCTTGGCCACATGTATCCTGGTTGGAAGGTGCAGATTTGCTCTGCGCTTCTCCCCAGCTGGTTGGCAAAGCTGACTTAACAGGAAGGAAGCAACCGTGAAGTTAAATTTGATATTAGATTTGTTGAAAGTAGCAGAGTGGCAACATGTTGGTGCAATGTATTTATTTGTATTAAGAATATAAATACCAAAAAGGTTCAGAGGATTTACAGCTTGAGAAATAGTTACCAAAGAAGAAGACTAGTAATGTGAAGGGCAGGTATGAAGGAACAAGACAAGATCCTAAAGAATAAAGATATATAAATGAGCACTAAAGTTAGAATCATCCAAGTCATTGTATTTCCCATCAATATATATGGATTTGCGAGCTGGATACAGAAAAAATCAAATAAGAAGAAAAATAACTCATTCAAAATGTGGTGCTGGAGGAGTGCTGAGAATATAATGGACAGCCAAAAAGACAAGCAAATGAGCCCTTGAACAGATCAAGCCTGAACTCTCTCCCTGGAAGTCAAGATAATCAAACTGAGGCTGTCATACTTTGGCCATATCATGAAAAAAGAGGAATCATTAGAAAAGACAATAATGCTGGGAAGGGTAGTAGAGAGGAAGGCTACACATCAGATGGAAAGACTCAGTCAGGGAGGACACACATCTGGGATTGCAGGACCAAAGCAGAGCTGTGGGTGATAGGGAATCATGGAGATGTCTCATCCATAGGGTCCCCATAAATCAGGGTCGACTCAAGGTCAGTTAACAAAAACAGCAGACATTGGAAGCTCAGAATATAGAGAGCAACTGCATCCCTGTGGCCTGTAATATGCAGGTGCACACATAAACATATTCCTCAGCACCTAGCACTGTCCCTCCTCATTTTAAGAACTCAGATTTTCAAAAACTCATAGCTTGGGTGTATGCCCCCACCTGCTGTTGGATTCATAACAGTAATCAGAGCTAGGAAAATTAATTTTTTGGCCTACAACTCTCCAAGGGGAATGTGAAAGTTTCCCTGCACTCAGCAGTTTCTATGTGTGGAATTTTCCTTGCACACCTATTGTGTGTGCCTTTTAGCTTAAGATGTGTGGTTTCCCAAATATTATTGAGACCAGGGATGTTTTTCAACCTCTTGCCAATGTTGTTTCTTCCCAAGCCCCATGCACATACACACCATCCCCTGTGTCAAACATGTTAAAATATTGGGTATATGCATACATGTACACACACTTGCACACAAACACACAGATTTGACACAGAGTGCCAGAGAAGCACAAAAGCCTTTCAGGAGCTGCATATGGCCAAGTGTTTCTTTGGATGCATTCCTCCTAAGAGCTCTCAGCATGAACCTTAGGCTTGGAGTCTTTATTAAATGGCTTGATGCCAAGGACAACAAACAGCATGGATCCAGTCAGGGGACAGGTAATAGGGAGGAGAGAAAGGTGTGGGTTGCTTGGGCACATTCCAGGGAGATCACATATTCGGTGCCTCCAGAGCTCAGCACTTTTTAAAGAGGACAAGTACACAATTTCCTCCACAGGTTGGCTGGAAGAGGCAAGTCTCTTACATTGTTTGGTGCAATTCTATAAACTACATGGTCTTGACTGGGTTCAGTAAATCACCAGATACAGTAGCTGGTATCTGTTATGTGTACCCCTGTGGTAGACCAAAGAGGGATCTGCACTACACCATTACATGTTTGATCCCATTTTAACTTTTAATGTTCTAGCCTGTAGAATTCTGGGATTTGTACTATTGAAATACTTCTTAAAGAGCTCTAGTGTACACCTGTTCTCTTACTGAACTCTAAATCCCAACATTTCATAGGATGTAAACATCACTATTGAAGTGGTGGTATTAAACTCTCCTAACTGTGTTGTATGGATATAGGTAGGTAAAGGTAAAGGTAGCCTCTTGACATCAGTGTCTAGTTGTAACCGACTGTAGGAGATGACGCTCATCTCCGTTTCTAAGCTGAAGAGCCAGCGTTGTCCCAGGTCTACTCTGGGGGTCATGTGACCAGGATGTCTGCACCGAACGCTGTTATCTTCCCACCAAAGCGATATCTATCTACTTGCATTTGCATGCTTTCGAACTACTAGGTTGGCAAACGTTGAGACTAGTTACAGGAGCTCACTTCATCATGCAGCACTCAGGCCTCAAATTGCCAACCTTCCAATCAGAATTGGCATCTTAATCACTAAGCCACCACATCCCTTCTAATATACTCGTAATATGGATATACAGTACTCATAATAATCTGCTGTTTTCTAAGGCTGGAATGAGTTTCCATTTTCTCTCTCTTAGGTAACAGTTTTCATATCCAGCCAGGTACTCTGAGTCACAAGCAAATTATTTTAAAGAATTTTACCAGCTGTGCCTCTGGTCTCAGGAAAACCATAGAGCAATACTGATCCTGAACCCTGAGATCTTAATGATGCACCCACTGCCTAAAGACCACAGGATGATAACTTGTGACCCTCTAGATCAGTGGTTCTTCTAGATCTTCGGTCCTCCCAGAATTCCTCATTATTGACCATACTGGCTGGGATTTCTGTGAGCTGAAGACCAAAATATTTGAAAAACCAAAGGTTGAGGACAACTGCTCTAGATGTTGCTGGATTGCAACTCCCAGGATCCTTAGCCATCATTGCTAGTGGTGAGGACTTACAATCCAGCAACTTCTGGAGGTCAACATATTACCTACTTTTGTTATAAATACAGATTCCCCACCACCACTGCAGAGTTAAATCACACCAGTATCCCCAGTTGTCTGTTTTAATAGTATCCATTTCAAAGGTGGGCATTGTTGTGTTGGTGGAAAGGTGAACCACAAGTTGGACAGACATGGACAAACTTCTGCATGGTCCTGGGGGCTTTGCAAGGCACTACTCTTCTAATCAAACCTTATGTCACAAAGAGGCATTGCAGATCCCTCAGCAGCTTCTGTGCATGCATTTTTAAGACTTGTGTAGGGAAATAGAACATAAGGAACATCTCAGCAATCGGGGAATTCTGCAGATACACCTGACAAAGCTTAGCTAGCTTTTGCTTTTAAACTTGCTTCAGTGATCTAAATTTCTAGCAACATCTTGGCCATGGAAGGCAGAGGCAAGGCGGAGAGAAGGAATGAGAGCAAGAGAAATTATACATAGCCTAGCATGGAATGTGTCTCCAGCTAGTGGCTGGTTAAAGCAAAGATAAGTAATTCTGTATTGTGTTGAGAGTTTCTCTCTTTGGACAGTGCTGCTTGAAGAATTTCTGACAGTTGAGGTACTCTCTTTTTCCTGGGTTTTTCCTGGTATTTTGGAGGCAGCGGGATGGGGTGGGTGCAGGGAGATTAGTTTAGTTTAGTTCACAATTCAGTCAAACTACAGAAACAATGTCATACAACTCAGGAGGTGGTGATGACTGATTCCACACCAGGAAGAGCAAACCAGTTAAGCCAACAAATGCTGATGTTTATTTGATGAATGAACCTGTTCACAAGATTCAAGGCCATTTTGGGAACAATGGAGTACTGAAAGCCACAGGGCTAATCCGGTTTTTTGTTCGCCCTTTCCATAGCCAGCCTCTGGTCCATGACCAAATCTTCGTTCCCTCTCATGGCAACTAAGCTTCTTTTCACAGCCTCTTATGAGGGATTCTGTCAAAGACTTTTTGAAAGTGCAAATAAAATGGTGCCCCATAATTCCCCTTTAGCTGCTGCTGCTTTGTGGGCACATTAATAATGTATGAGGCCAACTTCAGGCCCGTGTTTCCAAACAGAAACATCCTGCCCTGATTCACCTCTTTTCCCCCTTCACTCCTCCCTTGCAAAGCAAAGGGGATTGTTTGTTTCAACAGATGATAGTCTATGAATTGTTAGGCCTTATGTATGCATGAGATAGCAATGAAGGGGGCCTTCGCCAGGACGTGTTATGCTCTTGTCTGTAGATCTGTTAAATATTTATTTTATTTAGTACATTTTCTATTCTACCCTGTCCCTGCAGCATGTGGGACCTGGTAGAGATACATCCTCTAATCTGTGCAAAGGCAGCCAGCACATAATAATAATAATAATAATAATAATAATAATAATAATAATATGTTTTATTTGTATACCGCTTTTCCTGCGATCAAAGTGGTTTACAGCAGACATATGAAAATACAATAAATCAAAACAAATAACAAGTTCAATACAAGCATAGCAATAATACAAAATCCAATATTACAGTAGTACAATAAAATACAATTAACAAAGCAATTTACAACAGCCATATGAATATACACTAGATCAAAACAAGCAACAAGTTCAATACAAGCAAAACAGCAATACAATATCACCATATTACAATAGTACAATTGAATTACAGTTAACAAAAATAATTAAGAAAACCCATTATACTAGCTGGTACAAGCATACACTTCCATCCTATATCCAACTCTCCCCCCCTCAACACACATCACAGTAGCAGAGAAGGATACAAACAATCAATCACTGCAACTGTACAGCTAGCAGGAACCCGACCCATCTGAGATGTTACACAAGTGCGCAGTTGCGCAGACGCCGAGATGTTAATGTCCGTAGGCGGCATCTCTGGGACGGTGCGCAGTTGTGCAGGCAAACCCGAGCCCAGAGAGCCGCCCCGCCGTAGCAGCAGCCCCAACTGCACAGTCCTTGGAGGAAAAAGGGGGCGGGACGGGACCATATTTTAGCTAATCAGACCTTGCATAGGATACTTGCCTAGCAGAATTAATTTTCTTCCCAGGTTAACCTGTTTTAACAAATTAATCACTATGAGTGTGCAGGGATGATGCTGGCAGATAAGCAGATTGATACTCAACAGCTTGTAACAGTAGAGAGGGCCTTTCAGATAGTTAGATCCACACCAATATGGCCAACTTTGGCAGTGATCCTGGGATGTCTCATCCACTGCAAAGGTGAAATGCCCCAAGAAATAGGTAAAAGTAGTACCACGTGGAAGGAACAACACTCCACTGTAGAGCTGGGAAATAAAACATTAAAAGTATAGTAGTTGTTGTTCTTCCTATGGTGATGCTAAGGCAAACTTATCATGGGGTTTTCTTGGCAATACTTACTCAGAGGAGACTTGCCATTGCCTGCCCTGAAGCTGAGAACATGTGACTTGCTCAATTTCAAGGTAGGTTTCATGGCTGCGCTTGGAATCAAACCCTCGTCTCCAAAGTTGTCATCCAACACTCAAACCACTATGCCATAGTAACGCACTATTTTTTTCTTGTTTTTTGGGGGGAGGGGAGAAATTAGGCAATGTTTTTATATTTAATGTTTTCACACTAACAATATTAAAACTGCAGTTTTTGAGCAATAAATAACAATTACGTATAATATCAAATATTATTTTGGAAGACATTATTTTGGTGTTTTGGAGCCTTTTTGTATTTTTAAGTTATTTAGCAAAAAAAGAAAAAGAATTTCAAAGCATTGTGTTAGTAATATTGTTGTTATTTGCCATCAAGTCAACTTCTACTTATGGTAACCCTATGAATGAGAAGCTTCGAGGAACCTCAGTCATTAGTTCCCCTCCTCAAGTCTTCCAACTCTTGCTGTGGCTTCCTTGATTGAATCAAACCACCATCAATATGACCTTCCCCTTTTTCTACTGGCTTCCCCTTTGCCCACCATTACATTATCATATTTTCCAATGACTTGCATCTTTTTATGGTATTTTATTTACATGTATTTATTTATTGAATTTATAACCTGCTTTTCTCCCAAAATGGGCTGTCCAAAGTACAAAAGCCTTAGTTCAGTCATTTTGACGTTGTTGTAATCTCGCTTCGATCCCTGGAAAAAGTGGGATATATAAATAAAAATTATTATTATTATTATTATTATTATTATTATTATTATTATTATTATTATTGACGTCTAGTGAGAGGCCTAATTTGCTCTAGGAGCCATTCATTTATCTTTTTAGCAGTCCATGGTATTGGTAGAATTTTCCTCCAGTACCACAGTTAAAAGTCATTATTTTCTTCCTGTCAGCTTTTTCCACTCTCCAGCTTTCACATCAATATGTAGAAAGCAGAAACATAATGGCATGAATGAATCTGATCTTGATATCTAATGATATATTTTGACACTTGAGAACCTGATTTAGTTCATAGTTGTCCTTAGCTTTCTTCTGACTTCTTGACTGTAGCCTCCATTCTGATTAATGACAGAGCCTTCATATACAAAATCTTTTAACTATTTTGATGTCTTCATTGTGCATGTCCATGCCTTCAAGTCATCTGTTGACTTATAGCTGCCCCAATCTTTTCATAGGGTTTTGCCAGTTCCTTCCTCTGAAATATAGCCTACAGCACCTGGTATTGGTTCATGGTCTCCCATCCAAATACAAACCAGGCCTGACCTTGCTTAGCCTATAAGATCAGACAGGATCTGATGCTTTTAGGGCACTTTAGGCAAGCTGGTGTCTTCATTACTCACTTTAAAGCTATGTAAATTATCTATAGTCATTATTGCTGTTTTCTCAGTGTTTAGCTGTAACCCTTCTTTTGAACTTTCCACCTTAATTTTCATCAATAGTTATTCCAGGTCTTTACTATTTTCTGCAAGTGTTATCTGTCTATCTTAAATTTCTGATGTTCCTTCCCCCAGTTTTCACAGCTTCTTTCTCTGAGTCTAATCCTGCTTTCTGCATAATATGTTAGTAACTTATTACCAATGAATAATAAAACAATTTTTTTTTGCCAACGAGCAATGTGTAATGACAACAAATGACTTATAAAAGAAGGGAAGGCTGACAGGTCAGCTTTTAAAATAACCATTTCACACTCTGGTCTCCCCATCTTTCAAGACTGTTAGTTCCTTATGTTGATAAAATTTTTGCTCAGTGCCCAGAAATCAAACACAAATGTTTACTGCAGCAATAAACAGCATTGGAAAGTATGAAATGGAAATTGTAAACATTCAGGGGGCACACCAAACAGTAGTAGAAAACTGTGAACTAATGGCTGAGATCTTGAATCAGGAAATGTATTGTAAAGTTCTGCACAGGTGGAAGAACTATGACATGTTTATGCCTAATCCTACCCCCAATTCATTTTAAAGCTACTGCAACCATGGAATCATAGAATCATAGAATTGGAAGAGATCACAAAAGCTGTCCCTGCCATGCAGGAACTCACAATCAAAGCACTCCCAACAGATGGCCATCCAACCTCTATTTATAAACCTCTAAAGGAGACTCAAACCCACAGCCATTTATTGGCTAATGGAGAGCAATCAGAGTGCCCTCCAGCTATGTTCCTATAGCTGGAGGTCCTCCAAAGGTCCTTGAGAATATAATGTCATGGTGGCGCAGTCAGCAGAGAATTCTGACCTCTGTAAGACCAATTTTTAAAAAAGTGAGTTATGCAAATTAAATTGGAATTATATTTTTGTAAGTCACAAGCAAGCTAGCGTGGTGTAGTGGTTTAAGCATTGGCCTGTGACTCTGGAAATCAAAGTTCGGTTCCCCACTTGACCATGGAAACCCATTGGATGACTTTGGGCAAGCCACATGGTCTCAGCCACAGAAAACCCCTTGACAGGCCTTAGGGTCACCATAAGTCAGAAACATCTTGAAGGCACACAACAACAAAGTCACTAACAGGATGCCAACTGTCAATGGTTGCCTTGTATGAATGCTACATTATCTGTAGACATAATGCTACTGAGTACTGTTTATTTGGTATTAGCCTGATTTACAAATGACTCCAAGTTCCAGACAATTGAAGTGCATACTGCCTGACTGCTCACTCTAGGTTGTTCTTGCCATTGGATGAACTTAACAAACCATTGACCATTCACCCATCATGACATCCAAACTAGGAGCTCTGGCTTAATTTTTCACAATCAGTCCAGCACCATAAACTACAATTTGTAACTGGCTTCTGATTTTGGATGTCACATTAAACAAACTATGAACAGAGAGTACCTGGTTTGTTCAGTCCAGTGGAAAGGAACATTGGGCTAGACTGCTATTATGGATTGCAACTCCCATAATCCTATACTGGCTGGAGCTTGTGGGAGTCAAAGACATGCAGAGGGCCAAAGATTCCCCACATCAGAAGGATGTATTACCTCACTGCTTGCAAATGGTAAACCCAAGCTTTCTGAAGCCCTGGCTTATTGTTGTGTCTAAACATGGTTGTATTGTAAGTGATTGCTAGTTGTGAGTATGTGCTTTTCCTACATGGAAATAATTTCTCACAAAGAAATATGTCCTATATCAGCTTCCTAACTTCTTCCCCAGCTGCTGCCTAACATCACCATGGACTCCCTTTCCTGCTAAATCAAAGCCAGGCCTTTTGTAAGCTACTTTGCCTCTACCTGGGAATCAGCCAGCACAGAAGAGTCCCTCTTTTGATTAATTCTGCAGACCATCTTGGAGCCATACATCTCAGCCTTGTTTTTCTGAGGCCAAAGGCACAGAGAAATCAAGTCCTCTTTGTCAGGAACCTGAGTGGGGGGGAGTGCATTTTTATTTTACCTCAGAGATGTACACTTTGGAGGGGTGGGACAATTTTCAGCATGAAAACAGAAAAAGGGGTTCAAGTCCATCTTGGCAAAGAACCTCATCTAAAAGAAGTTTTTGTCTAGCAAAGCAGATATCAGGCTTTTTATATATCAATATACAGTCGGCCCTTCTTATACACGGATTTTTTTATACACAGATTCAAGCATATACGGTTTGAAAATGTTCCAAAAAAGTATAAATTTACCTTGATTTTCCATTTTTTATAAGGGACACCATTTTGCTATGTCATTATATTTAATGGGACTTGAGCATACACGGATTTTGTTATACACAAGGGATCTTGGAACCAAACCCCAGCATATAACAAGGGTCCACTGTACCTGTTTAGCTAGTTTCTATGCCATCTTTCTCCCAGTGTGGAACATATATGAATACAGTGGACCCGTGTTATACACTGGGGTTTGATCCCCCATGGATAACAAAATCTGTGAATGCTCAAGTCCCATTAAATATAATTACATAGCAAAATGGTATCCCTTATAAAAAATGGAAAATCAAGGTTTGATATTTGAAATTTTTACTTTTTTGGAACATTTTCAAACCGTGGATGCTTGAATCCGTGTATTAAAAATCCCTGTATAAGAAGGGCTGGCTGTATAACGTATTTTGACACCCTCTGGGGCTAGACCACATACCACTTGGGGTTTATGTACATGTTTTGTTTTGCAACACAGCTATGGCTCTGTACAGACCAGCCTGAAGGGCTGGCCTGGAGATGGAGTCTAGGCATCACTTCCAGATGGCACGTACCCCAGTTCCACCCCCTCTGGCACAGTGTCCATATGATGCAGCGCTGAAAGAGAACCATATAGCTGCGTCACTGTGGCTATGGCACACTTTTGAGGGTGCAAAAAGGACCTGCTTTTTGCAGTTCCATTTCATGCCTCCAAAAGACCAGATTAGGGCTATGGCATGCAGTTGCCATGGCCCCGATCCAGCACAAAAAAGGGCAGTCTGTAGGGGCCCTATGAATAATCTCACTCAAGCATTCCTGATTTGTTGTTCACACTATTATTTCTCAGAACCTCATTTCTGCCAGTTCTGTCACCCACACATGTCAGCTCTGCAAATAAAGATGAATGATGCAGATGTATTTGAAACACATTCAAAATATGCAGATTTTTATCGTGGGTCTGTCCACAATGCAAATCTTTCAGGAAAACTCGGGGAGTGGGGAGAACCTGAGATCAAGATTCCATGTCAACATTAGGAGGAACCTCCTGACAGTAAGAGCTGCTCAACAGTGGAGGATGATCATTGCCTCCAAGCCTTAGGACCCCTTGAGCAATTCTTGTGCCCTCCCTGGGGGTCCTGCCCCACAGTTTGAGAGCCACTGGTTTAGAAAGTTCCCACCTTGTAAAAGGAGATGCTAGTATCAAGGTCATGGACGTGTAGGTGGAGCTGAACAGTTCTTCTTTACCCTTGGCTGAAGGCCAATAGTTGCACATTTTTCTGCTGGGTCTAAAACTTAGGGTGAATTGAAACTGAAGATTTAAAGCAGTTTGAGGCCATTTTATCTGCCATCCTACAGAAGCTTGAGAACTTTAGTTTGCAAAGGCACCAGAGCTCTGTGACAGACCAGGCAGAATACCTCACCAAACTACAAATCCCAGGATTCCATAGGCTGGAACCATGACAATTAAAATGGTGTCGGACTTCTTTATTTCTGCAGTGTGGACAAATAATTAGTCTAGAACAGTATTGTTCAAAGTGGTGATCTGTAGTCTGGTCCTGGTCCATGAGCCATTGGCTGCCATTCCACAGAAGGTTCTCAGGAAAGAAATAAACAGTGGCTGTTGCCAATGGACATAAATATGGTACTGGTCCCTGGCACATTGCCAGCCTCTGACATCATATTGCTTGGGATGCACTGGCGGAGAACGCATCACAGCTATTCAGCTAAAGCATGCAAAGTCTGCTCCTATTGTGTACAGAACCATCTCCTTAAGAGACAAACCCAGGAGACCCCTGGGCTAGCAGGCCTTGTGAGAGGGATAGGAAGGGATGTTTTCTGTTTGGGACAGAAGCTAGGAGGGGCTTTGGGGATTGTGTCACTTCTTTAGAGCAGCCAGGTCAATTTTTAGTCTGTTCGGTTAAGCTTTATTTTTCTTTAAAGTAAGGTTTTGTTTTGAGTTGCAGGAGGTTTTAATAAATAATGTTAGTTGAAGACATCTGTGTGTGGTGCTGTTCCCCATATTCAAAAGCCCCATGGCTTTTCTGGCAACTCATCCCAAAGAGTAGAGGGAAGGGGAAAATGTGTATGCTTTGTCTTAGGTCCCCCCCTCCCAGTTTCTAGCTTTACAAAAAAAAACTTAGATGAAAGTCAACCACTTTATAGAACAGTTTCCAAAGGATTAGGCTATGTTAATCTTTTCCAGAAAAAACAGCAGCGAGTCTTGTGACACTTTATAAAGACATGCACATTTATGATGGTGCGTGTTTTCATGGATACTTTTCTTATAGATAAGTTGATGCCTCCATATGGCCACATTCGTAAGGATCTCTTCTTCCTTTTGAATTCCGATGTTCACTATTGGATTGTTACGTTTTAATGTTGTATGTTGTAACCTATTTTTGTTTTAGTTTAAAAAAAAGTTGTGTGCAATGTTGTTGTTTTTTTCCCAAAGGGGAAAAAGGGATAGAGAAAACAGTCTTCACTGACTCATCCAAATAGGTTGCTGGCTCTCTTCACACCCTGAAGCTCTCTGGCATCATGTGTATTGACCTTTGTGCTGCTTGGCTTTGGTCAGGATTGGAAGGAGAAGACAGAACACACTTTGAGCCATATTCTCGGTATTTTCCTCCATACTTCAGCCAGCTGCTGACTGAAAACTCTTCACTTCTTTATAATTCCCTCTGAGTGTGTGTGTGTATATGTGTGTGTGTGTCTTCAAGTCACCTGTCATTGTGACCCCATGAATTTCATAGGGTTTTCTTAGGCAAGGGTTATTCAGAGGTGGTTTTGCCAAAGGTTTACCAGCTGCAAATACATTCATGGTGCAAACTTCCTTGTTCTTGAAAGGTTCCTTTCTGCACTAGACTACTGGAGACCACTCTTCCCAACTTTTTTGGGGGGGAAATATATTATACAAATGCAATTACAAACAGATATAGCTGAGTAATTTGAAAAAGAGATAAACAGTGATAGTATGTTGAATACTGGACAAGTGATGTATACAATATCCATATCATTGTATCATATTTCAGACTTCAAGCAAGTAGGAGCTGTTTTGTTTTTCACTAAAAGAGAAGAATCTACCAACAAAGCCAGAGTAAAAGACGTAAACTCATCATGTGGTCCTAGACACTTAGGTTGGGTTTGGTACCACTGAAAGTAGGATTGCTTCTGAATCAAACAGGCATGTCCTGTTAGAATGGAAGGTTTATGAGTTTAGGACATTTGTTTTACATCTAAGAGATATTATCTGAGCTCACAACCCTTTAGCATAAAAATCCACACTGAGTTACCTGCAGTCCCACCAAGTTTTCTTTATTTCGACTGTATAATCGGAGGGTGGAGGCTGTCATTTTGTTGTTGTTATTCCTAGGCAATTGGAAGTCAGAAACCCTTGCTGATCAACTGCCAGATATCTGCCAGTAGATTTCATTCTACATTCTGTCCCAAACAGCTTTTTGTTTGTCATCATTTGTTTGAGAAGAGGTGAGGGCTGAGTCTACTAGAGACCCACGTGTCAGGATATAGGAAAATCAGTTGGTACCTTAGATAATGAAATATTTGAAAGCTTAAATATCTCTTGGTTTTAGAGGCCAGAACTAAGGCACACCTTCAAAGGTGTGTCCTTAGGAAAATATCCCCACATCTATGCCACTGGCCATTTTAGACAATATACAGGGCATAGTGTGAAAAACATATACAAACCCCTATCAGTGATTAATGGGCATGGAGAGGCAAGCAGCAAACAATTCTAAGCTGTCTGTATCTACAAAAGCCTTCTGCCTGTTCTGCAACTTTCACTTGAAAGTGGTTGCGAGGAAAGATTCTGAACTGATACTGTGATGAATTGTCTGACAAAGTGGATCTTGAGAATGCCTTTTAGTATGAGATACCTCTCTAGAAGCTGTTAATACAGGGTACATGGTGAGAGGGAATAGATCTAAATCAGATGTATACTACTGTTAGGAAGATGTCATAGGAAAGGAAGAAAGAGATTCTTTAGAAGATCCAAAAATAGAGGTTTTGTCCCATAAAAACAAAGACTAGTAGGTTTTTTTTTTAACCCAGCTAATAATTTTTGTGGGTTTATTTACAAGGCTTTAACAAGACATTTAGTTGGTATCATATGCCTCTCATGAATTGGAAGCAAACATCTAAAATATATGTTATGGATGTTTTGGACTTATGAGAGGTATATGATATGCAGCTGCTTGGTAATATTTATAGTATTAGTTAAATTGAATGATAGTAAACAACAACAACAATCACTGAATCAATCATTTAAAAGGTGTTCATTAAGATGATACAAATAGGTTAAACACTTTTTTCCAAAAACATCTCCCCCTGTAAAAGAAAGAAAGAAAAAGAAGGAAAAAGGAAGAGGCACTCATACCACAAAAACACAGTTGCATATATAAATTACTTATACTTGCACATCTCATTCAAAACTGGAGTGGACCCAGTGCTATGTTTTGATTAAATATTCCAGAAAATGAACAAAAACCTCCCAGCTTAAGATACTTATTGTTATTTTATTTGTGTTCTCTTTCTAAATCTAGATTTATTAATTTCGCCATATATAGTATATCCCAAACTGTTTGCAGACAGTTCACTATTTGGCTGAAACAATGGATTCTTATTGTATTTCCATTTGTCTTCATCTTGATCCAAGCCGTAATAATAAAGAACTGATTACTAATCATTGAACAATTCCTCATTATCTCATGGAACCATATCCTCAATGTAACCTGAAGTGAATCTTACTAGAGATGGTAAATATATATATAAATATCTCAGTTCAGTGGTGTATCTGATTGTTATTCCAAACCTGTTTTGTAGAAAACAGATCCCAGAGACCATGTGTGTGGTATCTCATAATCTAGAAAACATGTTTTTGAGACCATTTTGAATTTCCCCCAGTGGTGCTGTTCTTGCTTCTTCTTTTTCTTCTTCTGATCTCTTCTTGGTTTCCCACTTTCTGGTCTGCCTGCTCTATTTTATTTTTCTTGGTGAACTGCTCTCTTACTGTCTTAAAGTTCAGCTTTGCAGGCTGAGAAGCTGTTTCTCCATTGGCACTCATTGCTGTAGATGGTCTGATGTCAGAGAAACTTTATTCTAAGCATTTGAGTTCTTGCACAGATTAGCAGGCATTTAAATTTCCATGACCAATTGTTGATAAATTAAATCACATAGTAACTGCCAGAAAATATTGTGGACTTCTGAATGAACCTTGGTGCTGTTAATAAACTACTGTATATACTCATGTGTGGGTCTAGAAATTTTAGTCAAGAAATTGACCCCCAAAACCTGTCCCAACCTATCCACAGGCCTATATAAGTACTGCATCTTAACTTTTATTTTAAAAAGAACCATCCCCTTTTCTTAATAGAGTGGCAAAAGGCGAGAGCCTAGTTTATCCTGGGAGAACCCAAAAGAAGCACCAACTTCCTCAACTATTTCTGCTATGGCACTGCTTCTGGTCTTTTTGAATGCCTGGGTGGGAAAATGGCTGCAGCAGCTCTTTGGTGCTTCCCCTCAAAGGAGTGCCAAAAGAATAGAGGAGGGTCAATGCATCCTTTTAAGTTGTCTCCAGATAGACTAAGCTCTTCTCTTTTGCCACTCTACTAAGAGAAGGGGAATTTTTAATGAGAGTTAATACTGTGCATGACACTTTCCCCTCTCTGCAGAATCACCCTCGATTTATCCATGGGTCATTTCAAAACCCATAACTTTGGTATCAAATCCTACCCTAGACCTATACATGAGGTTGACTTATAAAAGAGTATATACAGTAATCAAACTCCAGTGTCTTTTGGTTAAAAACAGACAATAGACACTTGCTGACTGGTTTTTCCAGATATTGCAATACAGAGATGTCTTGAGGAGTTCAGTATTCTCTGCCCAACAGTGGAGCCTGTGGCTTCACAATGGATGGAGTCCCAAAAGGAGTTATTTTACTGCCACAAATGGAATTTAAATTTTACTGTCCTTTTTCTCAGTGCCCACATTGCAAGAGAGGCATGGCTTTAACCACTGATATTAAACCGTAGGCAAGACAACATCTGTACAAAGTGTATGCCCATGACTTCAGCACCATCACTCTTTCTTTCTCCTATATGATTTTTAAACATCTTTTGCCTGATGAAGAAGCCAGTGGAGCTTTGAAAGCTTGCATTATGTTTTCTGTGGGTTTTTCGGGCTACGTGGTGATGTTCTGGAAGAATTCCTAATGTTTCACCAGCATCTGTTGCTGGCATCTTCAGAGAATGCTGGCATGGAAATGAGTGGAATATATATATTGTGTGACCCTTGGTTGCGAGGAAGTGATTTACATGTACATCTTTGTGTTGGTCTGTTGTTGAAAGACAAGGCCTCAGGGTGGCTATTCAGTTATTGATCCATTGTCTGCTGGGAAACACCCGTGACTCTGAGTGGTTGTCATTTGCATGTGCTGGGTCTTGATTTTGGCATTTTTCAGTACTGGTAGCCAAACTTTGTTTCCTTTAAGAGTTTCTTCTTTCCTGTTCAAGTTGTCCAGATGTTTATGGATTTCAGTGGCTTCCCTGTGCATTCTGATCTGATAATTGTTGGCATAGTCTAGAATTTCAGTTTTTTTAAACAGCATTTTATGCCCAGGATGGTTTATAACGTGTTCTGCTACTGCTTACTTTTCTGGCTGACCCAGTCTGCAGTGTCTCTCTTATTCCTTGCGTTTGGTGATCCCTATGTAGACTTGTCTGTAGTTGCATGGTATGTGGCAAAAACTGGTAGACAGGGCAAAAAGGAACTGTGAAACCCATTTCCTGGAAGATGAATTGAAACATCTAGACTGGGCTCCACAGGCTAATGGTGACTCTAGGGCTGCCAGAACAAGAAGAATCACAATGCCTAGTAGAGTATTATCTCTAGGAATCTCTAAGTCTTTCAGTGCAACTTTTAAAGTTGGCCACAGAGTTGCACTGGAGGACCTAGATATTCCTAAAGCGAGCATATTAATCAAATCCATGAATAATCAAATTCGCAAATATCAAATCCGCAAATATGGAGGGATGAATGTGTACAACCTTCATTATGCATTTTGCACATTTTAGCTGGCCAATAAAAGCATCACTCTTTTTATCTTTTTTTATTTTAATTTTAATAAATTTTATTAGTTAAAATAACATCACATCACATTACATTCAACATATAAAACAAACATACAAAACCAGTCTTTGAAGATTGATCCAACAAAAAGTAAGCTGCACATAATTTTGGGCTTTCCT
This sequence comes from Sceloporus undulatus, assembly GCF_019175285.1. Taxonomy (NCBI): domain Eukaryota; kingdom Metazoa; phylum Chordata; class Lepidosauria; order Squamata; family Phrynosomatidae; genus Sceloporus; species Sceloporus undulatus. Next base: position 77,364,717 of record NC_056523.1, on the reverse strand, counting down.
TCTCATTTTCATATTCTGGACATACATAGTTGCTAACATCTTCTTTCATCCTCCTCATCCTCCTTCTTCTTCTGCCTTCCCGTTCTCAAACCTTCTCCTTACACAGTACAACTTACTTAAGTCCTTCTCCTCCTTACTCCCTTCTACTTCACATCTTCTTTCAACCATCATCAACTTAATATCTTTCATTCTCTTCCCTTCTTACTATCTTACCTTTCATTCACAACTCCTCGCATACCAACTTCCTCCTCAACTCTTGACAGTTTCTTAGCCTCTGCTCTTGTGGAGTTCCAGAATTAGTATATTTAGTTAACTTGTTTTATTTCTTTGTTTGCTTTCATTATTTTTTAATACTACTGTTATTATATTTGGTACTATAATAAAAGAAAGAAAGAAAAAGAATTGGTGAATTGTGTTCTATTTTATTTATATTCTATTTTTATAAGATTATTTATTTATATGTTTATTATGACATAGAGGACTAACTACATCTAAAATTCTACCTCTATCATTAAAGTATATTCTAGACTCTCTCCCCCAGTCTCTTATAATTCCTCATATTTCTCTCCATTCAATCCGTATTTTAACTTCCTATGGTTCTCTTAGAATCATAGAATCATAGAGTTGGAAGAGACCGCAAGGGCCATCCAGTCCAACCCCCTGCCATGCAGGAAATCCAGATCAAAGCATCCCTGACAGATGGCCATCCAGCCTCCGTTTGAAGACCTCCAAGGAGGGAGACTCCACTACACTCCGAGGAAGTGTGTTCCACTGTCAAACAGCTCTTACTGTCAGGAAGTTCCTCCTAATGTTGAGGTGGAATCTCTATTCCTGTAGCTTGCATCCATTGTTCCGGGTCCTGTTTTCTGGAGCAGCAGAAAACAAGCTTGCTCCCTCCTCAATATGACATCCCTTAAAATATTTAAACAGGGCTATCATAGCACCTCTTAACCTTCTTTTCTCCAGGCTAAACATACCCAGCTCCCTAAGGCGTTCCTCATAGGGCTTGGTTTCTAGACCCTTCACCATTTTAGTCGCCCTCCTTTGGACACGCTCCAGTTTCTCAATCAATGTATTTTAGGACCATGTGTTAATCAATATTCTTTCTATTTTCTAAATATGTTAGAATTGGATCCCATTCTTTAAGAACTTCCTCCAGGGGTTTTAGAGACATTTTTTGTGACAATATATCCATTTCGAACATATCATTTAATTTATTTAGCCAATTTGTTGTTTCGGGTACTATTTTTAGTTTCCAGTTCTGTGCAAACAATATGCGTGCCATCATAGTCATATAAAAACAATTTTTTCATGTTTTTTTCTATTTCAGGGCCCCAAATACTTAATAGGAAAAATTCAGGTTTTAGTTGTATTTTTCTCTCTAAAATCTTTTCAACAATACTATTTATGTTCTTCCAATACTGCTTGGCTTTGCTGCATGTCCACCAACAATGGTAGAATGTCCCCGGTTCTTTGTTATATTTCCAGCATAAATTTGAATTGTTTTTGTACATTTTAGCCAATTTTTCTGGGGTGATGTACCAACATAAATACATTTTATAGAAATTCTCCCTCAAATTTTGTGATTTTGTGTACTTTCCAATTTTACTCCAAATATTTTCCCATTTTTTCAGTTCTATTGTATGTCCTATATTTTGCATCCATTGTATCATTACATTTTTGATAGTTTCTGGTTCCTGATCCAAATTAAGTATGAGTTTGTAAATGTTACTTAATCAGTTTATGTTTATCTCCAGTTATTATTTTGTCTAGTTCATTTTCGTCTTCCTCGAATCTTTGTCCTGTACTATCTATTTTGAATCACTCTTTGATTTGTAGGTAATTGAACCAGTTAATCTCTACCCCCTCTTCTTGAAGTTCTTCCAATGTTTTCATATTCCTAGATCCTCCTTCCTTTTTAATTAAAGTTCTATATGTTATCCAATTTTCCCCACCCATCATTTATCTTTCGTAAAATGCTTCCTGGGGCGAGATCCATTTGGGAATTTTCCTATATAATTTGTATTTGTATTTTTGCCAGATTTTTAATAGTGACTTCCTTATAGAGTGCCTATTGAATTTTCTGTATGCCTCAACTTTCCCATATTGTAGATAGGCGTGCCACCCAAAGTTTAGATCGTCTCCCTCTAGCTCTAATAACTTTTTATTTTCCAAATTGATCCACTCTTTTATCCAAGTAAATCACAAGCCTCATAATATAATTTTAAATTTGGCATCCCCAATCCTCCTTTTTCTTTCAAATCTTGTAGAATTTTCATTTTGATCCTCGGTTTTTTCCCATCCCAGATAAATTTCGTTATTTCCTTATTCCATATTTGAAAGGGTTTATCATTTAAAATTATTGGTACCAATTGAAATAGAAACATAAACTTAGGTAAGATAGACATTTTGATTATTGATATTTTCCCTAATGTTGAGAACTTTAGTTTACTCCAGTTTATTAAATCTTTTTAAATCTCTTTCCAAATTTTGTTGTAATTTTTATCAAATAATTCTACAATGTTCTTTGAGATATTAATTCCTAAATATTTTACAGGTTTTTTTAAAATTTTAATACCCACCAAGCATCACTCTTTTGTGGATTTTGGATTTTGTTTTACTTGCTGATTGTGTACATGATAACAGTAGTGCTGCTAATAGCTGGACTAAAAAGGATTTTTAATCCCATTATACTTTTAGCACTTCTACACTTTCTGTACTATGAACAAGTAAGGAAGTGATTTTTTTCTATAATTCCTTAACAAGAAAGAGAAATATAGTTCTTTTTTTTAAATTATTATATATTTTTAAAAGTATAACAGCTTTTTCTTTTTCTTTTACATTGATTGTACATTTTCCATTTTTTTGCCCACAATATGTACAGAAATATAGTTCTGAATAAGCAACAGTTCAAGCCTGTATTGTTTTTCATGTAGTGGCGAGGAAAGATAGAGAGATTTCCTTTAAGGCTGTGTTGTTAACACTGGGCAAAAGGGATTTTTCGTAGCTGACTTTGTCTGTTTATATGCTTGTTTAATCTCATGCCACTTACAGTTAAGTGCATGGAAAGTGTGGACCAGATCTTAGAATTTACTTTTCTAAGTGTACATTGTTGCAGTTTGAGCTCCAGGCATACCATCCCCTGATAATACTCATTATAATTGGTAGAGGAAATAAATCTTTTCATTGTTACTTTTAATGGGGGGGGGGGGGGCAGGGCTGAAATTTCATTCAGTATAAGCCAGCAACTGAGCAATGTGATGTTTCTCCAATGTTTGTTGATGCTATACCCCTGTAAAGGTAAAAGTGACTAAACATTATGGTTGTACCACAAGAGGAGTAAGGCTGTATCCACACTGCAGAATTAATATAGTTTGATATCATTTTAACTGCCATGACTCAATGCTGTAGAATTCTAGGTTTTGTAGTTCTGTGAGATATTTAGTCTTCTCTCTCAGAGCTGCGGTGCCAGAACAGAATACAAATCCTAGGTCTCCGTAGGATAGAGCCATGACAGTTAAAATGGTATCAAACTGCATAATTTCTGCAGTATGGCACCAGCCTAATTTACAGTTATAATGTGATATTCTTAAATGTTTGTTAATGAAAGACATAACTAAGTTCAGCAGGCCCTCCACATTTGCTGGGCTTACGGGTGCAAGACCCCTGTGAAAGTGGAAAAACTGCAAATGAAAAAAACATTTTTTTTTAAACTTGAGAGAACACCTCTCTAGGAACCTCTAGGCCCTTGAGCACTATTCTATGGTCAAGTTCTGGCAGAAACTGACCATAGAATAGTGCTGGAAGACCTAAAAATGCCTAGAGAAATGTTCTGTATAGGAATTCCTTGATTTTCCATCAGAAATTGACCATACAATCACACTGGAGATGTAGAGGTTCCTATAGAGAACATATTAATCAGATCCACAAATAATCAAACCCACAAAAGTAAAAGCCACAAATGTGGAGGGCCACCTGTACAAGGAATTAATTGTTTATCTCATTGCTTCAAAGTTTGGTGTGGCATAGTGCATAACATGTTGATCTTAGGCCTGACAGGATTGGGGTCTAAGTCCAGAAGTGCCAACAGTTTACTTACAATGCTAACTTATTTAATTTTGTTTTAGAAGGAAGGAAGGAAGGAAGGAAGGAAGGAAGGAAGGAAGGAAGGAAGGAAGGAAGAGTTAGTGAATACACAGGGGTACTGTTTGAATTTGTTATATAATGAACATGTATAACTTTGCCTATGAAGCTCCTCCCTCCTTTCTTAGCTGGGAGGAAGACCAGTTTCTACTATTACTTACTGTGAGGAATGGAACCTTTTGAATGGGATTAATGTGGTTATTCCCTCATGGTTTTGATCACCTAGTCATCACATCCATAGGTTGAGACTGTGCAGTTGTATTGTATAATAAGACATTGTCATCATTTATCAATATCTTTCCTTTTGAACTTTGTTATTTTTGTCACTTTGGGGGCAGAACTATTAGTTCCCTAACTTTCTGGTCAGTGAGAGAACTTGGTGCCCAATGGAATAAGTGATAGAAGTTGTTTGTCTGTAGGATGAATTGTACTGGACACAAGTGATGTATTCATCTTACATTTCCAGAATTCTTTGTTTAAATGTATAAGGCTGCAGCACATCCTGTTCGCTACACCAGCCCTCCCCTATCTGCTGCTCTCCAGATGTGCTGGAGCAAAATTCCCATTATCATCAGCACTGGACGAAGGCAGGAGAGTGGGCTTCTGAACAGATGGGGGTGGTCTAAAGAAGGCAGAGATCAAGTTTCATTGTGGGCAAGAAGGAGTATGTGTCCTTTTTGGCACATTGTGGAAGGAAGAATTACCAAGAAGAAGGCAGCTTCAAGGTCCCACAACCCTTTAGTGATCAAGGAGATGGCAGGAAGCACTTGCTCAGCCTCTGACAGTGGAAGAAGATAGTTGTAGCTGCCCTTCCAGATCTGGTGAATGGCTGGGCAAGCACACTCCCATCCTTTGAACCAACTTTCTGCTGAGGGGGGCAGAAGGGGTTATACATAATTGCATCAGTGGGTCTTGTCCATTTTTGGGTGGATAATAAGGGCAAAGACAGCAACAGAAGATCAGGAGGGCCAGAAGCAGGTATGCTGTCAAAGGCAGGCAGAGGATAAATCCAAGGCAGCATCAGAAACAGGGAGCCAGGTAGAGTCCCAGCATAGATACTAAAGAATGAGTTCTAAGACCAAGGCTTTATAAGCATGCTGGTATGCTGCCTTTGGAAAACTCCATCCTCCAGATTTGTGAGCCAGGGCTAAAAGAGCATCAGAGCCTCACTGTTAGAATCTCCAGTTCAAGACCAAGACCATCACCATGCTTGCATTTTATGTTTAAATCTGCTTATTATGAAATCCAGTCCCCTTTACCAGGTTTAGGAACTCAACTTGCTGGGGTTGTCCTGGATTTGTGAGAATCAGATGTTATTTTCATGATGCCTGGGACTGGGTAAAAATGTGTGTTTTCCTTTCTCAGCATGTCTTGAATGTTCCTCTGCTTTGTGCCTGACAGAATGGCTTTCATACAGAGAGCAATGAAGAGTTAGGTGCACCTGAATCCTTTGGTTTTCAGTTGTTTTATGTGTGTCTCAGTGCATAATGTTGGACTGATGGGGTCTGACAAGCTATGTTTTAGAATAAGGAAGTATGGGCTGAATGTATGCTTTTCATTTAAGAACTGAATGTGCTCCAGAGTTTTGGGAGCTTGGTTGTTGCTCCCAAATCACAGTTGCTATTTCTATAGGGTTCTTTGTGGCACCAAGAAAGGACTAGAGATGGAGCTAACACCTTTCTTTCCTTGTGTTTTTTTTTCTTCCTTCAGAGCTCAAGGCCACTGGCACTGCCCATTTCTTCAATTTCCTTCTCAACTCAACAGACTACCGCATCCTGCTGAAGGATGAAGATCATGACCGTATGTACGTGGGAAGCAAAGATTACATCCTTTCACTGGACCTTCACGATATCAACCGGGAACCCCTGATTGTAAGGGCATTTTTCTTATTTGACCAGGAACAGGGAACAGTTTTTTGGGAAGGACAATTTGCAAGTTTTGAGGTTAGGGAAGATTTCAGTTCAGTAGGAAACAAAAATGTCCCAGAAATTCTCTGTGGCAAGGTTGGAGTAAACATGTAAATACTGCCTGTCATTTATAGAGTGAGTGTATCTTCTGTTCTTTCAGTGATTGTGTGGTTAATTTTTCCTGTTGTTTAGTGCAGCCTTGTTTATTATGGTGCCCTCCAGATACTTTGGACAGCAACTCCCAGCATTCAGGATCATTGTCCATGGTAGCCGGAGCTGGTGGGAACTGATGTCCAGAACATCAGGAGGACAAAAGATTGGAGAAGGCTGATTTACTGCCTGGAGCATAATGACAGTGAAACTTATCATCCTGGGTCACATCACCCTATGATTTTTCCAGGTTAAGCTTTACTTCCTATAATTCTAAAACACCAGACCAACTATGGAGTCTATAGAAAAGAAATTTAAACTGATCAACAGACTCTTAAGAGTTCCCTGTTTTTTGGGTTTAATTATTTGTTTTTAATTTTATGTGCTCTTTTCTCTAGACTTTGGAGTGCACAACATTTGTGCTAGTAAGGTTCTTGTTTCAACAAGATGAGGCATTAGTGGTAGCACCAGCAATAGTATACCTACTTTTATATATGGACTATATATCATATTGTATAAGTGTATAAGTAAAGATTTATACATATGATTGATGTATTTGCAGAAGTACATTTTCATCTTTACTGACAAGCCAAAAAGTATGATGTGCATGCCATCACCAGGAAGGGAGATTGTCTTGTTGGGGGTGGGTAGAACCACTGTCTTGTGCATTTGTATGTTACATTTATATCCTATGTTTCCTCCAAATAATGAGATGTTACTAGTGTGTATGTGTTTTCACAATCACATATATGTGTCTCCTTTTGTGTCGTGTCTTTTTAGATTGTAAGCCTGAGGGCAGGGAACTGTCTAACTAAAAAGATTATATGTACAGCGCTGTGTAAATTTACAATGCTTTATAAATAAAGGTTAATAATAATAATAATAATAATAATAATAATAATAATAATGTCTAGGAGAGGTAATTTTGTTCTCACTTACCCATTTTTAAAAAGTGAACATTCCTTGTAGGAAATCTTCATTTTCTAAATAGCATTTTTAAAGTTTTATTTTTGTTAAATAAAACTAAATCTTTTTAAAAGTGTGGCAAGTGTACATGTTGAAGGGTTGTTTGGTATCATTATTTTTACAGTGACAAAGTTCAGTAGGTGTCTGTGATACTTTCTAAATGGTATTTAACACAGCATTCACTAACAAAATTGATGTATTTTTGTCCTAGGCAAAATATGTTTTTGTATGTGACTTCTTCCCCAGCATACAATGCTGGAAAATGCATTCACCCTCACAACAGAAGGGTTATTGTTGGGAAATATATGTTGAACTAACTTGTAACATCCAAACATTTCCCATACTCCAAACTGAAAGATTCATAATGACCAGGATATCCCAAAGTCTAACTTCCCATGAGATTTGCCAGTCTGGTACTGGGATTAAGAATGGGATGCATGTACCTTTTATGTAGGGATGCAGTGGTTCAAGTGGTTAAGACACTGATTCTGTTGATTTCAAGATAAGCAGGCTGGCAGTTCAAGGCCCAGGTGCTGCATGATGGGGTGAGCTCCTGTCACTTGTCCCAGCTTCTGCCAACCTAGCAGTTCGAAAGCATTCAAATGCAAGTAGGTAAATAGGTGCCACTTCTCAGTGGAAAGGTAACAGCGTTTGGTGGAGTCATGCTGGCCACATGACCGCCAGAGCAGTCCTTGGACAATGCTGGCTCTTTGGTTTAGAAACGGAGATGAGCACCACCCCCTACAGTTGATTATGACTGGACATTCATGGCAAGGGACTACCTTTACCCTTTATGTATTGCTCTTAGTGTGGTACTTTGAAGAGTTAAAGTACAGGACTGAAAATGTTGTTTTGTCTGGCAGATCCACTGGCCTGCGTCTCAGCAAAGGATAGATGAGTGTGTCCTGTCAGGGAAGAATATTAATGTAAGTACTTTTGGTGTAGTGTTCATGCTCTTACATAGAAGGTGTGCTCAAACTGTGGCACTCACACTTCCCATCAGGCAGTCACTGAGAAGAGCAAATACTGTCTGACTACTCTATCACCAGAACCTCGCAGGCTTTTTTGCTCCCTGAAGCAGCATGGCAGATGTTGCCACTACTTGAGTCAAGGTGCACAGTACCCAAATCCATTTTATTCTAGCATGTGAGGCAGAAAATTCCACAATCACTTCTTCCTATCGGTAAAATACAGGGATAAAGTAGATGATTAACACTTTTCTATGAGGGGAGAGTCTCATTCTGCTCTCTGAGGGGGCAGTCTCATTCTGTCTAATGGTAGGTTTTGCCCTACTTGACAGCTATATCTGCCCCTTCTTATCTCCTGTATATTTCTACTTTTTCAGATGAACTCAATTCCTTCCCTGTAAGGGTGTGCTGCATTCAAGTCTGCTGTGTTCACTAATAATTGGCTTTTCTGAACCATAGTTGTAATCTTTTTCTGCTTCTAGATATTTTCAGTATTTGAGCACAAACATTAGTGTCTCTGAAGAAATCTGTAACCAATGCATAGAAAAACAGGGACATTTTGGTTTTAGTAAATAATAATAATAATAATAATAATAATAATAATAATAATAAACCTTCCCTATGTCTGCCTAAACACATGGCAGGTTTTCAAATAGGACTGAATGGAATTGCACCGAAAAATTGGTAAGAAGGCTTTGCCATTCAGTGATGGTATCAGCATGGCCTGGCACAGCAGCTGAAGGCAGCCACTTGACCTGCTCATCCCAACTCCTCTTGCAAGAGGATGGAGATATGGCCAGTACTTGCAGCTTATGCCTTCTGTCTAAAGACAGCAGCAGTAGCTGCTGCTGCTGCTGCTAACTTATTGTTAGAGGGTCATGGAACACCAGTTTAACTTTCAGTAAGGTGAAGATGCCTTGTCAGCAGTAGGTGAGAGAAATTAGGAGATTTTTTTTTCTAAATACAGCTAAGCTCATATCAACAGTATTGTGTGTTGCATTTTTCTCATCTCAGTAGGAGGAAGCCAGAAGTCAGATGTTACCAAGCTGTTTCCTACAGGCAGAATTGGACCTTTGGCCAACTGACCTTGAACTCTGTCCTTCTGGGATTTCTCAGCTGCTACTGTTCAGGGCTCAGTCACAGAGCAGCCGAGCTGGCTTAGCAAAGGAAACCGAGTTTGCTTGCTTATTTCCCACCCTACTGAACTCTGTTACCCTTGGCTCCAGCCCAGTTATGCATGATCCCCCTAACTGGGGGCATGAGGCAAAGAAGGAAACATGAGCTGTGAGGAGGAAACTGGACTCAGACACATTGCACCTTCCTCCATGCCTGGTCTTGAATCCAATTAGTTAATGAGCTTAGGCCTTGCCAACACACTGCGTGTACCCTCTGGGAATTGCTCTACCTGCCCTCTGGGCCTCACCACTATCACTCATCTATGAGTTATTCACCCCAAGCTTTGTGAGTTGGTCTGTTTCCAGGACCTTAGTGTCTCTTAATGAGCAGAGAGCCACAGGCTGTCTTGAATGTGTTTTCTTTCTGCCTCCCCTGAGTAGATAAGGCCCAAAGACATCTCACTGGTCCGTTACAAGGAATTTTCATGAATGTTTTTCTTATTCATGATATTTTCTCTGGCTTTTGAAAGTGAGCAAGAACAGGAGTTTGAGGTTTGCCAACCTGAAACCCAAATATTTCTCTGCAATCTTACAGCTATTATTTTCTCAGCCTTCAGATAAATTGACTGAGGAGGGAGCACAAGGCTGCACCATTTGTAATATACTTCACCTACAGAGCTGCTGTAACTTAAGATGTGGAGAAAAAATGTTGGCTCCAGAAGGGAATTTTATTTTGAAATTGTTCCAGTAGGGATGCTATATAGAACAGCAATGCCCAACTAGTGTGCCCTCCAGATGCACTGAACTGCATCTTCCAGAATTATCCACCCTCCAGCATATGGAGAATAGATACCAAGTTGGCAGAGATTGATATAGAGGAAGATCAGGAAAACCATCTCTGAAGTACACCAAATCATAACTGGAAAAGGTGCTGCAGGGAATGGAGCCAAACGATTTAATTGCCAATTCTCAAAAGAGCACCATGCCTTGGTTGGCTCAGTCTTAACTTGTGCTAAATGTTAGTGAAGGGAACCATACCCAGACCATTCAATGGGATGTGATGGGACTTACTGCCTTTGCAGATTGCTTACATATGATGCAGAAGCAATTGTCTGATTTCTTCCATATCTGTGTAAATCACTGGTTATGTTATGACAGGGAACAGAATAATTCCCCTCCCTTCCTTGAAACAGAAGCTTAGACTAACTCAGAATGTCCCCTTGCTTTCCAGGGTGAGTGTGGGAACTTCATCCGCCTTATCCAACCCTGGAATCGAACCCATTTGTATGTTTGTGGTACTGGAGCATACAACCCTGTCTGCACCTTTGTCAACCGGGGCCGCAAAGCACAGGTGAGGTATTGTGGGAGCAGGGTACAGCTGGAACTGCAGTCAGAGCTGGCTGTGCAGAAGAAACATATGGACTTGGTCTTCAGCCATGCTAAGTGAATTGCCTCAGGCTACAATCACAGAGAGACCAAAGGGGAGAGCCTACAGCTGTGTTTGAGTCACTCAAGCCAATTGATTTGGCATCACTGAGATGTGGGACCTTTTCACTCTCTTACATTGGTTTGTTTATTATATTTATACCCCCACTTTTCCTCCAGGAAGCTCAAGACAGTATCCACACAAGACAGTATGTACTACATTATTTTATAATCTCAGTAACCCTATAAATTGAGGATTGGCAGGGGCTGAGTAGAGCCAAGTCCAAATTCCATGGCTGGGTGGGGATTTGAACTTGAGTTTCCTATGTCCTAGTCTTAACACTAATCATTATCCCACAGTGCTCTTCCAAAAATTAAGGTTCAGCACAAGGGCAAGAAAAGGACATGATATAGAATTGGTTTTATAGATAAAGTAGAGAATGATTAAGACATAATAGATGTTCCCATCCTTACTTTTGATATCCTTACTTTATCTTTCTCTATTCTGGACCAGTAGCTCACTTTTCAGAATAGTGGGCTTATTCTACTCACTGTTTGGGATTGGCTGCAGCAAATGTCCCAAGATCTGGACAGTAGACAGGGGAAAATAAATTTTCAGAAATGTACTCAAGCATCACATACACTTTAGCCTTGATCTCCCCTCCCCCAGATAATGGATTGCAGCTAGGGTTGCCATAAGTCAGGACCTCCAAACCTGGACAAATGTAGGACAAAATTTTCAAATGTAGGTCACATTTTTTTGTGTGTGTCCTACATTTGAAAAGGAGCCTCGCTGAGGGGAGGTTTTCCTTCCCTGCCTGGGCCCCATTCTCACCAGCAGAGCCCAAGTGGGGAAGGAATCCTGCCCTCAGTCCAGGGGTGGGGGAAATCCCAGGGGCGGGGGCAAACTGGGGCGGGACCATGCAGACCCACCCCAAACCAGGAAAGTCCCGCCCCCAGGCGGGATATGGCAAGCCTAATTGCAGCCTGGGTTCAGCCCCTGGATCTCCAGGTTCTAGCAAAGAGTGTTTCCACCTTTCTGATGGTCATTATTATACCTAGAGCTTATGAAATGCTGTACAGATTCAATTCTGAATAATTACGTTTTTTTGTGCTATTTAAAAGAGGGATCCCAAAGAAAGTGGAAGCTTCTGAGCAGCCATACCAAGGATCTTCAAGCCAATGCAGCATCACCTTAAGCATCGAGAGTCTCAAAAACCCCTCAGTATAAGGGATGGCTTTTCTGATTTCTCACCCTGAGTACAAAGCCTTTTCAATAACAACTAACTGCAGAATCACAAGCTAGCTCCTTTTGTTTTTGTTTTTGTTTTTGAAAGGGCCTGTATTTAAGGCATGCCTGCAAAACCAAGTGAAGATACAGGCAAGTCTTGCATCACATGATTCCATGTGCCCTAGATGTAGGACAGCAAGGGAGAGCTGTGCACAAGTATTCTAGTTGAGGCCTGACCAAGGCAGAATAGAGCGGCACTATTACTTCTCTTGATGAGTTGTAGTCTAAGATATGTGCAAGGCAACAAGTTCCCCAGCCTTTATTTATACTGACAGATTTTGATCTGTGTGTATACTGTGTTGTATAAATTAGTGCAAGGTTCTCAGTCTTTGCTTCTCCAGATGTTGTGGTCTTCAGTTTACAGAATTCCAAACTGCTTTCCAAAAAAACTGGAACTTCTAGGAGTTAAAGTCCAAAACATTCTGAGAATGAACATTTAAGAACCAGTACATTGGCATGTACAGTCTGCCCTCCGTACTCATTGATTCTGTATTCATGAATCCAACCATCCATGACTTAAAATTAAAAAAGAATCCCAAAGCAAACCTTGATTTTGCCATAAGGGACACCATTTTACTCCGCCATTGTATATAATGGGACTTGAACCTCCATGGCTTTTGGGAGTCCTGGAACCAAACCCCAGCAGATACCAACGACCCACTGCATCAATCAAAAGGGTTGTATGGCATTGCTATAGGTAGTTTGCATTAGGTTCTCGTGTTTTAACCAGTTCAGTTTGAGCCTCCATAATAATCCCAAGGCTGCATAAAAACTGTAGCCTTAAAGTGTAATCCAGTGTCTCATAAAAAACCATCCATACTGAAAGAAAATTGTCTGCCTTGGTAGATTCTTTCTGTTTTGCACATATTTTTCCATTTGCCTTGTATGTGCTTGTCAAAATAACCACAGAACACCAACATGGGAGAAAGGCCACAACTTTATTAAACCATTGGTAGGGTTGGCACAAAGCATAAGGTCAGGATCTGTGCAATCAAACAACCCATTGTTGTTTGATTATCCAAAGCCGGGTCCCTACCCGGTGCTTGGGATGACCCGCCCCCAAGGCCGGGCCCACCAATGGGCAGCCTTGGAGGACCGGAAGCTCCGCACCAGCAAGCCCGGCTCCCAGAGCGTCCCCGGGCCGGAAGGGCCGCCCCTTCCGGCCCCACTAGCCAATCGGGAGCCGGGCAAGCCCCAGAGCATTCTGGGGCTTGTAGTTTTTGCCGCTCTACAGTGGCAAAGCAGTCTGCCCCGCGAACAGGGCGACTGCATTTTCTGTCAGTTTGGAAGTATGATATATTTCTTACTGTCATTTCAAAATTGATGGCACTTCATTAGATTTTTATTAATAAGACTTTAGCTGTATATAAGACATTCCCAGTTAGCTAAAAATTATACTTCTTTACACTGAATCGTTCAGCATAGGCAAATAATTTTTTTTTTAAAAAAAACCTTCTGTTTTTAATTGGATTTATCATTTGCTCCCACTACATTTTGGAACAACCCCATCAGATATAAGCAAAATCAACCTTGTAATTACTTTTACTATACTACTATCACTTTATGTTTCCTCTATTATATTTTCCTTGAACTAGAGATCATTGATTGTTTAAAAATGGCATAAAGAGAAGCTTTGTGTGTATGTATGTAATGGATTTCCCCAAAAATTTGAGCAGTGAAAGTTTATCTTCCAGTTGTGGGATTGTAGTTCCCAGCTTTCCTCACTATTGGCTGTACTGGGTTGGGCTGCTGGGACCTACAATTAAAGAACAGGAGATGATGAGAACAGCATATATGCCAGATACATAACATATATTTTTAATTAGTTTTTTGTGGGATTTTCTGGCTATGTGGCCATGTTCTAGAAGAGTTTCTTCCTGACGTTTCATCAGCATCTGTGGCTGGTATCTTCAGAGAAAGCATCTTCTCTGAAAATGTCAGCCACAGATGCTTGCGAAACGTCAGGAAGAAACTCTTCTAGAACATGGCCACATAGCCCAAAAAACCCACAAAAACTATGGATGCCAGCCATGAAAGCCTTCAACTTCACATATATTTTTAACTTCATTCCATATACTGATATGTCAAAATTTTATTTTTTTACCCAAAAAGAGTACCTCCCTCAACCCATGGTAAATAATTTTAAAAATCTTTGCATTGTATTTATTCTGTACTTAACCATTTTTCCTCATTCGATGCAGACTAAGCCAGCACAGTATGGAATTACAGCACAGAACAACTTGATGTTAGGAAAGGCTGCTCTTTCTTTCAAAATCTTTTTCTATAATGTTTTGAATGGTCTTTTGCAGGTTTTTAAAACATCCATTAAAATAATGAGTGTGTTTTGTTATACTACCAAAATGTTAGATCCTGTAACTAGTGGAAGATTATAGAACAGAAATGATAACCTCAGGGCTATAGACATTTTCAAAATGTGGAAGATTTCCTGCAGAGGAAGTACCCTTGGTGTGATACTTCTGCATCTGAGAATTAATCCAGCAATCTGGCAGATGGTGAAAATCAAGGAGTAGCTCAGGGTGGGAATCATGCCACCTTCCAGATGTCACTGGACTGCAACCCACAGCAGCTGTTGCTAGCATAGCCAATAGAGAGGAACGTTGGGAGCAGCAGTCCCAACAACATCTGCAAGGCTGAACAGATCCCATCTCTGACTCAGAAAGATCCAAGACAGGTCATAAATATTTAACGTGGGGGAGGGTTTAGTCTCAGTGGAAGCATCTGTTTGCATTTGACCGAGCAGTGAGACTTCTGCATGCTGTCTTCTCTGGCCAGACCCTGCCATTCCTGCTTCTCTGGCAGGTTGCTCTGCCAGCGCTAACTCTCTGCTCCTCCTCTCCTCAGGCTTTTGAGCTGAACCAGTCCATCCAGCAGGGAGGACGGGGAAGTAGAGCAGTTGACTCCTCCCTCCACCCGTCTTCAGTGGAACGCAAGGTGGGAATTGCGCTCTGCCCTGCCATGCCATTCCCTTCCCCAAGGACGCAGCTGGCTCCTTCTCCAGCATGCCCGAGCCTGGGCTCTCTAACCCTCATTGTCAACTGGCATGCACCTAACAACTAACTAACAGGGGGAAGGGACCAGACCCACTGAAATAGGGCTGGCCCCTAAGTTCACCCCTCCCCATCCAGCAATGAGCGCGTTTCCTGTGCAGCCTCTCCTTGCGTCCCCCTTTTTTGAACTAACTCCTTCTTCCCCAGGCTCACTCAAGTCTTGTGCCAGGAAAGAACACTCTCAAGATATTTTTTTCCATATCTTACTGTGCAGAATAGATTTGTGTATCAGGCCATTAGAAATCTGTACAAGTGGACTTGCTGTTCCAAACAAATATTTGACTGAAGTGGGGATGCATGAATAATAGGCATTTGGGCAGATTGAAATTATGATGATGGTGGGAGGTTGGTGTATTGATCTGTTACATATGCTTCAGAGTGTGAATAATACCATGTAATTTCTGACTAAGGAGGAAGAGAAGACATGAATTTATTAGTTTTGAAATGTATGCTCCTCCTACTGGATGTGCAGTTCAGAACCAATGCAAGAAACTGCCTTCATAATTTCCATTCTGGTTTTTGTCACTGTCACTCAGTTAGTGAGGTTCACAAACAGAAAGTGGGCAAGGGAGCATCACATTTTATATAATGTTGGTTATGAGGAATTGTGTGACTTGAATTACAGAAATATGTCCTCCCCTGCTGAGATTGGTCAAAGGAACTCTTTCAGTTGTTCAGCCCATATAGTTTTCAAGTAACAAACAGAATAAAAATATCATCGAATCCAGCTGCATAGAAGTAGTTCCTCCATTGGTCTATGAGCATATGAACCAGTCTTGCTGAGCATAATTCCTTCTGCACAAGAGATTGGATTAGACTGAAATAGCATTATATTTTAACTATTGGTGTAGGTTGCATTAAGGAATGTATTCGCCCATTTGTAAAATCATGCTAAATAATGAGTTTCTGTTTCTCTGTGGCTTTCAGTAGGATGAAAAGCTCCTTGCATTGAACAGTAGATCCTACCTTGTATGTATTTGAGATGGGACTACTAAAAAAAAGTGGGTTGCATGTTCTATTCTGCTCTAAACTGTTCTTGCTGAAGCTGAAATTTTCAAAGTTTAGAAACTTATAGCTAGGGATTGTAAGATGATCTGATCTGTCAAACACAACCCTGAGATCTCAAATCTTGTTAATGTTGTGGTGTTATGATTTCAATAGAAAACTTGAATTCACTTTAAAATCCAAGATAGCTCATTGTGCCTGTCATTGGTGTTCATGGCAAAAAGACGGGGGCACCACAGACAGATTGAGACTGGCTCAGCATCATCCACAATTTCCCGGTCTGTGAACCCGATTGATGCCTCAGCATTTTCTTTCTTTCTCAGACTTTGTCTGCTGAAGATTCCCCAGTTTTAGATATTAATTGCTTCTCTTGTGGGGTGCAAAGTGAACACTGCTGCTGGGTGTTTTTTTTTTAATCAAAAGATGTTGTTCAACTGAACCAAAAGCAAGGGCAGGGGAACTACAGCCCCCAGGCATAACCTGGCCTTTAGATGTTCGCCATCCTGCCTGCACAGGATCCGATGCAAGCCTCTTCCCTTGAAAGGTAGTGGAAAATTGAGGCTTTGTTATCTTCAATCACCCATCTGAGATAGTGGGCATTTGCTTTATTCACTGTGCACACCATCCCAACCAAGACAACAAGCAGTATTGAAGACTGGCCAGTGACCTTGTGGCTCAGCTAGCATCCCTAAGTACTGGCAGAACATGCAAGGGTTTTTCCTATCCCTCCTAATGTGGGGATGGGGGAATCAGAGAGCTAAATCTTGTGAGCATTTTCTTCTAAGCACTTTCTTTCTCCTCTCCCTCTTACCTACACAGAGGGAGGAGAATGCCTTGGGACCTTGGGCATCTTCAACATTCTACACTTGTCTTCTATAGGCATCAGCTGGGAGTACTCTTTTTTCCTTTCTTCTCTGCCCCCCCACCCCTCATGTTGGGAAGGAGGATAAATGAAACCAGATCCCTGGCTGAAATGGCAAGTCAAGGGACTCATTCCCACTATGATTTAAAGCAAATTACTGATCAGGTTATATGACCGTCATTTCCATTTGAAACCTGTTTCAATTCTACTTTGATTTATTTCTGTTGTGATAAAGCGAGGCCATTGCAAAAAAATAAAAATAAAAAAAGTTTTCCCAGACATTAGTTTTCTAGCGGTTCTTTTGGAAAGAATCGATTCTGGAGCATGTTCAACAAGTGGGAACAATGGGTCTGAATCTCATCATTCTGGAGGGCAGGGACTAATGGCAGAGGGGTGTTTACCATCCCTCCTCAGTTTTTGGTAGATCCACCATACCCCCCTCTCTCAGTGCTGCCTTTGTCCTTGTGGTATGACCTAAGGGTGCATGATTTTTTTAAAAAAAATTGATAAAAGATTCGAATAATTGATTTTGCAACTACTTGCAATCAGTGAGATAAGTAGTTGCAAAACAAATGAATCAAATTATCAATTTTTTTAAAAAAAATGATAGAATATTCAATTCATTGATTTTGCAGCTACTGGCAATCAAGTAGTTGCAAAACCAATTAATAGAATCTTCTATCAATTATATATATAGTGCCCAAGCCGGGCTGCCCGCTTACATCACTGATGACACACAGATGATTGACATTCATTTTAAAGTGGCACAAACTAGTGGACATGATAATTGTGCCAAAAAAGAAGCTATTACAAGGGGATAATGAAAAGATCTGCTTTCATAGGGAGAATGATGGCCTTTTTGGAATTGATTTACCAACACAGAGCAAAGGCAAATCCCAAACCAGTTTAAATGTATGTGAAAATGAGACCAAGGATTCCATTCAGTCCACAGTGGGCTGCAAAAGGGGGAATCTCTGATTACTTCACCTCTGGCCTAGATGATTCTGTGCTGTTAAGTCAGATGGAGACAATGGATTGGATCGAAACTAAGTCATGCTTGGAATGAAACTGAGATTGCTTGTCATAATAAATGTCATCCATTAATTTCACCAGATTTACTCAAAGCATGACTGAATCTGAATTGAACCCTACAATAATTGTTTATCATTATTACCTTCCTTTTGGGTACCACATAAGGAGCATTATATTTTCTTACATGGCTTAGATTTGACAAAGAGCACTTGCTCCATTTTTTTTTGGGGGGGGATGATTCCTATTGGATCCCCTTGTGATCAACTTCTAATAAGAATTGCATTATGTTCTGTCCTTATGAAACAGGGAGAGCTTTCTATAGAACAATCAAGGTGTCAGAAATGGCAGGCATGACTTCCTAGCAGGCTGTTGTCTGCTGTCTGCAGGACTTATTAGATTTTGTGTATGTCAGTAGATGATCTCACTCAAAGGCCAGCTTTTAGTATTTCTATCCAACTTTTTGTAGCTTGAATCTGCTCCTTGTTCTTAACATGCTATTTATACTGTCACTGACTATACCGTGCATTTTAACAGGCTGATAGCAACTTCAGAATCAGCCTCACTCTGTTCACTCACTTGGGCATTGTCAACATATGTTTGACATATGTTAGAAAAAGTAAGCTAGTCTTCAGTGATATCCTACTGCTGTTGACCTCCCAAGCCATTAGCTCAAGGGCTCCAAACCATTAGCTCAAGGGATAGGGAAGAGAGTATGGTGGGTTCCCTCCCCCCGCCCAGATTATGGAGATGTCTAAAGAGGTAGGGGGTGTAGCAAACACATGTCACATCCTGCTTCCAATTTTGAGATCCAAATAAACATCCAAATAAAATTCCTTTCCTGGTTTGACTACCAGTGAGTGGAACCTATGTTGTTACTTAAATGTACAGTTTGTGACATTTTCATTTGTCCTCCTCTAAAGACTGCTATACTTAAATGTCCAGCAGCTGCTTCATCCCAAACATGATGGTCATACTTAATTTATTTGAATCCAGTGTAAGGAAGTACATTTGCTTTTGTATTCAGGCAATGGACTTTTATGGACAGATATCCCCACTTGAATAAAGAGTACATTCAACATGAGGTACTCTTTTAAGTCATTCTTGCTGTGCTATATGCTTTAGCAAAGCAATCATATGTCTCAAGTGACAAACCAGAGATGTAGATGCTGTCATAGCTTGCCCAGAGATATGCATGACACATGTCTGTGGAAAAAAGCTGGATTTTTGTGAGCCTTAAAGTGATTCACTTATAAGATGCAAATACTCTTCCCAGTACAGTATTTTCTTGTGTTTATGTTATATGAGCCTATGTTTGTACACATGCCCATGTATGCCCTTAGTTAGTATATATGGTGGTGATACTTTTATTATCTACAGAAGAAACAGGGGATACATCGCAAGATGCTCCAAAGATAGTCTGTAGAAAAACTCAACACATTTTGGCCTAAGTGTATTCTTAAGGCCTTCTTCAGGGGATCACTTAGAATCAAACTTCAGTCATTTCTGATGTGTGATACTCATTTGTACAGTAAAAGATTTGGAGAGCCTGGTTCAGAAATTTCTGTTGAACAGTTTTTTGATAGAACATTTGAAAGTTTGCATTGGGGAAGGGGGTAGGTGGCTCTAATGAAGATATAGCCTGCTTGTGAATACAGAAATTACATCAGAAAGGTAGGATGGGAAGTTACCAAGCAAGCATTTTATAGAAATACAGTAAACTAAAGGTCAGATAAATAAAAAGCACTAGAAAAATCTGGCACTGAAAATCTGTTAATCTGGCACTGAAGAGACATCAAGTTAGATGTCAGGTAACTGCCAGTAATTCCCAGCAACTACCTGCTGCACCAGAAAGAGTTAGAGAAATAGCTCAGGAAGAGATCGTTGGGCAAGTGTGGGAAGAACTTGGCCTTCCAGATGTTGTGGACAATAGCACCTATCATCTCTTTCAGCATGGCCAGCATTTGTGAAACATCTGAAGGGCCCAAGCATCCTCACTATCTTAGGGTCTAAGTAGGTACAGGTGGAGGCAAGGAATCTTTTAACTATCCCAGTTCCAAGCCAATGAGACCCTGCACTGATAGCCCTGTTTAAACATTTGAAGGGATGTCATATTGATGAGGGAGCAAGCTTGTTTTCTGCTGCTCCAGAGACTAGGACCCGGATGCAAGCTCCAGGAAAAGAGATTCCACCTCAACATTAGGAGGAACTTCCTGACAGTAAGGGCTGTTCGACAGTGGAACAAACTCCCTTGGAGTGTAGTGGAGTTTCCTTCCTTAAAGGTCTTTAAACAGAGGCTAGATGGCCATCTGTTGGGGATGCTTTGATTTAGATTTCCTGCATGGCAGGGGGTTGGACTAGATGGCCCTTGCAGTCTCTTCCAACTCTATGATTCTATGAACATTCTACCACTGCCTGTACCTAGCGAGATCTCCTTGGATATGCCTCTGCCTTTGGATGTGTCTGCATGTTTTGGCTGGCACCCCTGTGTCTAATGAAATTATATATTAGGACCTCAAATTCCATATGTTCATAATAGTGTGTCTTCTTTCATTTTGGTCACTCATCCCAACTCTAATGCCCCTAATGCTGCTCACACTGACTCAGCTCATTCCACTGAAAGGAGCTGACTTCAGCCATTTGTCAGGTGAAACATAGACAATAGAAAAGGCCCTGAAAAAAGTGCTGACACCACTCAGAAAAGCCCAGTGATGGGCATCAAAAGGATGAACTTAATAATGGTTTGAGTTAATGATGTTTGAACTATGTGTTTTTCATCTCCTGTTCTTTCCAGTTTTCATACCATCCCTTTCTTAGAACACAAGGTTGTAAACTGCTGTGCTTTTACCATTTATTCAGAAACAAACGTCCTCATCCATTCCTGTAGTCAATATTGGTTAATAAATAGCCACAGTTGGAGAATAGTTCCTGCATAATTGTTGGTTGTGGGCTGTCAAAGAAAATAAGACGACTATGTTACCAAATGGGAAAATACAAGTAGCAATTCCCCCCCCCCCCCCGATCCACAAAGATGTATTCTAATCTCTTAATTGACAGTTTATTAATTTTCTTTGATTTTTTTAAGCAGAAACATTTTTGTGATATTCCAGTTAAAACATTTTCACGGAAGAGGGGGATTAATTTTGACACATCACATTTAAACCATCACATGGTTTAAATAATAGGCATGCTCTAAACAATAATACACACTTCATTTATTTCAATGATAGTATTGCATTTGTGCTTTACTTTTCCCCATTTAAATCTGTGAAGATTGCAAGTGCTTAAACTGACCAAGATTGTGCTCAAGCCATCAAAAACAAAATATCTCTGATTCTCTGCCCTCCACCCAATAGTATTTACTGAAACCTCTTCCAAATGGTTTTTGAAAAGGTTAGGGTGAAGCTGCTTCTGTTTAGACAGTGAATCCACTTTCAATTTCATCAATGTTTCTACTGGAGCTTCTTTGAGTTGTGTAGGAGCTTTCCCAGTGCTGAGACTTATCCTGACAGCTTTCGCACTGGGACAGTGATTGCAATCAGAGCAACTACAGGAGGGGCAGTAAAATCAGAAGTGGATTCACTGCTCCCAGAGCAATGGATCCATCAGATACCACTTGTTTCTGACCAGTGAATTCCAGATATCTCCTTAAAAAGATCTGTATATTCAAGGGACTTTGTCTTCCTCAAAGGCTAATTCTGCTATCTTGGCTTGACAGACCCCACATATCTTTCTTCCACATTGACACCTAGAGACATGATTATCATCCTAGCTAACTCTTCATAATTCCAGAGGTAGGTAGTGAGATACTACTTGAGAATGAATGGCATTATGTGTCATTTGTTTTATGATACAAGCAGTTTGAAGAATATTCACACACAGTACATGTTTCAGCCTAATATGTAAGGCCTGCATCACATCCGCTCTGGTTATCATGGCTTGTTTGCCTTTGATTGTCTTCCAAAAGAAATGTGAAAGATCTGTGGTTATGTGTTATTTCAAGGAAAGGATGTGACTTGTCACAAGGTATCTAAAAGCTTTCAGAGGTTCTCTGAAATGCTTCAGTGGATAGATATAACTCATGCCACATTCACACAATTATCTCAGTTTCACAGATCCTTATTACACTTCATCTCTGATTCACACACTGTCAAAAACGATGCAACTTTTTATATACTTTCATATGTGGCTAGGTAGCACTTAGTCGATCTGGAAATGAAGCACTAACACTGTTCATACACTGTAAAATACATTTTCCCATCACCCCCAGTGGTTTTACCTGCTGGTCTTCAAGAGGTTTCTTATAGTAATATAATCTGTTAACCTGCAAGTGAAACAGGTTTCTGTGGCGATGTTCCTGAAATTTGCCTTGAATGTGTCGTGTGATGTTTCCAAGAGATGAGCTCTAGAGGTATGACTGGTCACCTGTTAGTCCCTACTGTATTATGGACATTATAACTGCTTCATATTCAGATTTGCAATCATCATACTATTGCCATGCTGGCAAATGACCCTGAAACCCACAAAAGCCAGTAACCTATCTGCAATGACAGCAGACTGTTCTGGGGCCAAGCAGGATACTGCATGATGATGTGATCAGCCCCTTCCACTGAAGGGCAATGCTGTGGGGAGCAGACACAGACTCTCACAACTCTTCATCACAGTTTTGCTTACTGGCAGGAGAGGCTGGTCATGCCCTCCTGCAGTGCAGCACTCTGGCCCCAGCACAGACTTTAATCACTCCAGATGACTGCCTGCCGTTTAAGGTGAGTTTCAGGAGGCAGATAGAGAAAGTGTAGCTACAACATCATAGCTATGTGTTTTATGCAGGATCTTTGTGGTATAATTTCTGTGCATGGCTTTGTAAATTAACACCATTAAGATAAAGATTGTGTGAAATAGTGTTGTAATATTAACAATTTACTTTTCCTATTATGCAGCAGGTTTATTCGGGGCAAAAAAGCTACCCTGATAGTTTAGATACTGAACAGATACTTTGGGTCTGGAATGATATTTGGGAGATGATGTTCATATAACTTCACTGAAAAGTCAATGCAGTGGCTGTTCAGAGACTGACTCTGCTGTAGCTTTATAGATAACTGATCTGGAATTGTTATAGAACTGTAAATCAACAGATAACATTGTGGTGGGAATTAGTATGGCATGCAAATATCAAAGGGAATACTGTCAATTGGCAATGTGTTAACAACAACTTCTGTTCCTCCATTACTCTTGGTCCAGAGTCATACTTCAGCCACCCCATGGAGGTTGCTTTAAAATAGATCTCCTTGGTGGTTTGGATGCTGGCTTCTAAAGGTGAGTTATTTGAATTGGGTTGCAACATAGATTAGTTATTTTCACCGTACTGTATTATGGTCTCAAAAGCAAAAATATTTAAAAGGCTTCTAAGTAGTACAAGCAGGGCAGAGGGGATAGTTTGCTCTGCATGGTGAGCTAGTGAACTTGCTGCATAGTGTAACCACCAGGGAAAATGATTTAAGGCAGCTTCCACACATTGCTTGCATCATGTGCTAGTGTTTCCTTATGTCCTGGTGTTGGAACTTTCAGGGAGGATTCCATTCCAGAAAGATATGTTTGGACAGTGTGACTCGTGCATGCAATATCTTGTATGTCACATGGTTTTAGATTTCTTCTGTTTTAAAGTTGCTTTAAAAGCCAAAGGTAAAAGTGTGTGATAACATACATCATTTGACTATCCATTGCCTTCCATTGCAGGATTATATATTCTACCTGGAACCAGAGAGGCTGGAGTCAGGAAAAGGAAAATGCTCCTATGACCCCAAGGTGGACACTGTATCAGCATTAATCAGTGAGTTCTTGGATTGTAAAGAGTTCTGTGGCATTTCAAGATCTTTCTGAAGCAAGGGAAAAAGCACCTCTATTCAGGAAATGTTTTTAGCCATATTTAGGCATGGATGGGCAGCTGAGATTCCAGACACATCTTCTCAGAGACTAATAATATGAAGGGACAGAACTTATTTTCTTCTAGAGTGCAGTGACCTATCTGGTGAGAAAGAAAAAGCCATAGAGCTTCAGTGAATAGCAAAGATCTGAGAAGTTCCTTGGCAAAGTTTCACTAATGATATTTATGTTACTCTCCTGCATCCAATAGTTTCCATTTGTCCACCAGACAACATGTCATCTTCTACTGCCCTAGAATTCCACACATGACAATGAGTGGTCAACTGCATTCTAATACCAGATCCATAGTCAAAACAGCTGCAAATTTTATGGGTTTTGTTTAAATCTCTTGACATCATGGGCAATTAATGGGGATACTGTCTTATCTGCCACCATACCTTCTCTTTTTCAGCTTTTATATCATCTTCTCTTACCACACACACACACACACATACACAGTAACTCCTCAATCTGTTTCTAAGTTGATTTTAAGACTGAATACTTTCTGGCCAGTGCTGTGAATGACTTTACCAGCTCTTGCATCCCATCACCCATCTTCATTTCATTCCTTTGACCTTCAAGGATGGGAATTGTGCAGGTCATATGTAGCATGGATGGGTTCCAGTACACCGTGGGAAATCCATTGACTTTCCCCAGCAACTCTTTTAATAGTGTAGGAAAATAAAACAATATTTTGACCAAAAATTGCTGGCTACCATCAAAACTAATTTCGCTGCTGTTAGGCAGGCCCTTTCTGCAAAACAAACAACAACAAAAACCACAGGAAGAATTCCCCCTCTTTAAAAGGCCCAAAGATATTTGGAAATGATGCAACATCACTTGTGGTTGCCCAAAATTGTGGCTGCTAAGACGCACTGTGTTCCTCCAGAGCTCTTTAGGAGCCACAAACAGGGCAGGTTAGCCCTACAGAGCTTTCTCCTATAGGGCTTGCAGGTCACAATAGGAAGATAATTAGGAATGGTATCATGGTTCAGCTGACTGGGACCTTCCACTGGCACAACAGCTGCACCAACACACTCCACCTCCCCCAAGAGTCAGCTCCAGCAAGGGACAAAGTTCTTAGTGCTTGCAAATCCCCCAACCTCTTGATATGGCCTGGCTGCCTCTGATCTTGTCCAGGCATCAGTATCCACTTACATGACAAGTCCCAAACTTCTTAATTAATCTCACAGCAGCTGTGACCCAGACCTGGGAAAGGCTAGTGTTGTCTCCCTGTGCCAGTGAGTTTATCTGGCTAAGGGCTGCACTTGATGTGTGGCAATATTAATTAACCTAGCCTCCATTCTATGGAAAGCCATGCTAATTCCATGAGGTTGAGAATAGTAGTGGTCTTTGTGTGTTCTATCTCATGTGGATGCACAATGGAAATCTTTATTTTATTTTGCACCTGCTTTTGATCATTTTGAGCCTTCCCCTGTAGATGAGATGTTAGAACAACAGTCAAAGTCCCTTTCTTCAGAAATTATGCCCTGCCCCTGTTTTTGGTTTATCTCGCCACCCTCAAAGGGTGGCTATTTCAGGTTTAAAGCTTGTCCTCATGATCATTACCCCATACAAAGACTGAACAGAAAGTTAAAGGATTTATAGCTTTAATTAACCTGGTCTTTAAAAATATAATTCTGTGCTATTAGAACTGAGAACAGTTTTGGACATGGTGTGAATATAGCAGGGAAATTAGAAAGTACCAGTGATTTCACCCCCATTTTTTCCTCATGTCTGTATCCACTATTAATAGACACACCAGAATTCTTGCACATGTATATGAATTATGAGCACCTCCAGAGCTCCGAACCACCCTGTATATGAGAATTCAGGGTTGCTTGGTGAAGCAGTAACCTGAGCAGGAATTGTTAGTGAGACCACCTAGTCTTAAGCAAATAATAAATAGAATAGGTTTCCTCCCTTCCCAGTCTTTTCCTGCTCTTTTCAAGAAATAAAAGCAAACCCAATGGGATGAGTGGATGGGGAAATGCCCAGCAATTGTCATTGTACACACTATGGCAGTTATTGTCATTATGCCCTTGCAAACTTGTTCCCTCACTTTAAAAATGCCTCCTGTACTTTTCTGATCTCTGCCCCCTCTTGCCTGCAGATGAAGAACTCTATGCTGGTGTCTACATCGATTTCATGGGCACAGATGCTGCCATCTTCCGCACCATGGGCAAACAGACTGCAATGAGGACTGACCAGTACAACTCCCGTTGGCTAAATGGTGAGCAAAGGGTGGGAAGGGAGCACTGTGGAGGTTGATGTGTAGAAAATTAAAAACAAGGATGCATTTTAATGTCCATTGGAGACTGAGATTTAATAATAATAATAATAATAATTTTTATTTATATCCCGCCTTTCCAATTGCATGATCAAGGCGGCTTACAAGACAAGAAACAATAAAATACAGATAAAACATCACAATATAAAAAGTTTAAAAACATCATTACTAGGGGTAGGAACGGGAATCTATACAAATCACAATTCACTAGGGGCAAGAAAAAGACAATATATTGCACTAATCCGGGGTCGAAAAACAACAACAAGGAGCAGAGAAAGAACACTATTACCTAGAGTGAAAAAGCCAGCTGGAATAGATGCGTTTTTAATTGTTTCTTAAAAGAAACTAAAGATGCAGAGGAACGGAGCTCTATAGGGAGCTTATTCCACAATGAGGGGGCGGCGATAGTAAAAGCCCTCTGTGAGGTCCTCACCAAATGGGATTTAGGGACCTCTAACAAATTGGTCCCAGATGTTCTGAGTGTGCGGGGCGGATTGTATGGGGAGAGACGGTCCTCCAAGTACCCTGGGCCCAAGCCATTTAGGGCTTTATAGGTCAAAACCAACACCTTGTATTGAGCTCGGAAGCGAATGGGTAGCCAGTGGAGATCTTTTAAAATAGGTGTTATGTGGTCTGTCCTGGAAGTACCAGCGACCAGTCTGGCTGCCATATTCTGCACCAATTGAAGCTTCCAGGTTTGGTACAAGGGTTGCCCCATGTAGAGCGCATTGCAGAAGTCCAATCGAGAGGTTACCAAAGCATGTACAACAGTTTCAAGGTCCCGACGGCCCAGGTAGGGGCGCAGCTGGCGTATCAGCCGAAGCTGATAACAAGCACTCCTGACCGTCGCGTCCACCTGGGATGTCAGATGAAGCGACGAATCAAGGAGTACTCCCAAGCTGCGCACCGAGTCCCTCAAGGGGAGCGTGACCCCATTCAGGACAGGCTGACAAATCTCACCACCCGGAACCGAGGGACCTATCACCAGTACTTCCGTTTTCCCTGGATTCACACTGAGTTTGTTCTCCCTCATCCAGCCCATTACCGACGCCAAGCAGGCATCTAGAGGAGAGATGCCATCCTTAGTTACTGCATCAGTCGGAGACACAGAGGAAATTATTTGGGTGTCATCAGCATACTGATAACACCGCGCCCCGTGTCTCCGGATGATCTCTCCCAGCGGTTTCATGTAGATGTTAAAAAGCATAGGGGATAAAATCGCTCCCTGAGGGACACCGGATGTAAGTGCCCTCTTATCGGAGCGACAATTTGGTTCAAAATTTGGCTTCCTAAGAAAGTCTCAGAGGAAGGCAAAGTCAAACCCCATCTGAACAAATCTTTACCAAAAAATAAAAACAACACACAACAACAACAAGTATGCCAAACTTAATTCTTTTCCCTTTTAAAGCAGCAGAAAGTCTGCCAGTTTGGAGCTGCATGGTTCTCCCATTTCCTTATCCTATCAGCTTTCTCTTAAGGAAATCTCTGTTATCAGACTGAATAAAAGGCATTTATTAAGAAGACAGGATGCCAGCAGAAGCATTAAGCAACCTCCTACTTGTTGTCATGTAAATTCTGTAAATGCACTCTTCCACAGTGAGTTTTCAGGGCTGGCTTCCTAAAATGTTAGGCATCATGCCAAACAGTGTCAGCTGTCTATGATGGGTTTCTTTAATCTGTCCATATATAGGCCGGGGGATTTAGTTGCGCATAGTGGAATCATAACCCAGTTTTGTGGAACCCCCACCCCCACCTGTTTTACCCGTTACCCAATGGTCTTCTTTACCTCTCCTCTGTTCTCAGCTAGAAGGCTCCTGTGACATTTTCAATGTACTTCTGGTATACTATCTTTCATACAACAGACCTCTCTCTCTCCTTTGTCCTTGGTAATACTCTGATAAAGCCTTGTCCATACACTCGGTTGCCTTGCCCATACTTTCTGTCTAATCCCTGAGAAATCTAGAGTGGGGCTTTCCTGTCCTGTGCATGTTTTATTGGCATCTGTCATTCTAAAATGCTCCATTTGTCATCAACAGGAAGAGCACACAATGATGCCGAGCCCCAAATACCCTTATTTATTTTTTATTTTTATTTATTTTATTTATAGACCGCTATTCCGCTTTGATCATAGCGGTGTACAAGTAAAAATTTTGCATCAAAATATTTTTAAAAAGAAATAATTGATATTAATTTTAAAAGAATGTTGTCTTCCAGGCGAGGCCTGTTGTTGCTGGCCTGCCTCTCTCCCCCTCAAGATGGTGATCAGGAGGAGGGCTCTTTGTCTTCAGGCCAGGCCTCTCTCCCCCTCAAGATGGTGGTTGGAGGAGGGCTCTTTGTCTTCAGGCCTGGCCTCTCTCCCCCTCAAGATGGTGGTTGGAGGAGGGCTCTTCGTCTTCCAGGCCTGGCCTCTCTCCCCCTCA
>NC_056523.1:77335729-77336056 GCF_019175285.1 Sceloporus undulatus | reverse complement strand
GGTGGTTGGAGGAGGGCTCTTTGTCTTCAGGCCAAGCCTCTCTCCCCCTCAAGATGGTGGTTGGAGGAGGGCTCTTTGTCTTCAGGCCTGGCCTCTCTCCCCCTCAAGATGGTGGTTGGAGGAGGGCTCTTTGTCTTCAGGCCTGGCCTCTCTCCCCCTCAAGATGGTGGTTGGAGGAGGGCTCTTTGTCTTCAGGCCAGGCCTCCCTCCCCCTCAAGATGGTGGTTGGAGGAGGGCTCTTTGTCTTTAGGCCAGGCCTCTCTCCCCCTCAAGATGGTGCTTGGAGGAGGGCTCTTTGTCTTCCAGGCCAGGCCTCTCTCCCCCTCA
>NC_056523.1:77284662-77335629 GCF_019175285.1 Sceloporus undulatus | reverse complement strand
CCCCCTTAAGATGGTGGTTGGAGGAGGGCTCTTTGTCTTTAGGCCTGGCCTCTCTCCCCCTCAAGATGGTGATCAGGAGGAGGGCTCTTTGTCTTCAGGCCTGGCCTCTCTCCCCCTCAAGATGGTGGTTGGAGGAGGGCTCTTTGTCTTCAGGCCAGGCCTCCCTCCCCCTCAAGATGGTGGTTGGAGGAGGGCTCTTTATAAATTGTTCATTAGTTTTGGGGCTTTGCAAATCAGATGGCTGAAGGTGTCATTGATAACAAGGATAACTTTGTTCCACAAAGAAAAAGAAATGTGTGTACCTAATGATGTGATCATTGCTCAGCCATCTGACTGTTGTTGGATTTTTAGGACATGCCTGTTTTTGACTAGTTGATTCCTCCCATTGCTCTCATGACCGATATATGCTAACTTTTCTTACTGTAATTCAAAAGCATTTTGTTCCTGGCATTACTTTCTCTACACACAGTTGGTGGTGAAGGGCAATTTTGACTTTGTGTCATTACTGATAACTGATCCAGGGCATTTAATCTCCTGTCCCTTCTCGCCCAGCATGCATCATGGAAAGAGATCCAATGAGAGAAGATCTTAGCCCTCTCTAGCCTGCTCCTCCAGCTGTTGTGGAACAGCAAAAACAGCTGAGTAAACTGAAGTTGGGGATCAGGTTCAGGGGGATGTCATTTATCTATGTAAGCAAATGTTCGATTACTATTCCTGCCCAATATATATATTGTCTACAGCCACCCCTGCAAAAGAACTGCAGGGCAGGAATATACACACACACACACACACACACACACACACACACACACACACCAGACTGCAATGCCTCTCAGATTTTCTTCCCATAATTTTTGAAGCCAGACAGGTGTACTTGCCACATACCTTTTGAAACAGGCACAATTCAGACTTTCCATTCAGTGATTAAAAGAAATGGCTGGCTGCTCAGAAGTCCCTGGAAATTAAATGGCACAGGTAGAGGGTCGAAGGGCCAGGCCATGTTTTTCCCCCCTGTTTGAAGCAAAGGACAAGACTGGTAGCCATTGCTGATTTCCACATATGGAAGTTAATTGCACTAGAGCTTGAATTTTACTTCAAGAATGGTGATGTCTTCCACAGCATTTGAGGGCAGCAGTGTGGTTTATGATTGCATGAAAGGCCATATGGCACACACAGTTCTGTGCTTCAATGGAGGGCAATGGTCAGAGGCCTCAGAAGGAGAAAAATTAGGGGACTGCAACTTTCTGCCATTTTTTTCTTGCAGTGGTTGGCTGGATGTGTAAGAACCAAAGATTTCACATATATGCAATATATATCATTGATTATTATACATATAGCAGTTGTGCGTGCATGTGCATGTAGAGTTTAGAGGTTTGGGAGAGTATAGTTTCATAAAGCCTGAGAAACACTGTCTCACTGCCTTGAGATGTCATTAATCAAGTTTCCCTGTTCATGGATTTTGCATTACTATTCACTCTTTTCAAGCCCAGTTCTGCAAGTACAGAATTCTAAGATGCTTCATTTTACATTACAAATGAGGTGATACAAGGAACAGAGTTCAGGGCTCCTGCAAGGTAGATGAAGGGCTTAGTTAATCAATCACACTTCAATGTTCCCTGGGCAAACAGCTGCTTAGGTCCCTGTGCCATTATGTTAATTCCTTTTCTAAGGCTGACAAAGATTTGCTTCTCTAGCTTTACTCCAAGGGACATAGTAAGCCATCACCACATTCCATTCAAAGTGTTGCAGGGCAGAAAAAAAAAACCTTGGATCCAAAATTCTTTCCAAAAGCACAAATTTGCATCACAGCAAGCTTTGGGATGTGTGAAGGAATTCAGAATAGCTTTTATTTTTAGTGTAGAGAAGGGGCAGATTTTCATGGAACTGATAATTTATTGAGGCAAGACTTTTTCAAGGGCTAAATCTAGAACATTTGCTAGTTTCTCACAGCCATTTCCCATCATCTAGTGAATTTCCTTTTCTCCCAGTGCTCCATGGAAAGACAGTATCATGGGATGTGCAAAGGAATAGGACCTGGATCTAAAACTGGGGAAAGACTTAGTGCTGATTTAGGGAAAGTTTATGCAGCCAACAGGCTCTGAAATACTTCTTCTTGAAACTTTTCATGAGACATCTGAGTAGGTCATCTGGCTTGTTTGGCAAGAACAAAAGCAGCAGAGGCTGCAGGCCACAATAAACTATCTCCATGTCTGCAGCCCATTTGCTGCAGGAGCTGCTGGGCTGAAGAAACAAGGAGGCACCAAAAATCATCTGGCTGCAGGATGAGCTGGTCTTTGCATGATCCTGACAGTGGGTTGAAATGTTGCTGTTACTGATTTATCTTGTCTTGCTTGGTTTAAAGGTACAGTGGGCCCTTGGTATCTGCTGGGGTTTGGTTCCAAGACGTCTGGGAAACCAAAATCCATGGATGCTCAAGTCCCATTGTATATGATGGTGTAGTAAAATGTTGTGCCTCGTATAAAACTTCAGAATCAAGATTTGTTTTTTGTTTTTTTTTAGGGGGGGGATATTTTTCAAGACGTGGATGGTTAACTCTGTGGATGCAGAATCTATGGATATGGAGAGCTAACTGTTCTTAATAGGGCTTACCACTTGATGTGGTGTGTTTCACAGAGCTTGGCAAAATTAGTCTGTTGAAGTACAACTTCCAGAATCTTAATTTGTTTGCTTTAATTTTTTTGTTTTTAATAGCCCCCCCACCCCACCAGTCCAATATGCATTTCATAGATCTTGAGAAAAGTATTGTTTGGACTACAACTCCTAGAATCCCAATTCTGGAAGTTGTAGTCCAAAACTGCAGAATTTAGCCAGTGTGGTGTAATGGTTTGAGCATTGGGCTACAACTCTGGAGACCAAGGTTCAAATCCCTCCTCAGCCATGGAAACCCACTGGGTGACCTTGGACAAGTCACATTCTCTCAGCCTCAGAGGAAGGCAAAGGCAAACCCCCTTGGAACAAATCTTGCCAAGAAAATCCAGTAATAGGTTTCTTTTAGATGGAAACAACTTGAAGGCACGCAACAACACCTAGAACAAGAACAACTACAACAATAACTGGTATTTTAACATTTTCAAAAGCCAGATTGAGGTCTGCTTTTCAGCTGTAATGTGGGACTTAAATTTTGTGCAAGGTGGGATAAAATAAATGGTTATTGAGCAAATGTTGATGAAAATGAAGCCATGTGTTGTTGTTGTTTTTTACCTGCATACCTAAGTCTTCAGTTCAGTCTTAGTATATGGGTCACAGCACAAAGTGGTTCCTGAACTGAACAGCAGAGGCAGAGCAAAAGGCAAACACTGAACCGAATTATTTGTTGTAACAAAAATAAGATGAGAGTGATCTTAAAGAGAAAATTAGCCATGATGGCATGAGGTGTGCTGCACCAGAGCCCTTCTGCCTCATATCCTGCCTGGGGCCTACAGGGAACAAGCAACTGCATGATGCCTACATCAGATCAGATACCCAAGTTCTTCCATCACATTTCAGTTCTCTTTTAGAATCCAGTAAGCTGACTCCATTGAGAAAGTTTTATGGCAACTTTTGGAAAACAAGATCAGAATGAGTAAGCATTCAATAAGGGAATGCAAACATCTAGAGCAGATTATTAAATAGAGAGTCTGTGAACATCTAGAAAACAATGCCATAATCACAAAAAGTCAACACGGGTTTCAGAGAAAAAAGTCATGCCAGACAAATCTGATCTCTTTCTTTGATGAAATTACCAGCTTGTTAGATGAAGGGAATGCTGTGGATAAAGTATATCTTGATATCGGTAAGGCTTTTGACAGGGTTCCCCATGACATTCTTGCAAACAAGCTAGTGAAATATGGCTAGACAACATAACTATTACATGGATTTGTAATTGGTTGACTGGCTGAATCCAAAGGGTGCTCAACAATGGCTCTTTTTTATCCTGGAGAGAAGTGACCAGTTGGGTTCCACAGGGCTCTGTCCTGGGGCCAGTGCTATTCAACATCTTTATCAATGACTTGGATGACAGAATTGGGGGTATACTTATCAAATTTGCAGATGACACCAAATTAAGAGGAGTAGCTAATACCCCTGAGGACAGGATCAAACTTCAGAATGACCTTAATAGATTAGAAAGCTGGGTCAAACCTAACAAAATGAATTTCAACATGGAGAAATGTAAGGTACTGCACTTAGGGCAGAAAAATAAAATGCACAGATATAGGATGAGGGACACCTGGCCGAATGAGACTACATGTGAAAGGGATATAGGAGTCCAAGTAGACCACAAGTTGAACATGAGTCAACAGTGCAATGTGGCAGCTAACAAGGCCAATGCAATTTTAGGCTGCATCAATAGAAGTATAGTGTCTAGATCAAGGGAAGTAACAGTGTCACTCTGTTCTGTTCTGGTCAGGCCCCACCTGGAATATTGTGTCCAGTTCTGGGCACCACAACTCAAAAAGGACATTGGGAAACTGGAGTGTGTCCAAATGAGGGCGACTAAAATGGTGAAGGGTCTGGAAACCATGTCCTATGAGGAACGACTTAGGGAGCTGGGGATGTTTAGCCTGGAGAAGATAAGGTTAAGAGGTGATATGATAGCCCTGTTTAAATACTTGAAGGGTTGTCATATTGAGGAGTGAGCTGACTTGTTTTCTGCTGCTCCAGAGACTAGGACCCGGAGCAATGGATGCAAGCTATAGGAAAAGAGATTCCACCTCAACATTAGGAAGAACTTCCTGACAGTAAGGGCTGTTCGACAGTGGAAAACACTCCCGCGGAGTGTAGTGGAGTCTCCCTCCTTGGGGGGTCTTTAAGCAGAGGCTGGAAAGCCATCTGTCGGGGATGCTTTGACTGAGAGTTCCTGCATGGCAGGGGATTGGACTGGATGGCCCTTGTGGTCTCTTCCAACTCAATGATTCTATGATTCATTATTACAGCAGAGTGCAGAAATCTGTATTTTCTCTGCAGCTTTTGGGAAGGCTAAGGATCAGATTAATGTCAATATGAAAACAAAAATTGAAATATCTAGTTTTGAAGACAGATGTTGCTTCCTCTCTCCACTTGAGCTGTACAAAAAGCCACCACAGGTTAACGTAGAGATCTATAAAATAAGCATCAGCTCAGAAGGGCAGAACTTAGCATGTGCCTATGAAGATGAAGTCTGAGTAGGGTTGCCATTTCCTGATTTTTCCTGGGACAATCCCGGATTGGAGGGTCCAAAAAACGTCCCAGTCCAGCTGGGCATTTTTGACCCTCCAATCCCGGATTCCTGCTTTGTTCCAGGTTACATTTTGTTAATCTCCAGTGGACTGGAGAAAATGTGGCCGGAACAAGGCAGCAAGTCATCTCCACCATCACCTCCTCCTCCAAGATGGACTCGGTCCTCTTCGACACCCTCTCCTTGCCTCCTCCTGGCGCTGAGGCCCCACTACATTCAGGGCCTTGGCCAAGGCCCAAGGAGATCCAGCAAGGCTTCTCTGGGCCCAGGGCAGGTGCCGCCATACGTGGGGCTGAGGTCAAGGCTTGAGGAGATCTGGCATGGCTGACAAGGCCTCTCTGAGGCCAAGACTGAGGCACAGGGCCTGAAAGGAAAGCTGGGGCTGCAGGTGGTGGAGCTGCCCACTGCCCAGAGCCTCCCGGGCTGTGTCCTCATGGAAGACATGGCTGCAGTCTGCCTTGAGATGACCCTCCTCATACACTCCCGGGGCCCCCAGCTTTCACCTCCCTTCCCTCCCCTCTCCAAAGATAAAGGGAGGGGTGGCCTCAGTTGCAGAGGAGGACAAGCCAACACCAAAATGGAGGAACTTCCCCCCCACAAAGGTAGAGGGGGGTTACCCAAGAGAAGATACAAAACATTCCCAGAGGTATTTATCCTTAAATAAAAGGAACATGGCTCAGGCAACAATCAGAGGACACAGAGCAAATTGCTGCAATTAAGTGAATGAACAACATGTTTCATGATAATGTCCTTGGCAAATCTGTCAAATGGTAGTGTCC
Organism: Sceloporus undulatus; assembly: GCF_019175285.1. Lineage (NCBI taxonomy): Eukaryota > Metazoa > Chordata > Lepidosauria > Squamata > Phrynosomatidae > Sceloporus > Sceloporus undulatus. The sequence continues at coordinate 77,329,635 of NC_056523.1, read as the reverse complement.
TTAGCCAGTTTCCTCCCCCCTCCCCCACCCAGCAATATGCTTTCATCACAGAGACATTAAGGTAAACTCAAGCCTTAACCCTATGCTTTATTGGGCTGGGTGGCTTGAGGAAGAAAATATGCACACATTTAATAATAATAATAATTTGTTTTATTTATATACCGCTATTCCAAAGATCATAGCGGTGAACAGCAAGTAAGCTAATTAGCAAGTAAGCTAATTTGCCCCCAACAGTCTGGGTACTCATTTTAGCGACCTCGGAAGGATGCAAGCCTGAGTTGAGCTTGGGCCCTTTTGCTGGTCTTGAACTCGCAACCTTGTGGTTTTGAGTGAATGGCTGCAGTACAGGCATTTAACCACTGCGCCACCAGGGCTCCAGAGATAAGATGCTGTCTCTTTCAGTGGAGATGAAACTTCATTCTCAAGATCCAACAGGAAATCACATGGATTTTATTTCAGTCCCAGATTTCCATGACATCCTAGAGGCTGGAAAGAACACTATTTATTTATTTATGCTTTATGCTGTTTATTTCAGTTATTTCATTTATTTTTGCAGATCCGGCATTTGTCCATGCACAACTCATCCCAGACAGTGCAGAGCGGAATGATGACAAGCTCTACTTCTTCTTTCGAGAGAAGTCCACCGATTCCCCACAGAGTCCTGTGGTCTACTCCCGCATTGGTCGCATTTGCCTGGTATGTGCAGAGAAGGAGCAACAAAATTTGGTGGCAGGGGGGAGTTCTCTGTAAATTCCATGTGCCTGGACTCTTCCGTATTACTCTTTACTTCACCTTGCCTTATCTTGTATGAGACCAGAGCCATTATGTCACTGAGTGACTCCACTACGATTGCTCCTATTGCTTCCTCTTTATATTGTGTTCTGGTCTAACTGCACTTTACATTCAAAGCAAATCTCACTGATATTAGTATGATCCAACTGCAGGCAATAGAGCTGTCACCCCTGCAACATTTTCTGCCACTCATTTTCTGCTGTTCTCTTCTGGTTTAGAATGATGATGGAGGGCACTGTTGCCTGGTGAATAAATGGAGCACATTCCTGAAAGCACGACTCATCTGTTCTGTACCAGGGCCTGATGGGATTGAAACTCACTTTGATGAACTTCGTAAGTACAGCCAGGGAAGGAATTCTGATACATGAGTGTAGTGGTAGGAGAAGGGGAAGTGCAAGAAGGTATAGATAAGTGCTAAGCAATTTGACATCTTGACAGAGATGAATTATAATGAATTTCAATTGGCAGCCAGCAGGCTCCAGTCTGATTCTCAGAGTACTTCTGCTTAGCCACTGGGAGCTATACCAATATTTTAGTCAAAGTCTGGTAAAGTTATTACTGTGCATTTTCATCTGCAAAGAAAATAATTTTGTTTCCCAAGAATTATTACTACTACTCATACTATTAATACAAATATAACATTAACAACAACAACAATAAGCACCAGAATCTCAGATCAGCTATTTAAATATGTTGGGGTAACTAAGTAAAGTCTCTTGGCCTGGCCCTTGCAGCCCAACTTAGGAGCCAGAAACCAGAATAAGCAAAGGAGGTCCATTTAGCTTCCGACAGGGGTACAAGCAGCATGACACCTCCATGCCCACCCCCCACCAGTGAGAAAGGCTGCAAGAAGGACTTGTCACAAAGGTCCTGATTCTAATTGTTACAGCCTTGATATTTCTGGTGCAAATGGGTGGAAACAGCATCCTCTTTGCCTTAAATTAGAAGCTGAATGGCCTTCCATCACCTGACCTAGTGCCTGGTTCTTAAAGTGAATCATAGAATCATAAAGTTGGAAGAGTCCACAAGGTTGGGGGGGGGGGGGTTATTCAGGCCAGAAGACACTGTTTAATTTCACAGAGGTAACCAAGTAGCTGATCTGGGATTCTGGTGCGTCTTCTTGTTCTTGTTAGGATTTGTTCTTTGGTGATTTTTTTTACAAGTGAAAAATGTGGTCAAACATCTTTACCAGACCTTGATTGACCATCATGGCACTGCATCTACATGATGTAGCATCGAAAGGGTGTCATAGAGCCATATCACCAGAGCTATAGCACCCCTTGAAGAGCGCAAAAATGACCCACTTTTTGTGGCTCCTTTTTGTGCTCTCCATAGGTCAGATCGGGGCCACAGCATGCGGTTGTCGTGTTCCCAATCCAGTCAGTAGAGGGGTGGCTGCATGCCACCCATCTGCATAGCCCCTAATTTTTTATCCCACCTTTCTCTCACAATAGAAGCCAAAGTGGCTTTTGCAATAAGGGATTAAAACAGAATAACCTTTTTGGGAGTCTAGGGAATTTGGAGAGATCACAAATACTTCTTTGAGATTACATGCAATGCTGGGGCCACACTTTGCTGGCCCTTGGTGTAATAGGAAAAGTGGGAAAGGTATTTTGGGGAGAAAGAGGAGGAAGCTCCCATTTTGCATAGGATTACATGGCTTTAAGAGATCTTAAGAACAATTTAGTGCAGCCCTGTAAGGCTTTGCCACAACACAAACCTTCCTAACAGATTTTCCTCTTAGCATGGACAAGTATAGTGTGTGATCTAACAGACCTACAGTGTGCCGTAATCAGAGAGTTCAAAGACTTGCAAAGTCACATGTCTCTAGGCATCGTGCAACAATTGCCCAGGCAAGGGCAATGGAGGCATTTAACCAAAGCTTCAGGAGGACTACCAGAAGCATTTTTTAAATTAAAAAAAAATTAAATGCCAAAGGCAATTTTGAAGGTAACAATATATATTTAAATGGAGAAGCTGTGCTGGAATATGAAAGACAGGATAAGAAATAGGAACAGGAATGACATTTCTCTTAAATGTGAGCTTGTTGGGCAACATAGTTTTGTTGAAATGCCCTATAAGTAGGTTTCCCTTTTCACATAGTAAATGGTTTTAAACAAAACCAGAACTAGGTTCTATATTAGCCAGCTTGTACAAGGTAGCAGTAGCAAGCCTAGTCAGCCCACCCTTAAGCAGATCAAGCTCTGTGGGTGGACTCACTCCCTTTGGGAACAGAAACAGACACAGGTCTCCAACACTGGCATGGTGGAGATTGGAGATCCTATTCCCAGCAAAGGTGGCAGCTCAGACTCCTCTGGGTGGTTTACCAGCTTCCCCTCAACTAGACAAATGTCTCCTGCCTGCTCTGGGGTCAGTCCCAGTGCAACTTTTAGCACTTTCACTGGACATCGCAAAAGTATTTTGTGGGAAAAGTGGGAAGTAATGACTCCAGAAGCCTTAAGTAAAAAAAGGAAGAATTTGCCATTTAAAGTCTATTCCCGCTCACCACCTGTTTTCAAAACCCAAAAGGGGCTATTGGAACATGAAAGTTGGGTGCCTAAAATAGCCTTTAAATGGCAAATCATGTCCCCCTCCCAAGGCATTTGAGAGTGCTATTCGCTACTTTTTCAGCAGAAACAAGATCCAGGGGAATGAACAAATGGCCTCCAGACCCTCAGAGGTTGTCCACCCTTGCTATAGGCCCCATTGACATCTTCCCTTTGATTGTCTCAAGACAGCCTTGTGTAGTGGGGCCTTGCTATCTACTGGGATTTGATTCCAAGACACCTTGTGGATACCAAAATCATGGCTGCCCAAGTCCCATTATTCACAATGGTGTAGTAACATAGTGACACTTAAACAAAATGACAGAACAAATATTTGCTTTTTGGGGTTATATATATTCAAGCCATAGATGGGTGAATCTGTGGATTCAGATCTGTGAATACAGAGGCCAACTGTATTTGAGTTCTTATTGTTATATGTATCTCACCTCCATCCATGATATGAGTGGCTAACTTTCTCTCCTTTCTCCTCAAGAGGACGTCTTTGTCCAGCAGACCCAGGATGGGAAGAACCCTATTATTTATGCTGTTTTTGCTGCCTCTGGGTGAGTGCAATCTGGGAACAAGATACAGGGGCCATTCTTCAGTTCTCATCAACCTCTATAGGCAAAGCTTTACAAGGAAAAGCACTAGTCAGAACTCTTATAGTGAAATAGTTCTAAAGCAGAGGGTGTCCAATCCATAACTAGTGAATAGTGATGATGTCCTCCATATCTAGCCAAGGAAGGATTGTGATTCTCTTGGATGGGGTCATCCTGAAATTTTCTGGCAGAGCTGGAAGAGAGCCCAAACTTGCTTGCCAAGCTTGGGGGTTTTCCCACAAACTTAACCATAGCAGCTGTAGCTGATGACTTGATCCCCCAGGGAAGAGGGCAGGTGTAGCCCTCCCCCTCAGCCAGTACACCCCAGGATCTATTTACACCCCTGCAAGGTCAAGAGGGCATCAGGTCCTTTGTTAGACTAAAACAGCAACAGCTAGTGCCATTTTTTCTTAGTACTTGTGACTGGAATGACTAATCCTGGAATGTTTTATCAGAGGGACTATGGCTTCTCTCAGAGCAGCTGCTTGGAGCTGATCCCAGTGCACCAAAATTGCATTGTCTTCCCCAGCCCCATTGCCTTTCTGGCTTGGCACTCTGTGCCAGGCAGGAAATCCCTTCTTTTCTAGGATCCGTGTCAATGCACGTTAACAAAAGTTTAACATTGCATGTGCTAACAAAGAGCATTTCAATGACTTCCTATCAACCAAGCAGAGAATGAATGTTAGCTGTGATGGGAAAGGGAACAAGGGTGCCTGGAGGGAAGGAGGAAGCATTGTGGCCAGCTTTTATCTGTGAGGAGACATTCACCTCTGTAAATGACACAGGTTGCTCCTCTTTTTCTTTACACAGATCTGTCTTTAAGGGCTCTGCAGTGTGTGTCTATTCAATGGCTGATATCCGCATGGTCTTCAATGGACCTTTTGCCCACAAGGAAGGTCCCAACTACCAGTGGATGCCCTACACAGGCAAAATGCCCTATCCTCGTCCAGGCACTGTAAGTGTGGATGAGATCACCTGAGGGTTACTTCTATCCTGGGGCATGGGCCTGATGTGATGCTGTCTCTGCTGGTGCAAATATAGACATTCTAAGCTCAGAGGTTTAGTACTTAACCTCTGTCCTGTCCTGTGCGCACACACATACACACACTACTGGCAAGTTATGCAGAAGTTTAACATACATACATGAAATATTCATATGTGTGTTCTCTTTTGTTAAAGGGTTACTTTTGTGTGGTATAAGGATCCAAGAGCCAGCATGGTGTAGTGGTTTGAGCATTGGATTCCAACTCTAGATACCTGGGTTCAAATCCCTGCTCAGCCATGGAAATCCTTTGGGTGTCCTTGGCCAAGTCACACTCTCTCAGCCTCACAGGAAGGCAAAAGCAAGCCCCCTCTTGAGCAAATCTTGCCAAGAAAAGCCCATGATAGGTTCCTCTTAGAGTTGCCTTAAGTTGGAAATAATTTGAAGGCACACAACAACAAAGTATAAGGATCCATACGCTGAGCCATAGTGTTCTGATACAACATGAGGGCCTACTGATGGAAGACATAGTTTTGGTTTCTCTTGCTCCGAGGTGGGAAACCTGTAACCCTTCAGTTGTTGTTAGGCTGCAAATCCTATTGGTCCCAGCCAGCATGGTCAATGGTTAGGAATTATGAGAACTCAGTCCAACAGTATATAGAAGGCAAATAAGATCCTGGCCTTTGGGTACAATTAATATTTGTTCAAAACAAACAAACCCAAAAAAGAAAAGCAGCATTGCTCTGCAATTACTCAATCATCAGTGTATGTTGATATGAGATAGCTTCACGTGCTTAGATTTATATGAGTTCATATGAAATAATATTTTCAACTGAAATAATTTGGAACAGAAGTTCCTATCATTGACAAGCCTAGAACAACAAATTGCCCTTTAGACTAGACTGTAGGTCCATCTGTCTGTAGGCCATGTAGTAGACACTGATGGAAGCTCCTGCAAGGTTTCAGACAAGAGTTTCTTCAGCCTTACCTGGAGATACCAGAATGAAACCTTCTGCATGCCAAACATATGCTCTTCCACATAGCTGTGGACCATTCCTGAGTGATTGGGCTTTACATGCCAAGGCTTTCATTTCTAGCTCTTACAGTCCTTGCTTTTTAAGAGAGATTTTTAAGTGGCAGGACTGGGGAAAACAAACAAAAATCAAATTTCATTGTTGGAAGTGAAAAATTTTGCAGCCTAGTGAATGTTTATCACTAGCAGGCAATAGAAGTAGAGTAATTCACTTGTTACTTGTTTTAAAAAAACTACACACACAATATGTAACTCATTTTTTTGCTCATTTAGAGCACGTTCCCACTATATGACCATTGTTCCCATTTGAAACTGGTTCCGATCCTACTTTGATCGATTTCTGTGACAATAAAACAAGGCAAATGCGGATCTTTTGAAAAAAATCGATTTTGAAGTGTGTTCAACAAATGGGAACGACAGATCTGAATCGCATCATGCTGGAGGGGAAGGACTAATGACCCCCCCCCCCACTGCCTTTGTGCTTGTGGTGTGACTTATAGGTGCATTATTTATTTTTTAAAATAAAATTGATATAACATTCGATTGACTGATTTTGCAACTACAGTGAGCCTTTGCTTTACTCAAGGGCAAATAGGGTGTATGCTCAAGCCCCACTGAAAATAATGTGGCTTGTGCATGATGTGCGGCATGGTGCACACACCACTGATACTTCTTTTATGTGGCTTTCAGCATAAGCAAAAAGCCTCGTAAAAGGCACCTGCATATGACGCGGGTGCACTGTACTTGCAAACAGTGAGGCAAATAGTTGCAAAACCAATAAATCGAATCTTCTATCATTTTGTTTAGAGAAATTGATAGAAGATTCAATTCATTGGTTTTGCAGCTACTTGCCTCACTGACTGCAAATAGCTGCAAAATCAATCAAATCTTCTATCAATTTATATAGTTCTCAAGCTGGGCTGCCACTTGCATCACTGATGATTGACATGTGTTTTGAAGCGGTGCAAACTAGTGAGGATGACAATCATGCCAAAAAAAGAAGCAATTACAGGGGGATATTGAAAAGATCTACTTTCATAGTGGGAACGACGGGCCTTTTGAAATCGATTTATCAAATTGGAGTGAAGGCTTTAAATTAAATGGGAATGAGTGCTTAGAATCCTGGATTAGTTGCTAACACATTGCTTTTTAGTGCCATGACAATGAGGAGGAGGAGGAGGAGGACTGAATACAGCTTAAAAATTTTAAAAGATCCCCAATCCCAAATATGATCCTCCAAAAGCAATTATTATGATTGATGAGTAAATGCTAGATATTATACATACTCAAAAAGATACTGACATATCAGTCATTACACTGCTTTAAAAAGTGACAAGGTTGGTAAAATTATGATTTAAAAAGTTACATATTAAGTATAAACGTACTTGCAATATGTTACTTGAAAACTCAAGTAGAGGCAGATCATTAGGACATCCTGTGACTCTTCTTTGGCTTGTCTCCTGTCTTGTGTTCTTATCCCTCAACTGATATTCTCAAGCTTGATTTCACTTACTTACCACACATATCATGTAGTTAAAGATGGCAGAAAACATATTTTCTCTCTGCCAGGTTTGTAGTTCACTTAATTACCATTTCAACAAAGACAGTCTTCATTTGATGATTCCAACCTCCATCTTCTATATATGTTAACACTTCTGAGGTGCTTGTAGTGCCACTACCAATATATGTACATCATGTTGAGTTAATTCAGGGGGATGTAGACATCACCAGATGTTGATTTGTCCTTTGGGACATTGCTGACTGGGGTTGATGGAATTTAGAATCCAAGGACATCTGGGGAATTTGGACCAGAGAGGTCTAGTGGTCTCAGCTAGTACATACATATGTAAGTGCTCCCCTTTTAGCTTTTCATGACTGCAGTAAAGGGATTTATTTGTGATGTTCATAAGGAAGATCTTGGGCTGTTCTTCTGGTATAGGGTGTTCACTCCTGAGACCAGCTGCTTCCTCTTCTCCTTCTGCTCTACATTCCCTCCTTATGTACATGCCTCTCATCACTTTCCATCCGTGCATTCTCTTCCTAGCTTTTGCTCCTTCAGCCTCCCTTGGTATCCATAACTTTTGCTACAATGCAGCCAAGAGCTTTCCAGCCCTGCTCGCTGCTTGACATTTGGCCACAATGTGGGAGGCTGATTAGTGTTTCCTCTCCAGGTTGGTGGTCTCTAGACTCATTTGCTGGCACCCCGTGCTTGTTGGCAAAATACCCAAAACTAAGGACAGCTCATTGCTTCATTTTATTGGCCTGGAGAATACGGCTCTCTGGTCTCTTTTGCTGATACACCCATCAGGGCCAAAAAGAGCTAGATAAAGTCTTGGCTGTTCTATGAGGAGACTTCCAGAAATGCAAGGAACAAACTGTGTTGGCTCTCTTAGTTTAGCAGCTCAGTCAGATGGGATTCTGAGGCTTATGTGAGAATAACTAAAAATACCCCACAACCTAAGAGTCTCCATCAGCAAAAATAATAAATTTTCAAAGATATCTCTCAGTGCTGGCAAAAATCTAAGGAGTACAGCATCATTTTGTAGGGTAAAGAAATCAAAGGCAAGTTGGATGAGATATTAATAGATGTCAGATAGATAGTCCAGAGGGGCAACAACTATGGCTCCATCATCTTCTCTGCCCACTATAAAAATGGAAGGATCTTTAAACCTCTCTTTGCCAGAATAAAAAGGAACGTGATTCTTACCTGATGCACCTTAGCAGCTAATTTTCATGTCTTCAGCTATAGGGCATAAGAGGAGAGAAAATCCTCTTGGAAAAAGCAGCCATGTTGTACATTACTTGAATGAGGCACTTGAGATCAGGGGCTGTGTAATGGGAAAAGACAAGAAAAAAACCATGAGCTAGGCTGAGCCTAGTGGTGGCCAGTGTTATTACAGTATTCCTATAGCACATGTAATTGCTAAGGCAAGGGGAAGAGCTAAAACAGGTTTCTTTACTTTGATAGGTTGTCTGCTGTACCAACTCTTACATCTTTTCTGCTTTGCTTTTCCAGTGCCCAGGAGGGACATTCACACCCTCAATGAAATCAACCAAGGATTACCCTGATGAGGTTATCAATTTCATGCGCACTCATCCCATGATGTACAATGGTGTGTACCCCATTCACCGCCAGCCACTAGTGGTGAGGACTAACGTCAACTACAAGTTCACAACTATTGCCGTGGACCAGGTGGATGCAGCTGATGGGCGCTATGAGGTGCTTTTCCTGGGCACAGGTACCCATTGATGTGCACTGAAAAGAATACACAAATATCCTCCCACACAACCACCACTACCAGCACTTTTCCCCAACCTGGAAGATGAGCACTTTGGGTTGATTCTCTCACTGGAGTAATCATCTGACTGAGGAGGGATATTCTGTTGTATTTTACTGTTGTTTGCCATCACCATATTAACCCTCATCCAGTAAGATTTGGAAGCAAGCTTTTTGGCAGTACATCCCATTCCTTACCCACCCACTAGGCCAATCTGATAGGTGTTAATCGTACAGTTCCAGAATTCAGAGGAATAGAATGACAGTAAAGACCTTTCAGGCCAGAGTAAATGAGAAAGCCTCCATGAGTTCCTATGATGGTAAGAAATGCCTTGCTGTAACTGGGAACTAGTTCATGCTCCAGTTCACAAATATGTCCATCCAGCAGCTCAAGCCTTGCCTTTATCTGAAACGGAGACAGGCAAACTTGTCATCTAGATGCTTTAAACCACACACCCCACTATCCACAGCTAGTATGGTCAGAGGTTATAGGGGTTGCAGACCAAAATATCTGGAAGACTCCAAGTTGTAGTAGCAAACTCTTTGATTCTTTGATAGAAGTAGCATTCTGCTCCCAGCTTTGTGAGTAGGTAACAATTCTCCCAGTTTGAACTGAGTAACATCCATTTCTCCTTGTAAGCTAGTGGAAGTAACACATCTTCAGTTTCACACTGTTTTCTGCTTGTGTGTTAGGCTCTTCTCTTGAAGTGAAGTAGAATACTATTATTGGCCATGGAGCTGAAGAACAAAAGCATAGGGATTAGATGAAGGGGTGTCTGATTGTCAAGAATTCATACTGGGAGGAGAGCATGTCTAGCACACTAATAATGGGGAGACTGCTTGCATGAGGTCTAGTCTGCTGTAGGTGAGTTCCTTGTCTCCCAGCAGGCTGAGGGAGCACCGCCAGCCCTCTAAGCAGGTGGCCAGGAATGCTAATGACCCAGAAAGTTCTCATTAGCTGGCAAAGGCTCTGTCTCAGCACAGCTGTTCCTCGGGCTGCCCAGTTCACTGCACTGCACCCAGCAGCTGTGCACAGTCCAGCCACCACCTGTCATAGCCTATAGGGAGTCTCCTCTTTCTTTCTGGCCATAGGTGTAACGAATCTCCAGATCTGGGTTGCTTCCTGCTGCAGAAAGAAGCAAAAAAACAAAACAAAAAGACCTGAATGGTCTGAGGAATTTGGGCTACCTCATGGAATAAACAAATGGCTGTGGGTAGCATTTGATTCAGAGTGCAAACAGTGGAGAGGAATGGCTTGGCGGCCTGAGCAAGAAATGCCTCTTTGCAGTTTCCTCTCCAGCCACATGAACTGGCAATCAAGCTTCAAGTTCACAGTTCAAGAGAAACAAGTGATGAGAATTAATTTAGCAGGCTGCTGCTCATAAAAAAGGTGAAGAAAGAGGGGGCTTAGGGTCACCAGAATGAAAAATAGAAATCACTTCTATACCTTCAATGGTAGAAGAGGGAATTTCAGCAGGTGCTGCTTGTCATGCAGCAAGGTACCAAACCATTGGTGACATTCCCTCTTCTACATAACCACAGAAGGGACAATAGCTGTCTCCAGTTTTCACTCTGGCAACACTAGGAGAGATGGGCTTCTTCCCCACCTCCTGTGTTTCAGAATATATATATATGTCCTTGGAAACCCTATTATGGATTATTTTAAAAATAAACTATCAGTGTTCTTTTAGAGCACTTTCTTCTTCCTCCTCCCCTTTTTGTTGTAATTTAATCTTAATCATATCAAAGTGCAGAGTTGAACCTTGTTATGATGCTGTCCATCAGAATCTGTCCATAGCCATCTGTGCACACCTGCTACAAACCCAGAACAATGTTCTTGGTTTTTAAAAGAGGCACTGATTGGTATCCTGAAGCAAAAGCATGGAGCAACCCTATACCAACTTCCAAATTTAGAGACAGAAATTAGCACAAGTTTTATAGAACAGCATCAGAAATAAAATGTACTTCTTTGCTCTGTCCCTGTCTGCTTTTTCTCCAGTTTGTTGGTATGTGGGCAACTGAACTCCATGCAGGATTAGGCAAAAATCTTTTATCAAGAGAAACCCAAGGCAACTCTAATATCAGCAGAATCATGTTAACAGAACCTAACTTCAGCTGAAAGTGTGCTCAGGGCGTGTGTACCTGTTGCTCAAAGAGAACCTCTCCCTTACTGCATTGGATTCTTTAGAATTGTTTGCATCCCCATCCATTCATAGATTACTCACCATGATACTTTAGAGCACACACACACTTCAAAACCAGAAGTGACTTCTTTGTCTAAAACTGGTTTAAGGACAGTAAAAACATGAAAGCACTGTCCCTTGTCCCCTAGAGTGTGAAGGATCTTTCAAAGCAAAACAAATTTCCTAAAGGGGAAAGTGTCTGGCCCCAGATGGCTGGAAGCTTCCAATCAGAGGGTAAAATACGTATATTGCACAGGGAAGTTTTATATTTAAAGATTAGTGGTTTCTCATATAATGCAAGTGGATTCTTAGCAGCAAGCATTTCACTAGGATTTGAAAAATATTTAATGCATATTGTCTCTTTCTGTAATTTTTTAAAATGACCAGATATAATGTTCGTCTTGAGATTGGTATGTTTCTTGTACAGTCTTTATATAAGTCAGATCTGTTTGCTTCTTTAAGGCTTTCATGTAACTGCTGTACTATGACCATACTTTTCATGTACTCCCATTAATTCCTTATCCATCACAAACTGTACTTGTGTCTGCACCACATCCTTTCATCTTGAGCTATTCAATTTTTGCCTTTGTCCTAGCATTTTTGCCTTTGTCCTAACAACTTTGTCCCTGTTCTTTCTATAACATGCTTCTTCTGTTTCCTGCTCATGCAAACATCCATGGGGATACTCTGTTGACTCTTTCCCTACTTCCTTTGGGTCTAAACTTGTTGGGAAATGTAGTTCTTTCTTGAGGATCGTTAGAAACTCAGGAAAGTAAGCAAGATTGTTTAATCTTACTAGCAGAGTTCACACAGCGGAATATAAGGCAAGCAGGAAAACTCAACTAGCTCCTCTCCCAGCCACGTGTCCCCAATAAAAACACAGTCACTTGGTTTAAGTGAAAAAAGAAATAAGTTTACTTACAAAATCATGTGTATGAAGAGATACACAGGTCTAACTTCATGTTGCAAGAAATATCAGGTAAAAAAGGTAGTCTACATGCATGTCAGGAAAGGATGCTGCCTCAGCATCCTTTCATCAGCTCCGGACACAGGCAAGGAGATTAGTAGGTAAGTAGATAGTACAGTAATGGCGACTCATCCTTGCTTTCTTCTTCTTGGGAACAAAAGGTTAGGTGTCGTCATGGGTAAACAGGAAATGAGGAGGGGCAATGAGTAGGGGTTGTTAGTAAGCAATAAAATACCATAGACATGCATTTACTAGAAGGTCTCAGCATGCGAAGTTGCTATATCCCAACAAAGCTAGTGCCAAAGGTTCCAAAATCCCATTTATAAAGCTGTTTCACTTGGATATGTCCCCTTTCTGAAACTTCACCCTTGAGCCTGGTTCATTTGGGAGCCCACCTGCCGTACCTCTTATTTTCTCCAGTTGTAGGAAGCAAGGAGCAGACAAAGCTTGCAATGTGCATGCATGCTGGTTGCCATTGAAGTGTTGCTCTGAAATCAGTCCAGCCCTTGAGGCACAAGAGATTCCCAGTTCTTGACCTACACATTCCCTTCTCTAGAAAATAAAAAGGAGGAAGGAAGGAAAGAGGAGGAGGACAAAGAAATGTGGTAGCACCTTTAAAACTAACTGGTTTGGGTTTGTGTGTGTGTGTGTTTTGCTTTGTTTTGCTTTTGTTTTTGTTTTTTGTTAGTTTTTTTGCATGAGCTTTCATGGCTATAAATCCACTTCTTTGGATGCAGCACCAAGTGGTATTAAGACCTCAAGTATAAAGCATATTTACACAGTTGTGGGAATGAGATGGAAGGTAATAAGATGCAAATCATGACCCTTGCCCTAAATTTTTAAAGGTCAGTAAGGTAATACAGGTCTTTCAGATCTTCACAGTGGTCAGTTAGTATTGATGTCTGAAATACCATAAAATCACAAAATATTAGTGCAGACAACTACAGCCATTTACAAGGAACAGGTATTTCTCAGTGGCGGCCACTTTATTACAGTACTCTTGGCCAAAGAGGTTCATCCAACCACTTCTCTAATACAGTATAGACTATTTGGAAAGTTGGCCAGTGCCACCAGCCATTTTGATCTTAATATTGAAGCATCACATTTAATCCAGAAAGGGTGAAAGCAAAAAGACCCAAGAGGTATTCAACTCCCTGTGTGTTTTTCCTTTCTGTTGCAGATCGTGGCACAGTCCAGAAGGTTATAGTCTTGCCCAAAGATGATATGGAAACAGAAGAACTGATGCTAGAAGAAGTGGAAGTGTTCAAGGTAAGTACTGCTTGTCCCTGGTATTCTGAGATCCTGTGAAGTATGTGGGATTAAGAGCTAGGAGTAGGGTATTGGTGATGACTGTGAGCTGTGAGTTTCCTTCTTTAGGCTTCATCTCAGCCATTAAGTCAGCAGCTTGCCCTAGACAGAACACGTTTTTTTCCTCAGCACCATTATCTGCTGACTTCTTTGTTATCCAGAAGTGTTGCAAAGACTGCAAAATACTTTAAATGCTCAAAAACTATTATCTGGAACTACTAGAAATGGTGTTTGTGGAATTTCAGGCCCAGAAGAAAATGGTGTTGTCCACTTGAATTCTTAAGATTGGATTGTACACTTGTCCAACTGGATTCTCTCTAAGCTACTCCAAAGATCCTGGGACAGCAACCTCTCTCTCTCTCTCAAACATGAATTAACACATTAACTACCATAATGTGCATAATGAGTTTCTGTAGGATAATTTAAGTTTCCCAAGACTTCAGCCCTTGCCAAGGAAGCAAAAATATTAAATGTCAAAAAATGTCAAGGCCAAGCCTGTTAGGATCTAGTTTTAAATTAGCAAAGTAGGAGAAATATGTTCTTGTCGAACTATGCTTCCCTAGGAACTGAGTCTGACTCCAAATACAATACAGGTAGCTTGTAGTTCAAACAAAAGTTTACTAATGGCTTTACTCTATATTTACACAAAAGGCTATATCCTAAGCTAGCTAGTGAATAGTTCAGGTAAATAGAAATCTTACCAAAGAAAGTTGATGGAGAAGGAAGATGGAGGACCAAACAGATCAGAAGAAAATCTTGAGAGATAATGTCTGTTAGTCCCAAAGGTGGAGTGAGCTACGTCACATGATTAGTTTGAATGAGAGAGAGAGAGAGAGCAGTTTGCATGCTGGAAATCTCTATTTATCTAAGGAGGGAGAAAGAGAATGCAAAAATCTTCTAACAGTTTCAATCAGCCTTTTTGCCTCCAGAGATGGAGAGCAGCCATTGCCTGTGCATCCAGGCAAACCACATTAATTATAATGTGAGACCTCCACCAAGAACTCTTTCTTCACTCAGGCTGCAGTCTCCATCTTCTCTAGTCTAAATAACACAATATCCAGCCAAATCTTTTACCTTACTTTACCCATCTGATTTTTGAATTTTTTGAATTTTATTTTTTGATATTTTCTAACCTGATGAATAATTCTAGAGAATTTGAAAGCTTACATAGTTTTGGGATGTTTTTGTCGGTTCTAAGAAAGGTTTTGTCACCTCTGAATTTTGTTTTTACGGTAATGTGTTTTCCCTATAGGTTCCAGCCCCCATCAGGACCATGACCATCTCTTCCAAAAGAGTGAGTGTACATTTCTCTTACTAGGGGCCCATTCACACTACCTTTTACCCCTGTTTTGAAATAGATTCTTCCACGTGAAATTCATATTGGGCCTGATTCTGTCACAATCCATGTCAAGGCATGCACAAGGAAATGCCCCTTAGCGCGGGGTATCGAGATTTGGGCTAAAATCCGTCTTTTCTTAAGACCCGGGTTCCACGAAATATGAACTTCCCCCCGATCACGATCGGGGCAAATTCAGGGAGGGATTAAGGTCAGAGGGCGGGTAGAGGCCAGAGCATTCCCTCTCCTCATCGGAGGGGAGGAGGAGGAAGAGTAGTAGGAGGAAAGAGCCGAAGGAAAAAGGGGATCTGACAGGAGGCAAAGGGTGACAGGAGGCTAAAAGGGGAAATCAGGGTGACTGACAGGGCTGCAAAGGGCTGTCAGAGGGAGGGCGAGGGGAGGGGAGGGGGGGGGGGCTGAAGAAAGTGATGGAGGAGGAGGATGAAGGAGCCAGGGGGGAAGAAGGGAGCCATAGAGGGCATTCTATAACGGATCAGGAGTAGGAGAATGAAGGAGCCAGGGCAGCTCAGAGAGACGGGAGGGTCGGAAGGAAAGAGGAGGAGGAAGATTGCCAAGGGAAATTGGGCGGCAGGGCCAAGCCAGAGGAGGGATGTAGGGAAATCAGGCTGTAGAAGGAACCGTTTTTATTTTTGACAATCTATGCGCATGATTTTTTGGGTGACATGTCTTTGTGCTTGCTTGTACTACTTTCATTTCCTCTTGCTCCTGGATTATTATTATTATTACTATTATTATTATTATTAGTGTTATATGCAGATGCTACAGTCAGAATGCCTGCACTGCATTTTCCTTCTATTCTTAATTGATTCCATGGGTCTACTTTAGTTGGAACTGACAGGTCACTCTCTCTCAGTCTCAGTGGAAGGCAATGGCAAACCTCCTCTGAAGAGAATGTAAGCAGGAGGAAAAGATTCAGTTCAGGTCAAAGGCAGGGCATGAACAGAGCTTGCATCAGGCACCTCCCCCCCCTTTTTTTTTATATTTTTTAAAATTATTTTTGACAAAATATGTGCATGTTTTTTTCTTGAGGCAGATATATAGATGGATAGAACGTGGGTAGCAGCTTGTTCCCTTTCACTTTCATTTGCTCGCTTCCAGCAAAGGGGAAATGTTGCAAAGGGCAACTTTTTTTCCTTTGCGAATGAATGCTACAATTTGAATGTTACATTTGTTGCTTTTGTCAATTTGGCAAATTGGCAAATTGATAAATGCTTTTGCAACTGCCTCTAAGGAATTCAGGGGTAGCCCTGAATTGCTTTTAAGAGCAAAAAAGAATGCATGGCAATAGCATCCTTTTCTGGCATTTCCGAGGTGAGGAATTTATTATTATTATTATTATTATTATTATTACATGTGTAAGAGGCATTCTGGGGTGGCAAGGAGGGGGGATACAGGATGCATTAGCTTGCATTTTGGGGTTGAAAATGGGGCCAAGGGCAGATCATAACCTGCACTGACTCAAATGCCCACCACACACACACACACACACACACACACACACACACACAAGGTTTTTAAATCTGGCAAAAAGTGTGCATTTGGGTGCATTTTGTGCATACTTCTGATGCCCCAATGAGTGCTGCAAACGTCAGCTATGACGATCACTTGATTGACAGCAGGTGCCTTCATGTTAAACCCAATTTCTGTAAGAAAGCATTTGGGTTAAAATGCCCCAATTTTTGTAGTGGGCACTTGCTAATGGAGAGATTCAGGAGGGTCCCCCCAAATCTGCCCAGTTCCCTCCAGAGCAAAACTGCCAGTGGGAATAGGGCCAAAGATTGCAGTGATCTCATTCCAAAGTTTATTGGGTGGGTTTGAAAGGAGATATGGGTGAGCTGGGTAAAGGAGAGCTTTTCTGTCCATCTGCTCTCAAAGAAAAACAAAAATCATTGTCTGCTTTTGGTTCAGTGTGGGAGCAGAAGGACCTGTATCTCCACTGACATCCAAATATTACTTTGATGCCCAACAGCAACAGCTCTACGTGTCCTCAGCCATTGGGCTAACACATCTGGCCCTTCACCGCTGTGATGTATATGGAGAAGCCTGTGCTGACTGCTGCCTTGCCAGGGATCCCTACTGTGCCTGGGATGGAAAGTCTTGTTCTCGTTACTCTGCTTCCTCCAAGAGGTACTGTGTAGCAGGTGATAGCCTTCTACACCAATAAGCAGCTATCTATTGGCGATGCTCTGGGAAGAGACTTAAGAGTCTGGGATCAAGAGCTTTGTAGAAAACACACGATTTCTAAGAAAGCCAGGGGTGCTTTAGGTTTGTCTTTTAAGACTGATTCTGCCAACCTAGAGAATTAACTATGTTGACATAAGGTGGGATTCTCAGTAGAACCTTGAAATAGTTCCTTTTCCAAGCTTTAATTCAGAGGTAGTCCAGTGCTGCTGTCATACTTTAGAAATAAAACAGTTTGATGTCATTTTAACTACCATGGCTCAGTGATATAGAAATATGAGATTTCTAGCTTTATGAGATATTTAGCCATCTCTGTCAGAGAGCTCTGGTCCCACAACAAACGATAAACCCCAAACTTCCATAGCATTGAGCCATGGAAGTTAAAGTGGTGCCAAACTGCTTTACTTCTAAAGAGTGACAGCAGCCTAGGATTTATGTTGAATGGTAGCCAAGGAGCAAATTCAGGAGAAACATAGGATAATGGAATTCCAGGCAGCACATCTAGGTAGTGTAAAGAGTATATTAGAATTGCTTCACGGCAGGAAATGGTTCATAGAAAGGATTCAAGGCTGCCATTATTAGCTAAAAATTATTCTAGGAGTCATAGCCTAGGGACAGGCCTGAAAGACAACATGACAATGAGTGTGAATGAGCATGTCACTTTGTGGCGTTCTTTCTACTGCTGTTGGGAACTGCCCAGTTTTCAACTTCCTACCCAGCTGTTTCTTTCATCTCTGTAGGCGGAGTAGGCGACAGGATGTCCGGCATGGTAACCCCATTCGTCAGTGTAGGGGCTACAATTCCAATGGTGAGTGCCCTACACACATATACACACATAGAGAACAGAACATAGCATTCCTCCTGAACACAGCAGTGAAGGTCTCAGAAAGCAAATGTGTTAGTTGCTGCTAACCCATTGTCTACAAAGGACTGTAGTACTGAGCAGAGATGAAAGGTGCTGCATTAATTACCATTTGCTAGCTTTCCTTTTGGCAATACTGCCAAATGTCATCAGTTGCCTTTTTGTTCAAAGTGACTAAGGCCTGGAACGTTTTTTCCCCTTGCAATGAAAATAGGAAGCTTGCATTACACCCCACCCCTATACCTCACTTCCAGTTTTTTCAGCAAACCAAAGCTCTGTGGGAAATGCCTGGCTTCTTAACATGTTTAATAGCACTCCAGGAACCCTCCTGGGAAGGCAAATGGTACAATTTCTCCCTACAGTGCTAGGGCATTTCTGGAAAGCTTTCTGGAGTTCTTTAAAGTTTGTGAAGGAGCTATGCATCTCCCAGGTGGTTTTGATTTTGTAACAATGGTCACCAGCTGTAACACAAACACACACACACACACACACACACAGAGAGAGAGAGAGAGAGAGAGAGAGAGAGAGAGAGAGACTAGTCGGGAAAAGCTTTCTAAGCCTGTAAGGTAATATTAATGGTAACTAGAGATGGTAATTCTAGATTTTACTATTCCTGACAGATGTTGGGAAAAAGCATACATTTTTCTTTCAAGATACTCAGGAACTTTCCAGCCCTGCTCCCAAATGACAGGAATGATGGGCACAATGTTCTGGAGAAAGCTATGGAGCTTCCCAGAAAGCAACTTGATGTACAACTTTCCCACAAAACTTTTAGAGCTTTCCAAAAAGACAGAGAAAAAAGAACAAAAGGGAAATGTTTCACAACTTTAATTGTTCCACAACTTCAGTGCTGCACAACTTTAAATGTTGCACAACCTTGGAATGGGAATGGGAATGGGAATAGGAACAGGAACAGGAACGACAGCCCCAAAAGTGTAAGAAATGATATATCATCCACAGAACAAACAAGACAGACACCACAGAGAGAGAGACACCATTTTAAATTATAGTTCCCTGTATAGCTTGTTGTATTTTGTGCAGTTTTTCAAGTAAGCATACTGTGAAAAACAACATGATGGTACACCTGTGAGACTTTTGGGGAAAATCTTTAGCAGCTTGGAAAGCCACACAGTTTTTGTTGTTCTGAGAACAAAAATAAAAGCACAGGGTTGCAGGAGCTTTCTGGGTGCTATTTTTCCTCCTGAAAATATTCCCATAGGGTGGGAACTCCAGATGTTGACCTCAGTTGGGAAACTGTCAAATGTCAATTCCACCCCTCCTGATAACATAGTAAAGGCATTGTAACACTACCGGCACATTGCCTTGGAGAAGAATTGACCACCAAGAATTTTTAAATTTTTCACATTTTCCATATTTTGTTGTGCTGGATTTAAAATTATTTAGCTGGAATTTTACCACTTGGAGTACACAAGATGTTCATCACTTTATAAGTTCAAAATATTTTTATTGTGACACAAAAGCAAACACAATAAAAACAAACTGGCACTTGTTGGTTCCATAAATATTGAATGCCTTTCCTGTGACACATCTACATAAGCTCTGGTGCAACCTACTGCCTCCAGAAGTCACCTGCAAATTTGAATGCACCCCAGGTGTGTGCATTTACAATGTTACTTGATCTCTGTTTCTGGAAGGCCCCAGAGTCTGTTAGAGAGCATAGCTAAACAAACAGCTTTGCTGCACAAAGGAGCTCTCAAAACAAGTCCGGAATAAAATTGTGCAGAAGTACCAATCTAGGCTATGTTATTAAAAAAAAAGATTCTCAACTATGAACATTTCCTGGAGCACTGTTAAATCCATTATTACAGAACAGAAAGAATAAGGCTCAACTATGACTCTGTCTAGATGAGACTGGCCACTAAAACTCATTGACCAAGTAAGGCAAACACTGATCAGAGAAATAACCAAGGGGCCATCAGTAACTCTTAAAGTGCAGGAAGGACCTGCAACTGAGATGGGAGAATCACCCATGGGACAACTATGGCATACAATTCAGTTGGGTTCAGAACCAACTTAATGGTATGTCATAGTTATCCCATGGGTGATGAGAAGAAAGCCACAGCTGAAACAAACCCATATCAAAGCCCATTTAGAGTTTTCTTTTTAAAAAATAATGGCTGAGACACAGTACAAATGTGGGGAAAGGTCCTCTGCTCTCATGAAAGCAAAACTGACCTTTTTGTCCATGCCATAAAATGTTACAGGTGGCACAGAGCAAACAGTGCTCAGTGCCCTGAGAAGACTATCCCCATTGTGAGCATGGTGGTGGCAGCATCGTGTTGTTGGGATACATTTCCCTAACAGAGACTGGGAATCTAGTCGGGACTGAAGCTAAGAAGAATAGAGCCAAACAACAGGGCAATTCTAGAGGAAAACCTGTTTCAGTCTGCAAGGAATCTGAGGCTGGGTTGGAGTTTTATCTTTCAGTACAACCCTGGAGTGGTTTAAAAACAAGAATCTGAATGCTTTACAGTGATCTAGCCAAAGCCCAGACATCAGCCAGACTGAGAAACTGTGGCAAGACTTTAAAGTTGTTGTTGTCCAACAGTATTCATCTAACCTGAAAGATCTAGAGAATTTTGCCAAGAAAAAAATGGGCAGAACTTGCAAGAATGTACAAAGCTGCTAAAGGCTTTCTCAAGAAGACTCGCAGCTGTACCAACATCATGCCCAGGCCAGAAGCAGATGAAAGGCCCTCCCTCCATTCCAACTACCACTGCTCTATACTAAGAGGAGAAGATACTCAGTATCTGCTGGACATCCATGGCTTGTTACAGACAGGCCAAAATAATGCTGCTTCGAGTCACTTTGGAGGTATGGTATTTCAATGATGCCTGCGTCCTAAGATTCCAAAAGCCGCACCAAAGGCACACTCCAGTCCTAAGGACTGCAGTGCAGCTTTGGTGCAGTTTTTGGACTCTTAGGACACATGCATCATTGAAATAGCATACCTCCAAAGTGACTCGAACCAGCATTATTTTGGCCTGTCTGTAACAGGCCCATTTTTCCTTTTGGATCATTTCTTGATTTGAATGTAAGCCTGAGGGAAGGGAACTAGGGCCTGTTACAGACTGCCAAAATAAAGCTGCTTCGGGTCTCTTTGGAGGTATGCTGTTTAAATGATGCATGCATCCTAAGAATCCAGAAGCTGCACCAAAGCTGCACTCCAGTGCTTAGGAATGGAGTGTGGCTTTGGCGTGACCTCCGGACTCTTAGGACCCATGCATCATTTAAATAGCATACCTCCAAAGAGACCTGAAGCAGCTTTATTTTGGCAGTCTGTAACAGGCCTAGGTTTTTTTATTGATCTTTTATTTGTAAAGCATTATGTATGGTGATGGTAGTATATATACAAATAAAATCATAATACAGTAGCCCCTCTCCTTACGTGGGGGATCCATTCCGGACACACACACCCCGCGTAAGGGAAAATCCGTGTATGCTCATGCTCCATAGGAAACAATAGGGTGCTTGCATCTGGCGGTGGCGCAATGCACGGGGGCACATACACCATTGTTTTTATCGTCATGTGGCTTCCACGTAATCAGGAAGCCGTGTATAGTGCACATGCATATGGCGCGGGCACACTGTAATAGCTGTCAAAAGCACTTCTACCAAGTATTGACTGAGGGGCATGAATACAACCAACAAATCTCACTTTGTTTTTATTTACTTAAGTTTCAGAATAAAAATACTTTGCACCTTCACAATGTTGAGTATGTTGTATATATCTGCCATCCTGGATTCCATTTTGGGAAAAAGGCAGGATATAAGGCAGGATCAATCAAACAATCAGTATGAAGTATACATCAATCAAGCATATTAAATCCACTTGAATTCCAGGTTGTAACACAACAAAATGTCAAAAAGTGTGGGCAGGGGAAGCTGAATATTTCTGCAACCAGAACTTGTTTGTGCCTTTTTCCTGCAGCCTCCATCAGTTTTTTCAAAACTATAAAGCATATAAAACAAATTATCTAGTACAATATTAAGCACATAAATATAGCAATGTATTCCAAGTAGGCACGTTTTACTTAGCTGAATGATTTTTTCTGAATACACAGTGTGGGTTTGCTTGGTGCAGAATGTTGACTTTCTTGGCACCAAATGTAGGCAGCCATGGGTAAAACAGGAAATGACCTTTTTACACTGAACAGATGGAAGGAGGCAGTCAAAAAAAGCAATTTAACTGAAGAATAAAGATACACTCAAACCAGCCCTTTTGTACCTTTTCATTCCACTTTAGTTGTTTCTCTCAAAGCATATGAAGTATCCACATTTGTCTGTTGGCAGAGGATATTGGCAACATTTTAATTAGCTATAGCTGCAACTCTGTACACACTTTCTTAGGTATACGTCCCATGAAATCATGGATGGGATCATGCAGTCCTTCACCCTAACCCATGATGGAGAATGCTAGGAGTTGTAGTTAATCTCATCCCTTCCTTAAACTCAAGATAGTTTACTTTTGAATAGACACTCATAGGATTGCACGCCAAAATGTGTGTCCAGATGAAAGGATGCCATTGTGCAAATGAAGGAGGTAGCAAGACAATAGCCAGGAAGAAGGACAGTATGAAGCTTCCGTTGAAATTAGTGAAAGTTTTTCATTGTTTCATGGTGGTGTAAGCTTGTTAAGAGGAGAACCATTCAGTGGCACAAAACTGGCAGACTGGATGGTGTCACACACCTTTATGTAAAGTTTACACCCAAAAACAATGGAGTTGCAAGGTATCATAAAAGATGTGCATGCAGTGGGCATTAATTAGTCCTCTGTGGAAAATGTTTGTGTAAATAAAATGTGGCAGTGGTGATCCATGTGTGTGAGTCACTTGGACATATTTTCCTCAGAAATGTTTTAAATGAAATTTGTCCTCATATGCTCTTTTCCCACCTCCAGCCAGCAAGAACACAGTAGAAGCAGTCCAATATGGTGTGGAGGGAAGCACAGCTTTTCTGGAGTGCCAGCCTCGCTCTCCTCAGGCCACCGTCAAGTGGCTCCTCCAGAAAGACAACAGTGACCGAAGGAAAGAGGTGCAAAACCCTACACACTGACATGCCCACCTGGTATTTCCAGGATGTGATCTGAGGAAATGGGTGGGAGGACAGGGGATTCTTTCCATCACAGTTAGTGGCTGAAAGGGAAGCATAACTTGCCTGCTCCTTCTATTGGAAACTTTATATTTATGCTTTTAAGATTATATCATGCTATATTTTGTATTTCTCCAATAAGCCCTCCTCCAGAATGCCTGTCACTGGGACCAATTCCCATCCCAACCTGCCCCATACATATAGTTACATCCTACCTCTCAAATGAAAGGACAGTAACTCTTTGTGGTAGAACTGCTGCTAGTCAGGATTGCAGTGGGGTGGGAGATGCTCAAACTCCTATAACAGGAAAATGTAAGAGAAGCAACGAGGGAAGGACCAGAAACAATGTCAGACTTAGAGTGTTTGTTGCAGGGTAGATTGTTCTTTTCAGTGCATCTCAGCCCAGTTGTTTCAGTGGTGCTAATGGCAGCCCCCCCCCCCCCCCCGTGTTTCTCTCTCCTTCAGCTACGCACAGAAGGCCGGGTGCTAAGGACAGAGCAGGGGCTGCTGTTGCGGTCCTTGCAGCTCTCAGATGGGGGCCTCTATTCCTGCACAGCTACAGAGAACAACTTCAAGCACACGGTGGCCAAAGTGCAGCTGCATGTCCTGAGCAGTGAAACCATCCATGCTGTGCTCTTCCAGTCAGAGGCCCCTGCCCCTTCTGTGGCAGCTGTGCAGGCTGGCCTTCCAGGCACCTTCAGCTCTCACTACCATGACCTGGTGCAGCTGCTCACCCAACCTGAGATGGGACTCATCAACCAGTACTGCCAGGGCTACTGGCGGCATGTGGCCTCCAACCACAAGGAGACTCTGGCCAATCTCAAGGCCAAAGAGCTGCACGATCAGAAGAAGCCTCGTAACCGCCGGAATCACCCACCAGAGGGGGATCAACAGACATGAAACTGACAGCCAAAAGGGACTGTGTAATGACAGTGCTATACTTTCCTGCCTCCCCATTTTAATATTAAAATATCTATAAATATATATATATATATAAATATAAATATATATATATACATACATGCATACAAAAAAAACCACACAAGCATACCCTGCGCCCTCTGAAGACAGTATTTATTTGTAGGTTGTACATAATCTGCGGGTAAACGCAGCCTTACCTTAGTGTGAGGAGCTTGGAGGCATCCCACTGGCACCTTGCTCTCTTCTTTTCCTCATTTTTTTTCTGCGGTACTGTATAATAACAGACTGGTTGGAGGGGTGGGGAACAAGGGCAAGATTATTCCCCCACTCCTTTTATCAGCTCAAAGCACATCTGGCACCTGGCAGAAAAGAAATGTCTACTGGCAGGTGCTAAGGGCAAAGTTCCTGTTCCCATGATTCTCATTTGGGCCTTCTTTGCTGAGTAGGACATAGGACTCAAGTGTGGAGTGAAACACAGGAGTTCAGGATGGTGGAGCAGAGATTTTCATACCTGGACTGCCGTGGGAATGGCTGAGACTTCAGAACTACTGTTGAAAATATTTCTACCTGATTTTTTTTTAAAAAAGAGGCTTTTGTGTGTCCTGAGAGCATTCCTCCACCCTGACGTACATAAACCCCTGCCACACCTACAAAAACTTTAGCACTTTCTTTCTCTCTTACCATTTCTCTGCCGCAGAGCACCATCTGGAAGGAGACTCTCCAGAGCATAGCGCTGTGCGAGCTGGATCCCTCAAGGGGCCTGGGCCATTTAAGGGTGGAGGAAGCCCTCCATCAAAGAGGTCTACCCATAGGCCCATG
Source organism: Sceloporus undulatus (assembly GCF_019175285.1). Lineage (NCBI taxonomy): Eukaryota > Metazoa > Chordata > Lepidosauria > Squamata > Phrynosomatidae > Sceloporus > Sceloporus undulatus. Next base: position 77,304,696 of record NC_056523.1, on the reverse strand, counting down.
TGGTGCCACTGCAAAACTATTAATCCTACTGTTGGATAGTCAAAAAATGGTGTCATAATTTGAGAAATTGTTTATCCTGTTGGGTTAGTGAAGTGCAAGAGGTACTGTCTGTGGAAACTGTGGTATGGAAATAGTGGCAATAGATAATAACCAAAAGAGTGGGTGGGAAGATTGGCACAGTTCTGCTCAAAGACACCTGGCTCCATTGAGCCAGTTTATCAGATAAATGCAAGGGTTTTGCCAGGTGGGTTAATCCAGGGAAGTGTAATAATGTCTATTTAAACCAAAGCTACTCTCTTGAAGTGTGTGCATCAGGCACTTCTCAGGCCAAATACAGTATGGGAGTGAAGGTGGCCGGGAGGATTAAGCATCTGTGGATAGATACCAGGAGGCCAGGCTTCTGTTCAGTCAGCAGGAATGTATCCCTCTTTACCAACCTATTTATTATAATTTAATAATATTAATTTGCTCACTGGGAGTCCATATCCACAGTCTGACAACCACCAGACTACTTACTAATGGAATACAAGCCAAGGAGTAAGGAAACCTGCTCCGGTATGCTTGAATGATATGCCCCTCAAGATTTTTTGTGGCATTGTCCTTACTGGTCACCCCACAGGGACGTAGCCGGGGGGGGGGTCTGGGGGTCCGGACCCCCCCCTTCCTTATAAAAAAGAATGGTGTGTGCTGCTGCGCCCCCCCCCACACCCCCTATAATAGGGGGGGCTTTTAGTGGCCCCCCCCCCCCTTCCTAAAATCCTAGCTACGTCCCTGCACCCCACATGGGTGATTTAGTGCAGGACAGGATGGACAGAGCATGCCAGAGAACATTTCAAAGAAGGAGATCTTGGAACTCAAACAGAAAACTGCTTGCTGCCTTCTTGCCTAATTAAAAGATAACTTTCCAAAGAATGTAGACTAATAAGCCTTGGGTGTATCCCATGCAGCCAGGAGAACTGCTATCATCTCCCTGCTGATTTTCTTTCTGGTGAAGGCCAGTACAAGTAGAACAGGGCTAGCTTCACCGCAGAAAAAGTCTTTTAAATAAATAAATAAACGATGGGTTTTAGGGGTTATGGACAACTGTGCACGTGGGAATTAGGGCAACCATTGAGATTCATTTTGAGTGGAAAACAGCAACCTAGGAGCAGCGGTTACTGTTCATAAAGTCAGGAGACCACGGTTCTGAAAATAGCTATAATGAAGGATTCTGGAAAAAGTAGAGAAATCACAAATATGACTCGTGATGCAGTATAGAGATATATAGAATATGGTAACTAATATAGCCAATGCTAAACTGAAGCCAGACTTCCTTTGCTCACAAACTTACTTACATGGTGGGAAACAGCATAGTGCTTCTGGGCATGTGCAGAATTCCTGTCCTTTATCACTGAGTAATCATGACAAAGACTACACAGGAGGGTCCCAGGTCAATGGTCTACTCTGAGGCTTGAACCAGCCCTTCTCATTTGATTAGTCAAGCACTCTCTTGGATGTTCCCTTTCTCCAGTTCCTTTGATTTCTTCATCCAAAGGCATAAAATGAATGTCTTGCATCTGGTTTTCCACCATAGATATTTCTGAAGCAAATGCTTGGTTTTCTTGTCTCTTGGACTTCTCCATCAGGCTGACTTTTATGTTCCATACTCCAAGACAAATTAAGGTCAAATTCTCAGTCTGGATTAATCCAGAAGGCTTCTGCCTGCAGAGTTACACTGATCTACATCTGCCGAATCTCTGCATTTTGATTCCCTCTAGCAGTGACCTGATGGACTGATGCAAGGAAAATGCCTGCTCTGCCACAAATGGGGGTCCCTTTTATATTGTGTTAGTTCCAAGAAGCTGTGGGAAAGGGCAAGTGGTGTGTATGTATAGGAGAAGACCATGCCTAAAGCTATTGCATTACTACTAATGTGTAACCTATGTGAGCTGGGATGGAAGCTGGGTTGTTTCTTGTACTTCTGCTTCTGTCTGCACAGCAAGGGGCAGTCGCCACAGAGCAGAAGCCTGTATTTCTCACCCTTTGGTCACTGGGCCTATGCCGCCTGCTGTTAACAAGAAGAGGGCTCACCTTTCATGTTTGGGAGCCCTGGGCCCACCTCATCCATCCTCCCTGGGCCCCCCTCCTGCCAGTTTGAGTGATGCACCTAGACTTTCTATTGTAAATAGCTGTAAATTGATTATGTAACAAAACTGGGGATCTGGAGCATCGTAAGGAGCTCCTTGTGATGAATTCAAGTGCAGAGCCACTTTGCGCCTGTAATGTGAAATTCCTGTGGATAGAACAAGCTAATAAACACTGGCTTTGTTTTTTGAAGACTCAAGCCTCCTTCACCTCCACTTCTTCCTTCCCCTTTTGCCTCCTGCAGGAAGCCACATTGTGCTTTTATTGCACTGGTTCAGCTTTAGATTGACACCCCCAACTTATCTTTGAGCAACTTGCTACCAGAATGCTTCCATTTAATAAAAGGGATAAAGGCTTATAATTCAGATCAGATGGTTCATTCTTACTTTGGAAGTATATCCTTACTATTAGCTTCTTGAATGTGTATGTATGTATGAGCACCAGCATGGTGTAGTGGCTTGAGCACTGGACTAGGACTCTGGAGACCAGGGTTTGAATCCCTGCTCAGCCATGAAAATCCACTGGGTGACCTTGGACAAGTCACACTCTCTCAGCCTCAGTGGCAATTTCAACCCCACCTCTGAAGAAACGTGCCAAGAAAACCCCATAGTAGTACTGCCATAAGTCAGAAACTACTTGAAGGCATAAAATGACAACAAAAATATGTAAGTATATGCTTTGATATTGGTGATGTCATCCATAACATTGCTTTGAAGGATAAGAAAAGGAGAAATATATTATGGCTGGTACCACTTTTCTAGGATAATAAAACTTATTCCTTACTCTTAGAATGTTGCTTTGGGGGGAATTTGGAGCCATTTCCCTATTTATATATGCATTTTTTTAAAAGCATCAAAGTAACCATGTTGTGTGCCTTCAAATTGTTTCTGACTTATGGTGACCCTAAGGCCAACCTATCATGAGGTTTTCTTGGCAAGATTTCTTTAGAGGATGTTTGCCACTGCATTCCTTTGAGACTGAGAGAATGCAACTTGCCCAAGATCACCCACTGGCTTTCATGGCCAAGCAGGGATTCAAACCTTGGTCAGCAGGGTCCTAGTCCACCTCTCAAACCATTACTCACTCCATACTGGCTCTCAACAAAATATCGGTAGTATCTTGTTCTTCAAATAATGAGTAGTTAGAATCAACAAGTTGCTTTTTAAAAGAGAGAGAGTAAAGAGCAATGGATTACTTTTGGAATGATGAAAGTAAAATTCTGGGAAAAGTAAAAAAAAACACTACATGTATAGTGAAGAAAAACCCCTGAAAAAGAGGAGGCTGTCATATCGAATATCCCTTCTTCCTCCATATTGGCCACATCATTATCTTGAGGTCACTAAAATGAGTACCCAGATTGTTGGGGGCAATTAGCTAACAGTTGTAAACCACTAATAGTTTAGTATGAAGCAGTATATAAATGAAGCTGTTTGTTTGTTTGTTTAAGTCCTGAATAAGCGCAACATTGTCTGAAAATCTGCAATGCAATTGTGCAACTTTGCGGGGAGTATACCTTTTTCTTTCCCGATTTCCCCCCATCTGATAACCTCCATAGTCCAGTGTTCAAATTAGTACACCATGCTGGAAAATGAGAGCTCATATTCCTCTGATTTGGTTCCCATTATGAGAAAGGGAGAACCACAATTTCCTATCCACAAGTTTCTCTACCAAGCATAGTTTTACACATTTCTTCATTGTCTTAACTTCTTTCCAAGCTAAAAACTCCCAGATGTACTCGTTCATCATAGGAGAGTTGATCCAGCCCTTAGATAATTTCTTTTTCTGAAGTTCTTGGAGATGCAACAATGCAAACTACATAGTGTTCTAGGTGTGGTTGCACTTGAATTAATGTCTCACATGAGGCTCACAATATTTGTATCACCTTTCAGGAAACCACAAAAGGCATTATGTTTTTTATCATGAGCTGAGGCCCACCTGTGCTAGTTTCTAAGGAGTTTCTCTCTTTTTGCAAAGTTTTCTGCAAAAGTCATGCCTGGCAACATCATAAAACACCTATAAAATCCATGTGTTTCTTGGGTCATTAATTGTAATTTTAAAATTGCAATATAGGTCTCCAGCAGAGCCAAGAAACAAAAACATTAATCCACTCTCAACTGCACTTTTTGACATTTTGTTTTGGAGACTATAAATTAAAGAATTATCTCTTGGACTTTACTAACCAAGGCCTTCATAGAGCCAATGTTGGAATGAATTTTACAGTACAAAAGCACTTATAAAAACTTGTTGTTCCTTCTAGCTCTATGATTCTGTGATGATGGGGAGAGGTTAAACACTTCTACATCTGTAAGCAAGGTAAAAGTGCTGGCACTAATGAGTCACTAGGTGCTGTGTTTCTTGCCTCTTCCTAAAAGGGAGGCTAGACTTACTAGCTACAATATACAGAGACAAAATCTTAAAGTGCAAAGATATAAAATTGAACACCAAAGTTAGGATTGTCCTAGCTATCATATTTCCCAGCACAATGTATGAATGTGAGACCTGGACAGTGAAGAAAGCTGATAGAAAATCAACTCATTTGAGCTGTGGTGCTGGAGAAGAATATTAAGGATACTGCGGAGGGCCAAAAAGACAAACAAATGGGTCCTAGAACAGATCAACCTTAAACTGAGCCTGCCATTCTTCAGATACAACATGAGAAAGCACAACTCACCAGAAAAGATAATAATGCTAGGAAAGGTAGAAGGCAGTAGAAAGAAAGATCACATAGTGGATGGATAGACTAAATCAAGGAGGCCATGGACCTGAGCAGAGTGGTTGAACAAAGGGGTCTTGGAGGTGTCTCATTCACATGAGTCGAAGTTGACTCAAAGGCAACTAACAACATACTTACTAGCATCCAAGTTCTGCCTTTAAAGTTGTCAGTTGTCAGCTCGTTTCCCATTAATTTATGGAGTAATATCTTCCACTTTTTATGCAGCAACCAGGTAAATGGTTTTTCTGCTGCTTCTGGTTTATGAGCAGTCAGGTTGAGGGAGGGAAAGCAGGTGCAGGTGTTGGATTTCTTGGGCCTGGCAATGCCCCTTCTTGCCCTGCAGGCCACAAACAAAGGCTCCTTGTTTTATTGGCTTCAAAAAAAGAAGGAGGGGGAAAAACGGGGGAAAGGAGAGCAAGAGAATGAGAGAAATTCTGCCTCTCTTGAGAGAAGACTCAGGCATCCAGTTAAGCAAATATAGAGGAAAATAGGTATGAGGGTCATGGTCTCATTTCCTTCCCGCTCCAACCATGGCTGGGCCAGGAAGTTGAGGCACGAGTGTGAGGCAGTGTGGTCTGGTGAAGCAGGGATGCCACAGGTCCTGTACCATTGGCCTAGGATTTCTTCCTTCCCTTCATCAACTTCAGCAGGATTTCTAGGCCCAGCAGTCTCTTAAGGCTACATGAAGACTCTATGAAATCACTGGGCCATACATGCCTCAGAAGAAAGCCAGCTTGCCGTACTGGTTTGAGCATTGGATTCTGATTCTGAAGATCAGGGTTCGTTTCCCAGCTTGGCCATGAAACCTTTGGGCAAGTCACACACTCTCAGCCTCAGGGGAAGGCAATGGCAAACCTCTGCCGTAGAAACCTTACCAAGAAAACCCCATGATAGGTCTGACTTAAGGTTGCCATAAGTTGGAAATGGCTTAAAGATACACAACAACAACAACCATGTCTCCATATTGAATGGAAGCATAAATAGGTCTTGTTTTGTTTTGTTCTTCTAATTTCATTCATTCATTCAAGAAGGTTGAAAGAGAGGCCTGTTTCTGTGAATGGATTATACTTGGTTTTCTGGATCTGACTGAGAGACAGCTTCAGACAGAAGCTATCAGCTGACTAATCTTTACAACAAGTATTCAACTGGTAGTAGGTGGGCCATGCTGAAAATAATGATCCCTTCCCCACATAACACTTTCAGTCTCACTATTTTCACTATATTTGTCTGTGCTATTGTCAAGTGGACTTACCTCAGGTGTGAGACTTCTCTCAAAATCCCCTCAAACTTCTCTCAGAATCCTCCTGCTCTTTCTGGACTCTTGGAGCCCTTTCACACTATATATTTATAATGGTATTATTCCACTTTTACTGCCCAGCAACATGCTATGGCATTCTGGGGTTCTACCTTCATGATAGGTATTCTGCTTGTAGTTTCTCTGTGTCTGTACCTCTAAGCAAAACAGATGCTGCATTTGTACCAATGATAGTCTGAGAAAGGACTAGTTGCTGATCTGACAGTTTATTTTTAAAAGTCGTCTTCTAACTATACTGAGGAAGTATGAAAAGGGTATTGTAGCAAAGGGCACCTTTGTGACTGAGAGAAGGAATGAAGTTGGTAGCATTCTTTCTTTCAGTTAACCTCAAAGGTGCTTTGCATACTGACCTAGAGCTTTGATCCTTGATGTCTTCCTTTCCTTTCCAAGTTTGCAATATGGATGCACAAAGTCAGGAAATAATAATGCTAATCCATTGCTTCCCATAAAAGGTAAACATTCAGTATTTGTAGTGGGGAGTGGCAGCTGTGTTTGTCTGTAGTTGTAAAAGAAACAAGAGTCTTGTGGCATACCTTCAATCCATACCTTCACACTGTTCTGATTTAGCAGGGACAGTCCAGGTTACTTCTCTGATGTCCAACTTTTTCAGTTGCTTTTATATTGGCTCAATTTCTTTCTCCTCCTCCGTACCCTCACTTTACTCCTTAAACTCACTTAAATTGCTAAAAACTTAGTTTAAAATGCAAACATATTAGATTATTGCACTGCCTCCAGTGCCTGACTTACCTCTTCTGAATTTGGTTCAAATGCAGAAGTTAGACTGATTTTATCGCATGGACTTTTCTCTCAAAATGGCTTCCCGTTGCCTCCGGTGCTGAATTTGGGCCCTGTAAGTCGCTTCAGCAGCTATTTTTTTCCAAATCAGCCTAACTTCTGAATTTGAGCCAAATTCGGAAGAAGCAAACCAGGCACTGGAGGCAGTGTGATAATCTTCAAACGGGACTGGGAGGAAAGTAGCAGGTGATCTCTTGCCTTTCCCAATAGACTCAGGCCAAAGCAAACTGCTTCAGACTCTTCTAGCTTATATAGTCTTCCTCATTAATAACTTTTAGCATCTTAGCCACACTCTGATGTTGCTTGGCCACATATGCCAAGTATTTCGTCTGTGAAAAATGAAAAGTATGGAAGGCTAACAGAATTTTTACTTGCCGTTACCTTTTCACTTCTTTAAAGGCATGTGGAATGGTAGCCATCATGAATAGTGGATGGCTCTTTAAAAACCTTATTCTGGGTGTTTTGTTAAACAAGCTAGCTGTAATAGGCCAGTGCTTTCCCTCTTCCCTTCCTCTTTTGTTTCTTTTGTAAAAGCTAAGCAAGGGACACATTTGTAGTGATTGTTCCCCCTCTGGTGGCAGAATGTCACATTCTTTCCTAAAAGAGGATAGAATCATAGAGTTGGAAGAGACCACAAGAGCCAGCCAGTCCAACCCCCTGCCATGCAGGAAATCACAATCAAAGCATCCCTGACAGATGGCCATGCAGCCTCTGTTTGAAGACCTCTAAGGAAGGAGACTCCACTACACTCCGAGGGAATTTGTTCCACTGTCGGACAGCCCTCACTATCAGGAAGTTCCTCCTAATGTTGAGGTGGAATCTCTTTTCCTGGAGCTTGCATCCATTGTTCCGTGTTCTAGTCTCTGGAGCAGCAGAAAACAAGCTTGCTTCCTCCTCAACATGACATCCCTTCAAATATTTAAACAGGGCTATCATATCTCCTCTTAACCTTCTCTTCTCCAGGCTAAACATCCCCAGCTCCCTAAGTCGTTCCTCATAGGGCATGGTTTCCAGACCTTTCACCATTTTAGTTGCCCTCCTTTGGACACGCTCCAGTTTCTCAATGTCCTTTTTGAATTATGGTGCCCAGAACTGGACACAGTATTCCAGTCTGCTTCTCCTACCATCAAGAACTGCCTGGGAAGAGGTAGCTGCTCTTCTTCTCAAAATGAGGGTGGTGAGGAAAAGAAATTCCTCACTACAAATCTGCTTTTGTGGCACCTAGAAGACATTTGCTGGAAAAAACCAAAATGAATTGAATGATCTGGGCTGTTGCTGCCGTTGGCTGGATCTCTTCTAGGGAATTCCCACTCTGACATATTGAGGCTCCATCTGTCCTTATCTTTAGATTGCTGAAGCAACTGTATCTGACAAGGAACCAAAGCTAACTTTATCATTCAGCGGGTGCCAATCTTTTTCTCAGAATCCCCTCCCAATCAGATGAATGCCAGATTGTGTTGAAATGAATGAAAAAGCAGAACGAAATGTGTTTGATTATCACACCAACAAGAGTTCCATCTCACTCAGCATCCTATTTCCAACAGAGATCAGCCAGAGGCAATTCAAAACCTTAAATAGGGCACAAAGACAACATATCTTCTTCATGGTTTTCCCCAGAATGTGATATGCAGAGATACAAGTGGATTGCACAACAAAATATTATAGTATGTCCTCAGCCGCTGTTCAGATTTCCTGTTAACCAATGGTGTTATCCACCTGGATATTACAAGTGTGATATTAAACTCCTTCCCTCCCTTTTTTATTTTTATCTTCCAATTTATTCTCAATATGTCCTGGATGCAAAGCATACTGAATGCTTATTGAGAAATGTTTCCCCCTGCCTGGGACGGTTATACACTTTGTTTTGTATTTATTTCAGTGATTTCTATCTTGCTTCTCAATAACTCTGATCCAGTCAGCATTCATCAACAGAGTTTTCCTATTAGTGAGAACAATTAAATTTAACTGGGGATACCCAGGCTGATGCTGATGAGTTTGCTTACGATTTCAATAAAATAAAGGTTTAAGCAGCAGTATCTACAATAATTAAAATCTGCTTCACAGCAAGTTCTAGATAAAGTAGACCAAAACCAGGCATTTTCTGGAAAAGTCCAAATTTGCTGGTCAGTCCCAAACATGCCCAAAAATATTTGAGATGTCCAACAATGGGTAAGGAGAGTTAGCTGGGTCTGGTTAAAATCAAGTCTGGTTAACATAGGCTTCCAAAAGTGCATTCTAGAGCAAAACAGTGCAGCCATTCTAGAAAAAAAATCTCAAGAGTTTGCTCCAGAGATAACCAAAGCAATTGACAGAACAGGTCCAAACTTAGCTACAGCCTTCATTTTGGTCCTGTCTGATAATGCAACAAGTGCAGTGGCTCTGTGATGAAACATGGTGGTACAACACAACAGACAAACTCTTTAAATTATGGTAGTATAGATAACATTGCTTCTGAAAAATGGGGGTTCCAAGTAGTGTCCAAAAAATTCCAAAGGATGAGCAACACCACAAAATCAGTTGGCAATTTGAGTGTCAATGTTCTGAGTCTCACTAAAGTTTGCCTCTTCCACACCAGTTAAATAAATAGGAAGCAGCATGGTATTCTAAGGATTAGCACAGAGCTTGTCTTGGAATTGGGCTCCTTTGTGGAAACTGAAGGAATGTTATATCAGTTGTGAACAGTATGGCAGTAATGGTAGCAGTAGTATGTGGCCATGTTCTAGAAGAGTTTATTTTTGACCTTTCGCCAGCCACAGCATTCTCTGAAGATGCCAGCCACAGATGCTTGCAAAACACCAGGAATAAACTCTTCTAGAACATGGCCATATAGCTGGAAAAACCCACAAAAAACTATTGATGCTGGCTATGAAAGCCTTCGACTTCACAGCAGTAGTATCTTTATTTGCTTCCATCTCGATCTCTCTGGTTGTTTCATTAGCCTCCTTATCTTGAAGTCTATACTTTTTCGCTAGGTGGTGTGACGTATGACAAGCAGGGATAGGGAGTGGCTCACCCCAGCTAACTCTCCTCTTTCATGCTGTAATCATTCTTTCAAAGCCAAAAGAAGCCTGATGCACATGTGTCTTCTGCAAACCTGTCACTGCATTACACTCCCTGGCAGCAAAATAGCATGAGGGGGAGCCAGACACTCAGAGGGAGGGCTGTGGCTTTATCAAGGGCTGATGCCTCCCTCCAAGTTGTGAGCAGATGGAAGATGGAAACTGCTGAGTTTAGCATGTGGGGGGATTTGAGGGGCTTAATCTCAAGAATGGCTTTAAGCAGCTGCTGAGCAAAGCAAGTCCAGTTAGATTAATGGGAAGACTTGTGGGTGCCCTCTGTGTTGTACCTTGGCCTTCTTCACCTGTCCTTCATATTGGGTCAGTTTGCACACCTGATTTTCATGAGTGGCAAAATCCCCCTGAGCCAGAAAGCAGGTAGTGGTGGAGTGGACAGAGAGACTAACTTGTAGGCAAGGTTGATACATTTTAAGGGAAAGATACCGGGAAGGCTCTGTTTTGAATAAGATCAGGCCAGACAAAAAGGCTGGAAGACCCAGAGGACTTTCTTGGAATTTCCCCTTTGCTTGGTGATAGTATAGGGCAATGGGAGCAGGTGCCAGTGCTGAGGAAAAACATTCCCGTGAGCTAGAGAAGAAACTGAAGGAAGATGCAGAGAAGGATGCCCGGACAGTCAAGCTCCTGCTTCTTGGTAAGTGCACCCACTAAGGAACTCACCAAACCTTTCGCTACAGTGGGACTGGTGTGCCAGTTAGTTGTTTTCCCCTTGCCCTTGGGCACTCTCTTGCTTCTTAGCCCAGTGCTGTGCCTATGGAACATTTTGTGGAGGGTGCTGCTCCATTTCCCCTTTGAAAAAGAGAAGGTCTTTAGTGACACCCTTCTCCAGAGCCCTTTTTATACCGCTCCAGGAAAACCAACACTGGGAGAACCATTGAGATTCCTGTATGGACTTGTTAAAAATATAGTGATGCTAAAATGGTGGTTTTAGTGTCTTCCTAGGAAGATCATGGTGGCATGGAGGATATGGACATCTTAAAGAAAGTTACAGGAGAATCTTCTGGATTCGTCACTTGACTTGATCAGTAATTGATGGTTATGGCATATCATTCCAGTTCCTGCTATCCATATTCTTTCGCTGATTTCCTTACACTTAAGGTCTATGTGTTTTTAATGTGTCAAAGTCTTTCCTCCAGAATGATATATATATATATATATATATATATATATATATATTGTGGGATAGTATGATACACACTCCTAGTTTCTTTAAGTGTAAATGGCATATCTTGTTTAGATTTGAGGAGCCAAAGGAAAGCATCTGACCAAATCTAACACCAGAACAATTAGCATCAGTACACCATCTTGCACAGCAAGGCTTCTTGCTTCTTTGTTGGGGGGGGGATCATTCAACACCTATAGGTGTTCACATATGTCAAAGGTTTATCCCTTTTGACAGAACCAGCAATGCTTTGAGGAATCCCCTTTTCCTTACAAAACTCCTTGCTGCTCTTCTCCATATTCCAGTGGAATGTTCCTCCACATTACTGGGTCTAAAGCTGGCAAAGACAAAAGTATGACTCTGGGATGCATGCACCCTTGCCCCAATTATTTTTGCAGATCCCTCCAGAATCCTCTTTTCTAGGAAAATAAAGGGTGAGTTTTCTCTCTTGGAAACCTCCAGGAGTGGCAGTTCACCTTTTAAATAGGCCACAGAGATCCCTTGAACAGTTTAACATGGGAAAAAATATACCTGTTTCTAGACATCAGAAGCAAATTTCTGGCCACATTCAGTTTTGTTCTATTGTTGTTGTCTGGCTTTTTCGGCAGCCTACACAGTCTAGGACACCAGAAGATCACGGTTAGACTAGGACACCAGAAGATCACAGTTGGGATACCTGCTCAGCCACAGAAACCCCCATATCCTCTCAGCTTAGAGGAAGGCAATGGCAAACCTCCTATAAACAAATTGTGCCAAGACAACCCTGTGATAGAGTCACCATAATTCAAAAATGACTTGAAGGTACACAACAAATTTCTCGTTTAGGGATACAGCTGTATTTTTTCAAATACTGGGATTTCCCTCAGAAAGCTAGCTCCTCCTCTTCGCCTTTGAGTAGTGTCATTTTGACCACATGAAGAAAACTGAAATTACTCTGAAATAATGCTGAATGGGGAGTGGTGAGAGCCAGTGTTGTTTAGGGCTTTGGGTCTTGGACTAGCACTACGGGGACCAGGATTCAACTTACTGCTCAGCCATGAAAGCCCACCAGGTGGCTTTAGGGATGTTACACAGCCTCATGTGAAGGCAACGGCAAATCCCTTCTGAAGCAATCTTCCTTCACCAAAAAAATTGTGAAAGGTTCATCTTATGATCACTGTAAGTAGGAAATGACTTGATGGTAGACATGTACAGAGTGGTTTGCTAAATGTTAGAAACATAGAACAACAACAACAGTCCTAGAAGTCCCAGGACAGAAAACTGATCCCTGGAGTTGCCACACATTTTTATAAAACCATGCAGCCACTCTGTGCCATTTACAGTGCAGAGGCATTGTGGCTAAGCCATTCATGGCCCAGATCTCACTATCTCAGCATGAAGGTGAGCAGTCCTTCAGCCGTCTCATCTCAACACCTTTCAGGCCAGGTAATTTTCCACACAGTGCCATCATCAGCAGGGTGTGGTGGGTACACACCACACCAGGTGACATCTACCAAAGGGGATGATACCACTGGGAGGTGGTGCAGCCAGTTCCCCTAGGAGACCTCATCCTGGCTGGTGGGATCAGCAGGGAGTATTGCGGCACCTCTGTGCTGACCTCTGCTGCCTTTGTCCACCCAGCTCCCATTACAGTTGCTCTTGATCTGGAGGAAGAGGAGGAGGTTGTGCCCTGCCTGCTTCCCCTGCCATAGTTCTGGTGAATAGTGGTGCCCCAGCAAGCCAAGAACGGGAGGGAAGGGATGTTTTAGGGTATGGGCTTTTCTGTGGCCCAGCATGCACTTCTCTGTGTGTAGAAACTGAGCATCAGTAGTGGGGGGAGGTTGTGTGGCATCATGCACATAAGAGCTCCCAATTCTCATGATGGTTGCCCCATCTTCTGTCACCCTGGGGTGACACCAACCCTAGTGACATCACTGCTTCTGCAGCTCACTTGCTGCAACACTAGTTGAAGCAATATCTAGAGGGGAGCTGTTAGCATTAGAAACAGCTCAACAGAGAGAAGAGAAGAGATCTGTCTTAAAGTTGATCACTCAAAAGACCAATATGCCCTCCGCTCAAGGAAACAAAACTGGCCTATTATGATAATGAAATACTTAGGGGTTCAACAGACTGACCCAAAGGGGCGGCAGAACACCACCCCTTTCCTAGCCGGATCGGGGCTGCGGCAACCTTACAACACAGCCCCAATCCGGCCATGGCTCCTTTTTGCACTCTTGAAAGGGTGCCATGGCCACAATGGCATGGCTATATGGCACTCCTTCAGTGCTGCATCATCTGGACGCAGCACCAGAGGCGCACCATGATGCTGCTCACCATGTGGAGCATACTGGGTGGTGTGTGTTTGTGTGTGTGTGAGAGAGAGGTGATGATGATGATGATGATGATGATGGTGGTGGTGGTGGTGGTGGTGGTGGTGGTGGAGGTGGTGGTGGTGGTGGTGGTGTTTCAATAACTAGAAAATCAAAAAGATATGCACAAAGTCAGGTTAAAAAATTAAATTATCATAGGCAATTTTTCAGTCAATGCCTCCTTCAGGGAAGATTGTTTTCCATCAAGTTTAAAATTAGCAGTGGTGAAACCCATTCTAAAGAAACCTTCCCTCTATCCCCTGGACAAAAATAACCATCAGCCAGTATCCCTTCTTCCCTTTTTGGGTAAGGTGATCGAGAGGGCGGTTGCCAACCAGCTCAAGCAGTCTTGGATGACACCAATCATCTTGATCCATTTCAAACTGGCTTCAGGTCGGGATACGGAGTTGAGACCGCCCTGGTCGCCTTGGTCGATGATCTCCATCTGTGCATCAACAGGGGAAGTGTGGCCCTGTTGGTGCTCTTAGACCTCTCAGCAGCCTTCGATACCATAGACCATGGTATCCTTCTGGAGCACCTGAAGGAATTAGGAATCGGAGGCATTGCTCTACAGTGGTTCCAGTCCTATCTCTTGGGCAGGTTCCAGATGGTGTCACTTGGCAACAGTTGATCGGCAAGAGAGAGCTCAAATCGGGCATCCCTCAAGGCGCGATACTGTCACCAATGCTATTCAACATTTACATGAAGCCGCTGGGTGAGATCATCTAGACACATAGGGTGGGGTGTTATCAGTACGCTGATGACACCCAAATTTATTTCTCTATGTCTCGGACTGTTTCAGTGACTAAGGAGGGCATCTCTCCTCTGAATGACTGCCGGAAGTCGGTAATGAACTGGATGAGGGAAAATAGACTTAAGCTGAATCCAAACAAAATGGAGGTAGTCGTAATAGGTAACCTCAATCTGGGTATGGAGATAAGTCCTCCAGTCCTAGGTGGGATCACACTTCCTCTGAAGGACTGCGCCCGCAGTTTAAGGGTGCTTCTGGATTTGTCACTTCAACTATCTTCTCAGATTGACACGACAGCCAGGAGTGCCTGTTATCAGCTTCGACTGATATGCCAGCTGTCTCCCTAGCTGGAACAGTGGGACCTAGAAACGGTTGTACACGCTCTAGTAACCTCTCGTCTTTACTTCTGCAATGTGCTCTACATGGGGCAACCCCTGTGCCATGCCCAGAAGCTTCAATTGATACAAAACATGGCAGCCAGACTGGTCACCAGAAAATCCAGGTTCAGCTGAAATACACCTATTCTAAAATCACTACATTGGCTGCCTATGAGCTTCCAGGCACAATACAAGGTGTTGGTTATCACCTATAAAGCCCTGCATGGCTTGGATCCAGTCTACTTGAAGGAATGCCTCCTCCCATATAATCCTTCCCATACACTCCGTTCCTCTGGGAAAAATCTCCTACAACCAAGAAGGACCAGACTGGCGGTGACCTCCCAGAGATCCTTTTCTGCTGCTGCCCCAAAAACCTGGAATGACCTGCTGGAAGAGATTTGCCAATCACCCTCACTGGAGGCTTTCAAAAAGGCGACAAAGACCCTTCTCTTCTGGCAGGCTGTCCCAGATTGATCAGTCCAGAACCGATTGAATCCATCCTCCTCACCACTTTCTCACTTGCAGATTCTGCAATAATTTTGATGTATTGTTACATATATTTAACTATGTTTTATTGTTTAATTTTAAACTGGGAGGGAGGGTTAGGCTAGGGTTTTGTGGGTTACTGTTTTATCACTGTGTATTGTATAATCATGTTGTTACCTACCTCGACCCCCAAAACAGAAGAGGCGGGATATAAAATAAATTTTCATTCATTCATTCAAGAGAAAAATGATGTCCACTCAACAGCCTGTCCCCACTGACCCTTGGAGGAGCCTTCTAAAGCTTTTCCTAGGAGCAGCAGACAAGATTCACCCCCATAGCATGGGGTGCATTTCTTGGAGGGGAAGAATAAACATGTTAGGCAATGGGCTTGTATTGGGGTCTACAGGAATTGGGAATTTGCTGTACAGAAAATGTAAAATACCTCTTCCGTCACATGACCAGTAGGTGAAAAGAAGTGAGATGGAAGCACTGTTCAAATGAGAAAAAACATTTTCCATTCTGTAATGTTTCTAGATGAAATTAGGCCAACAAGTCATGAATTGAATCGAGTCAATGCATCATTCATTGCTGAAGCAAGTCCAAGTTGAGTCATTGAAACAAATTGAATCTGACTTGAGTCTCAGTCAACTGAGTCAAGTCTACATCACTGGATATGAGCTGCAAATATCTGCACCAAGCCACTGTTAAATTCACAGCTACAGTGTCCAATTAAAAAAAAAAGGCAATCCAAGATTTAGGCCTCTCCAAAGAATGAGTTTCCTCCTTTGCTGTTTCTTACTGAAATTAAAGTTGGAAAGAAAGGGGTTGGTGCTCTCTCTCTATATATATATATAATTTCATTCTTAAAATGTACTAAATGCATAGCCACTAATGTGTGTCATAATTCCATATATGAAAGCTCCTAAAGTAAACCAAAGAGGTTCAGAGTGGGCTGTTCTACATGACTACATTCTAAGAGGTTTCAAATGTTTTTTTCCTTATGTTAATTACCATGAGTTATGTAACTGCGAAGGAGTAGGGGTGTTGTTTGGTTTCAGACCTCAGCTCTTACCAGACATCTTTTTTAGCCTAACAACATTTTCAAACACACAGTGAAAAATAGAGAAGTAAACACATTCTAACATTCTAGTATCTGACATTTAGACTTGACCAAAACCTACAGAATGAGGTGATAGACTGGACTCACATCAGCTTACAAGGCTGTTTTTGAATAATTCCCTGTTTTAAAACCTCCCTGCAAATTTATTATTCTTATTCTTATTACAATTACTATTATTATTTGACATGTTAGGCAGAAGGGTTATACACTAGCCTGCTCTGTGAAAGAGATTTGGAAATTACTTTTTAAAATGAAAATAATAATAATAATAATAATAATAATAATAATAATAAAATTTTATTTATATACCGCTTTTCCAACAGATCAAAGCAGTTTACAAAGATGCATAAACAATGACATAAATAATTACATTAGCAAATATACAACTAAAATTCAACCCCTTACCTTAACTACTGTTAAATTAATCAAAATACAATTTAATTAAGAATATTAAAGTCTATTAATATATACTCCCAACCCAATATCAAATATACAAATACAATAACAGCAGCAAAAAAACTCATTACAATACAATAAAAGATAAAAAAGATAACAATTAAGGCAATACTATGTTTTTCCACAAGTCACTGTATGTCTCCCCTCATAATCTGTTGTTATTACTGTTGCAAAAAGAAAAAAAAGCCCTAACTTCCACAAAAGGCGACATGTTATATTTAACAGCGTTGCTTGAGACATGCTACTTCCAAAGTCAACTCTGAATAATATTAGTTCTCTACTGAAGGTGAGGATATGTTAACTAAGGGAGTACTGAAAGTGTTATTTCTCCAACTACAATCCTTTGTATTAGCATATTCTGTTGTACTTGTAGTGTGGGCCATAGACCTACTAAATGGAATAAGGTGCAAATGCTACAGGATGATAGAAAAGAGAACTGATGCTGCTGAGGACATTTTTGATATGGACCATCCCTAAAATGAAGTCCAAAACCAGAGTTTCATATGAAGAACTGAAATACTTTAAATATAATTAAAGTCTTTGTGGAGTGCATAAGGAGCTGATGTATACTGGTTTTATTCCCTGTTGGTTCATCTAACCTGCTCCTTAGGCCAAGGCCATGCCCAGTCATTATCCTTCAACTAAATAGCAATAGCAAGTACATTTCTATACCGCTTATCGGTCCACGTAAGCATTCCCTAAGCAGTTTATAAACTATAAGCTAATTGCCCTCAACAAGCTGGGTACTCATTTTAGTGACCTTGGAAGGATGCAAGCCTGATGGCTACAAATGGAAGCTTCTGTATGCAGCCTCTCTGCTCTGACATGGGCAACAGCATCTTCTGTCATTTCTGTTGGGAGCATATAAAAGGAAAACATGGGGCCAAGCTCATTTGCAGGTTCTGATGTATATTTAGAAAGAATGAACTGGTTACCATGAATTTCACCTGTCAGTGGCAACTAGTGACTCCCATGTCAGGGGGGTGATAAATACACTCCTGGCTTTAATCCAGGATTAAACAGAGATTCCCAAGGTGCTAAACTCTATTCCAAAACAGGTCCAGCACTCTGGACAGCCCTTTTAAGGCCAGTCAAAAAGTGGAATGGATCCATTGCCGCACTGAAATGGAAGCCACTACCTGTCACTGTCTTCTGCTGGTCATCTTGTGTGTACCATGGAATCTATGGCATAAACAGTGGCATCACTAGGAGGGTGGGGTGTGTGTGTGTGTGCAGACCATACCAGATTACACTCTGAGGGGGGGTGATACCAATGTTCCTCAAACATCTGCTTTTTGGCAGCAATGGGCTGTGGCATTTACCTATGTTCCTTTAAAATGCTGAAGAGATGGCGTGAGTGGGGTGAGACTGTGGAGTTTATCAAACGGGAGGAATTCCTCTTAAATTCAAATGAAAAGAAAGTGGGGCCAGAATGCATTCACTTAAAGTTGCTAGTTTAGCTCAATTACGTGAATGCACATTGCGTTCAAACTGGCTTCCCATTGCCTGAAAATAGCATGCCATTGCCCGAATTTGCGTGTGCCAGTCTATCACGCATTAACGTGAAACCACATGATTGCGTTTGGACTGACTTCCCATTGCCCAAATTTGTGTGTAGTGGGTTACCACACAATAACGTTAAACCCCATGATTGTGTTCAGATTGCCATTGGATTATACTTCCAGTTTCCCTTGTCTGATAAACTCCTCAGTGGGAAGAGAAAAGAGAGGCCCCAGATTTTTTTTTAAAAAAAATTATTTCTTATTCTTTTACATTTTTCTTTACAAACATCACCTTTTTACCCAATTTTCACAGTTACATGAAACTATGTACATATAAATACATTTAGGCTACATGTGTGATATTATAATTTACAGTTATAATTTTGATTTTGTTAATTGCATTGTTTCCCGGTTGTTACCATTACAGTCAGTGATATGCAGGAATTATGATTAATGAGTAACATTAGTACAAAAAACACTGCTAAAGATTCCGTATGGTGTGGGATGGGAGGAGGTCAATGGGGGGTGACACCATGAGACCGTCCCTGGTGATGCCAACTCTAGTGACACACATAACTCAGTTCTGGGGATAGACATAAATTAATCTCTTTTCCATTTCCCTTTCTGCAGGAGCTGGCGAATCTGGCAAAAGCACCATTGTCAAACAAATGAAGTAAGTCTTACTCATTTACAAATAGCAGATTTTAGCAGTTTCTTACAACATCTCATAAGGAATGGTGGCAAAACTATACCAATAGGAATTATAGTTGGCCCTCTGTAAGCATGAATTCAACCATCCATGGCTTGAAAATATATATATTTTTTAAAATCCAAAAAGCAAACCTTAATTTTACTATTTATATGGGACATTATTTTACTATACCATTTTAATTAATCGGACTTGAACACCCATGGATTTTGGTATCCATGGGGGTTTCTGGTATCAAGGGCCCAGTGTACTTAACATACCAACTACTATTACAGCAAACACTAAGGCATTTTCATCTAGAGGAGACCAATAATTCACTAACACAATACTCTCTGCTTTGCAGAAAAATATGTTGTTCTGTGGTTACAGAGCTGCTTTATAGCTTATGATTTAAGTGTACAACTAGCCAAATAACAGTATCATACATATACATCAGTCAGGGAATTCCTCTATAGAAAGTGTGGATGACTGCAGCAGATATGCTCCTGTAGGGCTATGGAGACCACTCCAAATAACAAAAAATGCAGATGGGGAAGCAAAACCTGAATTGTCGACTTCTGCTTTTGAAGGGAAGAAAGTGTGTTTTGATGCTAAAAGGAGGGAGGTGAGGCTGGATTGCTTCAAACAGTGAATTGGTATGGTGGGGGGGGGGTTCCAGAAAGGACTGTTTGCCCTTGTTTTGGCCCCAAGAAGGACACCTGGGGGAAGCTTTAGAGGTCACACTTTGTCTCCCCGTCTGGCTGGAGATTGTGTGCTCTCTACCTGTTGAGTGTTCTGAAACTTTTCCTGTCACATAACAAAACAGGGAATTAAGCTACTGTCACACTGCAGAATTAATGCAGTTTAACACTGCTTTAACTGCCATGGATCCATCCTATGGAATCCTGGGATTTGTAGTTTGTTGTGGCACCAGAGCTCCCTGACAGAGAAGGTCAAATATCTTGCAATGTTACAAATCTCAGAATTCTGTAGCATTGAGCCATGACAGCTAAAGCAGTGTCAAACTGCATTCATTCTACAGTGCAGATGCAGCCTCGGAGAGAATTACTTTCAAATGTGCAGGGAAAGATGACTGGCCGTCCTTGTCCTTTGCTTCTCTCGG
>NC_056523.1:77230183-77284652 GCF_019175285.1 Sceloporus undulatus | reverse complement strand
TATTATTATTATTATTATTATTATTATTATTATTATTATTATTATTATTAACTTTTATTTATAAAGCACTGTAAATTTACACAGCGCTGTACATACAATCTTATGTGTCAAAGACAGGGGGGGGGAGAGAAGGAGGGAAGGAGAAATTGTCTGTTCTTCTACACTTGGAAGCAAGAAGTTTCAGCTGAGAGCCAGCAAACACTGTGCACCAGCTCTGTCCCAAGAGAAGAAACTACAGTAAGGCTGGTCAAGAAAACCTCCTTGAACCTGTAGTCCAGAAGAGATCACAGGATATTCCCTTTGCAGTGATATGCCACAATATACTGCATTCCCCCCTTTACTGCTGCCCCAGAGGCAGCCACCGGCCTATCTGTCCTTGGCTGTTTAACTATAATGTCAGCCTAGTTTTGCTACCTGACATCCTACAGATCCCCTGAGAAAGCCCTGCTACAGATCTGAGTCCTGATAGTGGCAGTTGCAGTCATAGCTGTGTTCTGGACTGATTTGATGCTCTTTTATTCCACAGAATCATCCACCAGGACGGTTACTCCTTGGAGGAGTGCTTAGAGTTCACCGCAATTATTTATAGCAACACCCTGCAATCTATGTTGTCCATTGTGAGGGCCATGGGCACACTCAGCATCCAGTATGGTGACACAGCCAGACACGTGAGTCACTAAAGTATGGACCTGGTCCCAAGTGGTTTATCTTCATCGCCTTCCTCCTCCTCTTCTTTGGGTACATCTGCACTGTAGAAATAGTACAGTTTGACACCACTAACTGTTCTGGTTCCATCCTACAGAATCCTGGGATTTGTAATTTTGTGAGGCACCTGCACTTTTGGGCAGAGAAGGGGCAAAAACCTTGCAAAACTATAATTCCCAGAATTCCATAAGATGAAGCTATAACACTTACAGTGGTGTCAAGTGACATTATTTCTACAGTGTAGAAATAAAATACAGTGCACCCTTTGCCTCTGTTGTCTTCTAAGGAGCAGTAGCAGCTGTACTTGCTGTTCTGGTTTTTGCTATACCAGTAATGCATAGCATTTCATAGCCATTGACACCAAGATGCCATGCAAAATAACAACACACAGTTTAGAAAAACAGGGAGCAAAATCAAGAGAACTCTGCTTGCAGGCTGACAATCTAAAAAGGAGCCAGGTTCAATACATGGCTGCTGGCCTGTGGGTCATTTCTACCTCTCCTTGGGTCTGCTGCAGCAGAAGGTGCCATCACTGTCATGATCCCAGTGATTCTGCTGGGAAGCAAGGTTCATACTCCCCACGTGCCATGTTGCTGAGTGGAATCACTGTGATTTCTTTCTGAAAACATGGGCGGTGCAGGAGGAATGGTAACAGCAGCAGGTTGGGCTGCAATGGTATGAGCAGAATGTAGCCCTGGTGCTTTTTGGAGATGGGAAATACAATTCTTCTCCCCTGATGGAAGTAAATAGTTACACTGGGGAAGTGAAATAAGATCCCCTTCTAATGAAAGACAACAGATGCAAAGGAACCCTAAGGCTCATCTACACTGCAGAATGAATGCAGTTTGATACCACTTTAACTGCCATGTCTCAATACTATGGGATTCTGAGATTTGCAGTTTTGTGAAATATATGGCTTTCTCTGTCAGAGAGTTCTGGTGCCACAACAACCTACGAATCCCACAATTCTATAGTATGGAGCCATGACAGTTAAAGTGGTGTCAAATTGCATTAATTCTGCAGTGTGGCAGCAGCTTGAATCAAAGTGCTTCTGTTAACTAGGGGAAAAATGAACTTGAATGCTATTGGGAAGGACTGGATCCTATCTGGAGGAACTGCATTCCAAAGATGAGAAAGTGCTGACCTTGGGAATGGTACAGACTGTGACAACTCATGGGAGTGAAGAGCTTAGATTGGATTAGGCAACGGCTACCTATTGGTTTCAGCCCATTTTAAGGTGCTGCTTTGGGCCTTTTGAGGCACTAAATGGTTTGGAAATACATAATCAGAAGAGCCATTTGTATGAATCTGCTCAGCCATGAAGATCACTTGGAGCCATTAAGCTGACTGGTGGCAGTGATAGGACACCAGTGGTGGCCCCAGAGAGGTATGCATGACATTATTGCTGCTGGCTATATGCACAGGCTCACCTCCCATTTCCTTCCTCTGCAAAACATGTGTTTATTTTGGTTTGTGCTCTCTACTTTAAAAATGTCTCTCTGCTACTATTACATGTGCTGGTTTTTCTGGTATGTGCTTAGATATGATTGTAATAATCATGTTTTGTAATCTTCTTAGCTGCCTTATAAGAGTAGTGTACCATGAAAGGCAGGTTAAAAATCTTTTGTATTATTATTAATAAAAAAGATAGAGCTGTGAGACAACCAGTGTAGCCTTTGGTCTCAGTAGATGAGCCCAGGGCTCCAGTAGAATCCTGAAATGGAGTAGAATTAGGTCCTTCTTTTGGCAATAAAACCGAGGGAGTGGGGAGGGACTCTGAGTGGGAGGATGTATCTCGTCTCACTGTACTTGGTCTTCTGTTCTCACCTGCAGGATGATGCCCGTAAACTGCTGCACTTAGCAGACACCATTGAAGAAGGCTCCATGCCGAAGGAGATGTCCGACATCATCTACCGACTCTGGGAGGACACAGGCATTCAAGTCTGCTTTGAGAGGGCCTCTGAGTTCCAGCTGAATGATTCGGCTGGCTAGTAGGAGCTTTTCACTTGCACTGTTATTGTTATGACAAAATCCAAAATCCACAAAAGAGTGATACCTTTATTGGCCAACCAAAATGCAGAAAATGCATCATGCAAATTTTTGAGGTTTTATGGGTTTCTTTGTCAGGCAAAGATGCTAAACATAATTCAAGAGAAGAAAAGTGATGCTGTTATAATCACATGCCTACTTTTGTCTCAGATGTTACTTCTGTTGTCAGTTACATTGGGCTGGAGGGATCTCAATGCAGGCAGAGGCCCTTCTTGGTCATGTGCAGACTAAAGACAAAGGGCAAAAAAGGGAGGTATGTTTTCAGCTATGTTAGGAACAGAAAAGTAACTTCCTTTGAGATCTAAGCTGTTTCTGTCCCGTGCACAACTAACTGCTTCTTTCTTAAGCAGAGAACACTGTATATCTGAAGAAGTCCCTCTACTGTTACTGGAAAAACTTTTAGGTGCCGTATAGGTAAAACTTATCAATTATAGACCAAATGAAAGAGTTTTACCTTTGTTAGAGGTTAAAAAAAAATCCTTTCAACATAGTTGTGGTTTATGGTTATAGTTATTGGATGGCATTCTGTTGTGCAATTATGGATTTGTAACTTACTAAAAGTAATACAAATTCAAAATTATACACAAGCATCAGTTAAAACTGTAAATAAAAAAGTGATTTAACAAATGATCTGTAGAGTTAAAACCATTTAAAAGTCATTGACAGACTACATTTTAATAATAAACAAAAGAGTACAACCTGCCATTAAAAGCCAATCATTGTCAATTTCTAAATGCCTGACAGAATAGGAAATAACTCAGATTCTTATACAGTACATGGATTTTTTTTTATACACAGATTCCAGCATACACGGTTTGAAAATGTTCAAAAAAAGTA
This sequence comes from Sceloporus undulatus, assembly GCF_019175285.1. Classification (NCBI taxonomy): domain Eukaryota; kingdom Metazoa; phylum Chordata; class Lepidosauria; order Squamata; family Phrynosomatidae; genus Sceloporus; species Sceloporus undulatus. The sequence goes on along the minus strand of NC_056523.1, from coordinate 77,281,061 downwards.
TAAATTTCAAATATCAAACCTTGATTTTCCATTTTTTGTAAGGGACACCATTTTGCTATGTCATTATATTTAATGGGACTTGAGCATACATAATAAATAATAAATAATAAAATTTTTATTTATATGCCGCCCTTCCTCCGCTCAGGGCGGCTTACAACAAGTTAAAATACAATCAAATTAAAATACACACAAAAAATACACATTAAAACAAACCAACAGTAAAAAGCCCCATAGCCCAGCCTCTTGGCCACGAAAGAGGAGGGAGGCCCACAGGATATTTACTCGGGGAATGCCTGTTGGAATAGGAAGGTTTTAAGGTCCTTCCTAAATTGGGCCAGGGTAGTAGACGAGCGGAGCTCTGTGGGCAGCGCATTCCAAAGGGCTGGGGCAGCTATAGAAAACGTCCTCCGAGAAGTGGAGACTAACCTAGCCCCAGGCACCCTCAGTAGCTGCTGCCCAGACGTTCTGAGGGTGCGAGGCGGAATGTACGGGGAGAGGCGGTCCTTTAGATATCCTGGGCCCAAGCCATTTAGGGCTTTATAGGTAATTACCAACACCTTATATTGAGCTCGGAAGCGAATGGGCAGCCAATGGAGATCTTTTAAAACCGGTGTTATATGGCTGGTCCTGGGAGCACCAGTGACCAACCTGGCTGCCATGTTCTGCACCATTTGCAGCTTCCGAGTATGGTATAAGGGTTGCCCCATGTAGAGTACATTGCAGAAATCCAGTCTCGAAGTTACCAGAGCATGTACAACAGTTTCTAGGTCCCTCTGGGCCAGGTATGGGCGCAGCTGGCGAATCAGCCAAAGCTGATAACAGGTGCTCTTGACCGTCGCATTCACCTGAGCAGTCAGGTGAAGCGACGAGTCAAGAAGCACCCCCAGACTGCGCACAGAGTCCTTCACAGGGAGCGTGACCCCGTTCAGGACAGGTGGAATCACCGCCATTCCTGGACCAGGAGAACCTATCACTAGTACCTCCGTTTTCTCTGGATTCAATTTGAGTCGGTTTTCCCTCATCCAGCCCATTACCGACTCTAGACAGGCCACGAGAGGAGAGACGCCATCCCCAGTCACTGCATCAGTTGGAGACATAGAGAAAATAATTTGGGTGTCATCAGCGTACAGTACTGATAACCCCACGCCCCATGTCTCCGGATGATCTCTCCCAGCGGTTTCATGTAAATGTTAAATAGCATAGGAGACAGAATGGCCCCTTGAGGGACCCCAGTTTTAAGGGGCCTCTCGTCGGAGCACACGTCTCCCAGCTGCACCATCTGGGACCTCCCAGAGAGGTAGGACCGGAACCACTGGAGCGCAGTGCCCCCAATTCCCACCTCTGCCAGACGTCCCAGAAGGATACCATGGTCTATGGTATCGAAAGCCGCTGAGATGTCCAAGAGCACCAGCAGGGACACTGTACTATTTCTACAGTGCATTCCCCTGTCAATGCTCAGACGGAGATCATCGACCAAGGTGACCATGGCCGTCTCAACCCCGTAACCCGCCCGGAAGCCGGTTTGAAATGGGTCCAGATAATCCGTTTCATCCAAGACCGCCTGAAGCTGGATAGCAACCGCCCTCTCAATCACCTTTCCCAGAAATGGTAGCAGCGAGACAGGCCGATAATTATTATGTACCAGGGGGTCGAGGGAGGGCTTTTTTAGGATCGGTTTTACTATGGCCAATTTAAGATCCGATGGAAATAGCCCATCCCTCAAAGATGTATTAATTATCCGGTGTAACAATGATGTTACCACCGGTCCCCCCTGGGCCGCTAATCACGAGGGACAGGGATCAAGAGAGCAGGTTGTTTTCCGAACACTTCCGAGGATCTTGTCCACATCCTCAGTACTCACCAACTCAAACTGATCCAGTTTAACATAGTCCACGGAGGCTCTGGACACTTCTACCCTAGGTTCTGCTATAATGTCAGCGTTCAGACCTTCACTTATACGAGAGGTTTTATCCGCAAAAAAGTCGTTAAACAAGTCACAGCAGGCCTTAGAAGGTTCAAGGATCTGGTTCAGGGCGGGAGGAAGCTGGGTTAGCTCCCTGACCACCCTGAACAACTCTGCCGGACGCGACTCCGCGGACGCAATACGGGCACCATAGAACGAATTCTTTGTTGCGCGTATTGCCTCTCCGTAGTCCTCTAACAGTTGGTCTAGGAGAGCCTTGTCGTCTAAGCAAAGGTGTTTCCGCCAACGGTACTCTAGCCGTCGCAGAACCCGCTTCCTCGCCCGGAGATCTTCCGTGTACCAGGGCTTACGTTTGGAAGCAGGCCTGAGAGGGCGCTTGGGAGCGATACTGTGTATAGCCCTAGAAAGACCGGTATTCCAAATACCGGTAAGGGCATCAACAGAGTCGCCGTCATTTCCAACCGCGAGCCCCTCTAAGGCTTCTTGGAACCTCTCAGGTTCCATCAGCCTTCGAGGGTGGACCATCCTAACAGGTCCACCACCCCCGGGGGGGATCTGGGTAGAGGCCTTGACTTTCACCTCTACCAGGAAATGATCCGTCCATGACAGGGGGGAAACATTAGCTATTTCCACCCACGGATTCTCTGCCTCCGAACAGAAGACCAAATCGAGAGTATTACCCGCACAATGCGTGGGACCCTGTATCAGCTGGGACAGGCCCATGGCCGTCATGGTATCCATGAATTCCCGAGCCGCACCGGATGGAACATGGCTGGCCGTGAGGGAGATGTTGAAGTCACCCAGGACAAGAAGCCTGGGCGTCTCCAACATCAGCTCAGCGACCAGCTGTGTCAGCTCGTTAAGGGAGTCCGCTAATGCACGGGGTGGCCGATACACTAACAGAATCCCTAGACTGTCCCTAGCCTTTAGGGTCAGGTAAATACACTCGATATAGGAGATCTGTCGGATGTGTGGTTCCTGGAGCGGGACAAGGTGTTCTAGTACAAGCCACCCCCCCCCGCCCACCTAACCTGCGCTGGTCCTTCACCGAGTACCCAGCAGGCAGGGCCTGAGCCCACACGGCATCCCCTTCAGGCCCCAGCCAGGTCTCGGTAATGCAAGCCAGGTCACACTTAGAGTCCTCCAGCAGATCCTGGAGGATGTGGGTCTTGTTGTTAAGAGACCTGGCATTGCACAGGAGCAGCGACAGGGTTTGTGGCACGGTTGGAGTGACCCTCAGGTCCTTCAGGTTGGGAGGGGGACAGGAAGGCGAGATAGATATGATGCATCGATCACGCCTTCCCCTGGAACGCAAGTCCCTTCTCCCACCACCATGGATTTTGTTATCCACAGGGGATCTTGGAACTAAACACCAGCGTATAACAAGGGTCCACTGTATGTGCCTTTAAGTCACCTGTTGGCCTATGGCGCCCCCATTAATTTAATAGGGCTTTCTTGACAAGGAATACTCAGAGTGGTTTTGTCAGTGCATTTCTTTGAAATACAGTGGTACCCCGGGTTACGAAATTAATTCGTTCCGCGGTTAATTTCGTAACCCGAAATACCTTCGTAAGCCGAATTCCCATAGGCGCTAATGGAAAAATAGCTCTCTGCTGCCCTCCGGTGGCGGAAAATAGCGCCGCGGTTTTTTCGTAACCCGAAGAAACCTTCGTAAGCCGAAGCAATAAATCCCTATGGGATTTTTTCGTATCCCGAAAAATTCGTAACCCGGCGCATTCGTATCCCGGGGTACCACTGTATAGCCTCCAGAGCCTGGTATTCATTGACAGCCTCCTATCCAAGTACTGACGTAGGCTGACCCTGCTTAGCATTCATGGTCAGATGGGATCTAGTGCCTTGAGGATATTTAGGCCTTGGCAGAAGAGTATTCACTGTGAATCTCTGTCCTACAGAAGGTAGTTGTGCTTGGACATGAGCCGCTGCATTGCTCATCTTTCCAATTTAGAAAGGTTGGACCTCTTTGAGTGCATACAATCAGCCAAGTAGTTTGTGAAACACATTTGGGCATAGACTATCTTCTCTGAGGTTTGGGGATATCCAAGTAGATCTTATTTATACTTTTCTGTGTTTGTAGTTATCTGAGTGACCTGAGACGGTTGGTGGCACCTGGATATGTCCCAACAGAGCAGGATGTCCTCCGCTCCAGGGTGAAGACCACGGGCATAATTGAAACCCAGTTTTCTTTGAAGGACCTCAACTTCAGGTATATTATATGGCTATGGCAAAGCACACACCAACAAGAAAGATTGCAAACTTGATGGCTATTCTGCTATTGCCTTGGCAGCTGTTGCTTTTTAAAAACTTGTATAGTCTTGCAGTTAAAATTCATGCCTTATTACTCATATTCATCTTTGAATTCTCAGTTAGCTGTTACTACACAATATGGCTTTAAGTAAGCCAGACTCTTGGCCTCAGATTCACCCCACATGTAACAGCAGAGAATAATGTAATAGCAGAGGAGAGTGAGTAGAGCCAGCATGTTGCAGTGGTTTGAGCACTGGATTCTGGAGACCAGGATTTAAATTCCTGCTCAGCCAAGGAAACCCACTGGGTAACCTTGGGCAAGCTCCACTCTCTCAGCCTCAGAGGAAGGTAAAGGCAAACACCCTTCCTGTTGTCCACCAGGCACTAAAGGGCCATGGGGTGAGGGTTTCAGCACCTAACTGCAGGTGATTCCTGCAGAGTGTGGAAGGGAAGAGGTAGCATAATTCCACCAGTGGAACTTTTACGCTATGATCCACATGCTCCATAATACTGGATTTCTACTCATGATTCCAGGCATTTGTGGGTTGGGTTCCACTTTGTCAGCTGCCATGGATAAAAAGTTACCAAATTAAATGGTATGCTGACCATACAGTCCCACCAACATCTTCTCTGTCAGAAATAAGCCCCACTGTCTTCAGTGGAGACTTAGGTTCAATTACAGCCTATATGTATTGTTTCCAGAAATGAATGCTTATGTGATTTCTTTGTCCCTGCTCTGTCTCTTTCATATTTTTTACAATTTATTTTAAACTGTGATTCTGAAACAAGTTTCCTGACCCCTGTTGTGGTGCAGGGCCAGGAAGATGGCTCAAGGCAACAGTGTAACCCCTTTATTTCCTTCTACAGATATGAGTTCCCCTCTGCTAAAGTGCCTGAAGAAGCCAGTTAGAGCAGAAAGACTTGCAATGAGTCTGGTGGGCTTATGACTGCTGGGCCAGCAGACAGAACTGGCATATTCAGTTAGCACAGAGCAAAAGACAGTGAAAGACAGACTATGTCTGTACAGCCTTCTTGTTGCTGTGTGCCTTTTTGTATGGCCTACCCTGCAATTTTATATGTGTATCAACCAAGGAAGTCATGGCTGCTGCTTCCTTAGCTTAATTTCTATCTGTTAGGGTTTAGCACCCCCTAAAGACACTTCTTGAATATTACAAGCCTCCAATACTTAAGGAGACTTTCTAATTTTGACTTCAAAGCTTTTGAGTATCTCTCTCCTCCTCTGTTCCCTAAACACTGAGCTCCCCTTAGCACTCCTTTCTGCTACTACAGTTTCTGTGGCTTTTGTCTAAGAAAAACAATGCTTTATCTAGCTTGGGTTTTCATGTTCACCCCTTTCAGATCAGTACAGATGTTCTAAGCTTTCCCTCAGAGGTTCCCATCAGGGGAAAAACGCTATTCAGAGAGGCCTCTCTTAACTCCCTGGCAGGATGTTTGATGTCGGGGGACAGCGCTCAGAACGCAAGAAGTGGATCCATTGCTTTGAAGGAGTCACTTGCATCATCTTCATCGCTGCCCTCAGTGCTTATGACATGGTCCTGGTGGAAGATGATGAAGTGGTGAGTATCAGCCCAGATTACAATAGGGTGAGAATCATCTGGCTCTCTAGATGTTTTTGAACCACAACTCCCAGTGTTGCTCACCATTGGCTGTGCCGGTTAGAGCCACTGGAAGTTACTATTCAACAGCATTTGGAGGTCATGCAATTGTCACCCCTGCCCCGACCTCTTGTTGACTATTGGTATTTGAAAAGTAAATGGTCAAGCCAGTGTTGTGTAATTCACAGTGTTGGGCTGGGACCAGGCATTGCAGGGTTCAAACTACCAGTGAAATGTTACCTTCACTAGTGAATCTGGTCCATGATCTATCTCTCTGCCTACCCTCCCTCATAAGGTTAGTATGAGAATAAAAAAGCAGGAGGAGACTCTCATAAATACTCCCTTGAGCTCCTAAGAGGAAAGACTGAGTATGAATTAAAATTAAGAAATAATCAGATTAGCCTAGCTGAACTGTGTGGTACTGTAGCTGAAACTTTAAATGACAGATCTGAGGTAACAAGTTACACTTACAGATTTGTTGCATAGGCATGATTTAGTGGATGAGATAAAATGCATTGGAATTGGAATGGCCAAAAATAATATGCAGTATATGGGGACTTCCCAGTTATTTAGAGTAAAATTTAAAGAGGCAAGCGTAATATTCAGAAGTGTATTTTTACTCTTCAGGAATGTGTATAGTCTGAGGCCTCTTTTAGACAGGGAAAGGGCTACAGAAGACATGACAAGTTTAAGACCAATCTGCAAGCTATGTGTAATGCACATCTTGGAATTATAACAGAATCTTCTAACAGGTTCATTCTGGAATTTTAGGAGCATCTTTTTGTTCTACTACTATTCTCTGCTAGATGTTCAGCCATAAACAATGATGAAAGTACTTTGAGAGGATGAGGGCAGCCTTGTCAGATTCAATACAGAACTTAACTCTTGTAGCTCTACAAAGTTTTCCAGGAAAGAGGTAGGGATGTGTGCATATGTAATGAAATGAACTACAGAAAGGCAAAGCAGTCACATTTCTAATTTAAGTTTGGCTCAGTATTGATTGAAGCTGAACAGAGCCCTTTGGGTTCCATTTCTTCTTCCAGAACCGCATGCATGAGAGCTTGCACCTCTTCAACAGCATCTGCAACCACCGGTACTTTGCCACCACTTCTATAGTTCTTTTCCTCAACAAGAAAGATGTTTTCCAAGAGAAGATCAAGAAGGCCCATCTCAGTATGTGCTTCCCAGATTATGATGGTGAGTTCACAGCATGCTGCATACACACATACAGTGGACCCTTGTTATACGCTGGGGTTTGGTTCCAAGATCCCCCGTGTATAACAAAATCAGTGTATGCTCAAGTCCCATTACATATAATGACAAAGCAAGATGGTGTCCCTTATAAAAATGGAAAATCAAGGTAAATTTATACTTTTTTGGAACATTTTCAAACCGTGTATGCTTAAATCTGGGTATAAAAAATCTGTGTATAAGAAGGGCTGACTGTACAACAAAGATACTGTCTTATGGTCATTCTTATAGTAATCAGGAATTAGATGCTAGGTAGCAGGAAGAGAAGATGGGGTCATTTCCCCCCTCCTGAAAGTATATTTCAGGGAGATTCGAGGCTGCACTTTAAAAGGCTGACTGTTTTTGAAGCTCTTTGGTCTTTTATATTAAATGAGTAACTAAGGAGCAGATGGAAAGTCAAATAGAGAGAGAGGGGGGAGGGAGAGAGTGAATGGGCATGTGTATAGCTAGCAGTGACTATATATTCATGTGTCCTTCCCTGCACACATTCAGGAAGACTAGTAGCATTGGGCAGTGGTGTCACTAGAGGTGGAGGGTGTGGGCCACACCAGGTGACAGCCTAAGGGGGGGGGTGACACCACTGATTCTCAAACATCTGCTTTTGGGCAGAAATGTGCTGGGGCATTCACCTGTGTCCCGTTAAAATGCTGAAGAGATGACATGAGTGGGATGAGGCTTAGAGGGAGGAGAACAGAGAGGCCCCAGAGTTTTTATAAAATTAAATTTTTAAATTTGATTCTTTTAAGATTTTATTTAAAACATCACCTTTTATCAAATTTTCACTTCATGAAGCTATGTATATGTAAATGCACTGAGGCTGTGCATATGGTATAGTAATTTAAAGGTACAATTTATGGTACAGTCAGCCCTTCTTATACACGGATTTTTTATACACGGATTCAAGCATACACGGTTTGAAAATGTCCCCAAAAAGTATAAATTTACCTTGATTTTCCATTTTTTATTAGGGACGCCATTTTGCTATGTCATTATATTTAATGGGACTTGAGCATACACAGATTTTGTTATACATGGGGGATCTTGGAACCAAACCCCAGCGTATAACAAGGGTCCACTGTATAGTAATTTAAAGGTGCAACTATTACTATGACTAATATATGGGAGTTATGATTTATGAGTATCAATAGTACAAAAACATTCCTAAGGCTTCTATATGGTATGGGATGGGAGGAAGTCAATGAGGAAGGGTTTGACACCGTGAGCTGCCACACCGGGTGACGCCAACCCTAGTGACGCCACTGGCACTGGGGGAGGGCTGTAATATCAACACCAAGCAGGTTCTCACTTCTTTTCCTCTTCAAGGGTTTCCTTTTGTCTTCTTATAGGGCCAGTTATTACTATAGGGTCAGGCTCCCCCACTTCTTGTTCTCCAGATATGTTAGACCACAACTCCCTTCGCACTAGACAATACAACTATAAGCCATGTTGGATGGGAACTGTAGTACCCAGTAGGCAGGAGAGATCTCCACTGTCCTGTCTCTGTGAGTGTGTGTGTACCTTCAGGTTGCCTTTCTGCTTATGGTGGCCCCATGAATTTGGTTTTGCTGGTTCCTTCTCTGAAATACAGCCTACAGTACCTGATATTCATTGGTGGTCTCCCATCCAAGTAATAACCAGGCCTGACTCTGCTTAGCTTCCAAGATCAGATGAGGTCTTGTGCCTTTAGGATCTTTTGGTGACATGTGTCTTCAAGTTGTTTCTCACTTATGGTCACCGTATCACATGGTTTTCTTGGCAAGATTTGTCCAGAGTGGGTTTGCCATTGTCTTCCTCTGAGGCTTAGAGTGTGTGACTTGTCTGAGGCCATCCACTGGCTTTCCATGGACGAGTGGGGATTTGAGCCCTGGTTTCCAAAGTCCTAGCCCAATACCTAAACCATTACAAGCACAAGGATAAACATTTTACCTTTTTGGGGTAGTGTGCTTAAGCCTGTGCTGTTACAGTCTAATTGCACTCATCTTTATGAATTTATTGATCTAGTAACTTGTTTGGCAATATGCTGCTGTTTGGCAATACCCACACTGGAGAGTGGAGAAGGTTGTTGCTAGGATCTTTTTCTCCTAATGGAATACTGTGTGTATGTGTTTTGTTTTATAGCACATATTTTATTACATGGAGAAGATGAATAGGAGTTTATTATTTTCAGCTTTCGATGGGAGGAAGAGGCAGTGGCTTCACTTTTAAAAGAAATGCCTTAATCTGCTTTGCACTTTAGGAAACAGAACACCAGAGGGCCTCCGTGCTCTGTGAAACATTGCACACTTTCCTGCCACGTAAACCAGAATTTTGCATCTTGTCTTCAATTTTCTTCCAAGGGTGCGTGGGTAGTTTGTGGACATCTGTGTTCCTGGCTTGTCCATTCAACTATTTCTTATCATTTTAGCCCTCACAATGGCTTGGATCATCTTCCTCCTCCCCCTCCTATTGAATAGGGACACTGCAGATGGGTTCAAACAGTCAGTCATGGTAAAACTTAGGGTATATCTATAGGGCAGTTATATGCAACGCTTCCCTATCATGATTCCTGCCCCCACCATGGATACAGCAAATGAGGAGGAGGGTGTCACATAACCATTTCTCCTCCCCCTCCTTTTTTTTTTGTTTTGTTTTGTTCTTGTTCTCACTTGGTTTGCAGGCAGTTGAAAAGAGAAGAGAGTCCTGCCAAAGACAATACCTGTGGCAATAGCAAAAGATTTATATGGCTAGATTTGGTACTACACTGATTATATGTATAAAACAGGGTGTGTGTGTGCATGAATGCAGTCTGATCATTAGAGAAAAGTCTCTCTGTGACTGAACTGTGCCCTTCTTTCTCTAAGCTTGTGTTTTTCTGTTCATGTCAGCTGCAATACTAGACTGCAGTTCAGCTAAAGGGAAAGTCCTTGGGATGAGAATGAAAGTGAGACCAAATGAAGACTTGGCTTCTGTAACCCACACAGATCCTTTGCTCTAACCATTAGACTCCACTGACTAGTTAAGAAGAAATTGGGAGTAAACCAGAGATTAAACAAATGGGCCTGTCACTTGTAATTTTGGGCTACTACTTTGATATATATCGTTGTCTTTCTGTCAAAAGAGGCACTCAAAGTTGTTAGCAACAATAAAATACAATGTTAAAAAAAATCTTTTTTTTTTTTTATTGTATGCCAGGGGAACTTCTAAATAAAAATGTCTTTGTCTGCTGGTGAAAAAATAACACAGAGAGGCTAAATCCGGTCTCAGGGAGTTCCAGAGTCTGGGAGCACCATGACGAACAGTGTCTCTTGCCTCCCTACATCCAGCTGCAGGAGATGGATGTGATCATGAATAAATTTCCATTTGTTCACTTTTATTCAAACCATTCTATCAATTCAAAATAAGGCCAATTTCCTTGGATTTAGATATAAAGGAGATGCAGTATTGCTGATGGCATTAAACCACTTAGCTCCATACATACTCTTCCAGTACTTTTATATGTGGTTAGTTAGCATGTGCTACAAGACAGGACCCTGAGGGATCCCCATAGTTCAACTGCCATGGCATGAAACAGCAATCCAAAAAAATAAAAAAGCAGAAACTAGGATGCATCCAACAAAATCCACAGACGAAATTGGAGGCACATCTCAAGATGTGCAAAAGATTGTTGTGCTTTCTAATAAACAGTCATCTTTTGAACACCTTGACTCTCCAGTTTCTTCTGAGGATCATCTCCAGCATCATCTCCTGAACCTGTATCTCCAAGAAGGAATTGAACCATAGTAAAACAAGCCTATCAGGATAGCCAAGGGGAGGGAGGGGGAAAAAGTCAACCCAGTAGAAATTTCTTGGCCTATTTCTCTATTACCATAGTCTTTAAATGTTCTGATTCTAATTATTTTGATCTGTCTTAAGAGTTCTGCCATTGGCCTTGTGGCCATTTACATCTAAAGGCAAGCTGAGAACAATTTAAATTAAACAGGAGGTTGAGATCTTACATGAGAGAGTAGTATACAAAATTTTACAATGTTAGTGCTACTTCCTTGGCAGGACATGCCTCTGGGGGAATCCAGCATGTTGTCCAGTTATGTAGTGGGAGTTCCCATTGTGCAGGGTGACCAAATGTCCCAACCACAAAGAAGGACAAAACATGGCAAAAAGTAGGACATAACAAACTAAAAGCTAAAAAAACTCATATAAATATAAATTGATACTTCTTAGTCATGCTCAAAATGGAGGACATTTTGAAATTCCTCTTGGCCAGAAGGTTGAAATGTAGGACATGCCCTGGAAAAGGAGGAGGCCTGGTCACCCTGCCATTGTGCAATGAGTCTCATGGTGTTCTGGTTCCCAGTTCTAATAACACTCTGATGCCCACTGTGCAGTAGGGCCATGGCATAATGGCCATGCTGTTGGCACCATTTCTGCAATGGTTCCAGAGGTACAACTACATCTCTGCTCCCCTCTTGAGAATAAGAGTGTTGTGCAATATCACAGTTCACCTTTACGTGATCATAAGTGAGATTACAATGAGTAAATGCCAATCAGAAAACAAGCCACAGTCTTTTTATATTCTTTCATATCTGAACGTATGGAGAATTACAGATAGCACCACTAAGTGAGGAATTCCCAAACCTAGGGGTTCTCCACTGAATGTCCACAGCACATCTATCACTCTCTGTAGCACAGGAGTGAGGAATATTTGTTCATCCTAAATGTTACTTGATCACAGTCTGCTTCATCTCTGCCCCTTGGTCATGCTGGCTGGGGTAGGTGGGAGCTGGAAGAACTTTGCTAAAAGGAGTATGACTTCAAGAAGCCCTTTCCTACACATAGCAAAAGGTCATGTCCTTTCTAGAAATGATGTTCTCAGAGATTCAAGATTTGGAGGTACATAAGTGTGTTCCAAATCTCAGAACATAAAAAGGCCATAAAAGATCTCTCCTGATCAAGATTAAGCAGAAAAAATCCCCTAAAAGAGATTAGGAAACAATATTCATGATATCTAAAGAACGTATTAGCTATAGTAGTGTTCAGTGATTCCAGCTGATATTGGTAATTTCTTCAGTACTGAAAATCTGGCTAAAATTTGATGCCAGGAAAATGATCTCATGACCCTTAGTTGCATCAGTCTGCTTTAGGTGCATATTTCTCTAGAAATTATTCGAGTTCTGCTTGATTGTATGGATGGTACAATGGTTAGAGTGTTGGACTGGGAGATTTGGGTCACTAATGGGTTCGCAGAAGCCATGAAGCTCATTGGTAACCTTGTGCTAATCTCTCTCTCATTCATCCTGAGCTCCTCTTACAAAGTTATTGTGTCATTAAAGTGGGGAATTGGCAAGCAGTTTATGCAGCATTGAGCTCCTGAGGGAAAAATAAGGGATATAAATAGCTAATGTTGAATCAGAACTTTTCATCAATCCCTAACTTGCCTCTCCATATCACCCATGTTGATGCAGGGCCCAACACATATGAGGATGCAGGCGCTTATATCAAGTTGCAGTTCCTGGAGCTGAATATGAGACGGGATGTGAAGGAAATCTACTCACACATGACCTGTGCTACTGACACACAGAATGTTAAATTTGTCTTTGATGCAGTCACTGACATTATCATCAAGGAAAACCTGAAGGATTGTGGACTCTTCTGACCACAGGTGCTTGTTTTTGTGTTTTAATACTGCTTGAAGCAACAGATAAGAGATAATATCCAGGCCTCCTGGTGTGCCCCACTTTCCCAGTGTTTATGGTTAGAAGACAGGTACTGTTTTATTATTATAGCCTGTGCAATGAGGTATAGCATCCCTCTGCTGGAAAAGCAATGTGACATCTTGTCATTACTGCTGAACCATGGCAAGGGAGCACCTGGAAGCATCTCTCAGGGACAGAGCACATACTATGTATACAGAAAGGCACAGATTGCAATTCAATCCCTGGCAACCCATTAGGTAAAAGGTGATGTGAGACATCTGCCTGTGAGAGCTTCTGGCCTTGGAGAGCTTCTAGCAGCCAGAATAGACATATTGGGCTAGAGATGGACAAACAATCCATGCCAGAGTGCCTCTCTGGTTCCCTTAACAGCAAGGAATAGGGTAGTGCCTTCAAGCCTTGCTTGAGGGCTTCTCTGAGGCATTGAAACTTTGTCCTGGGGGCCAGGATGTCAGACTAGATGGATGCTTGGTCTAATGCAGCCAAGCTCCTGTTCACAGATGGAGATGAACAGTGAGATGGGTGACAGGTCAAAGAAGCAATCCAGGAAAAATGACTTCGCCTAACTTCCTCATTTTGTGACATGGCTACTATCTCTCTCTACAGGAATCCATGCATCATCCGAACAACAGCAGCTTTGCCAATTCAGCTGTGTGAAAGGAACACGATTCCATTACCTAAGTCGATGCAGTCCATTCTTATTAAATGGACAGTGTCTCGATTAGTGACCCACCCATACAGAAGCAGTTTCTCTTATAGGTTAGGCCAGGCAGACACCGCTACAGATTACAAGCAAAAACAGCATCCATCTGGTCACAAGCATTTATTTGAACTTTTGAAGCTAGTCTGATACCTCTGTCAGAAAGCCTTCTAACTATACCTGAGAAGGTTTAATCGCTTCCTTTTCTTCAGTATGCTGGCTCTCAGCACAAAGGACATTCAAACAACTTTGTTCTGAAATCTCCAACTAAGGCACTGCTGTTCCTCCCAGGTGTGAAAAGCTGAAAATCTGTGTGACCTTTCCTCTCGTAATGGAATCGCTTGATCAATCCTGCCATTTTTACTCAATATTTCCTGTGTTTTCTTGTCGCTAGAGTACAGCTTGACTGCTCCTGCTTTATGCCTGAGGCACATTGCTTTCTATGAATGGTGAACACATCCCCAGGTTATTAAAGATGTTGGACTGGAGAGCCAGAGTTTGACCATGCCACTACCAGAGAGGACACTGCAATTGCACTAGTAGATACAGAGATTCTAATATTTACACGAGAGAAAAACTCCCCAACTTTGAATCCCTAGTCAAGGCAAGTCAAAATTGTAGAACACTTCATGAGAAAAGGTTTAGGCTTTATTTCTTTCTACAAAGCATTTTGTCAGTCTAGTTTTTTCCAGCACTGTTTCTTTTCCAGTTTCACAAATAACCACCGCTGTCTGTGCATGTCTGTGTGGGTTCTACATACAAGGGCAGCAGCACCGACATCTAGTGCCCTATCACACAGGACTCATTTGAACATGAGAAAAATTAATAAGGGCTTTAATTTATCTGTTTCCAGAAAGTACAACTATGTATCACATATTCCTTCTTAGGTAGAAGCAGAGAATTAGAATTAAAATTAGACCAGTATTAAATCCTAGAGCCAACCCTCTTAAGAGCAAAGAGTGAGACAGCCATAAGTTGTCAATCATGATGTTGTTATATAATTTGGGCTTCATCCTAGCAAGATGTTAAAATTGTACTGCAGGCATTAGAAAAAGGCTTACAAAATCAGAGGCTGTCTTTAAAACCATGAGCTATGGACTTCTGTGGTCTCAATTTGTCCCTTGCTGCATCAATAGATCCACAAGGCATCATTGCCCAAGACTGATTTTGTGTATATGCTTGTGTACCTCTGGAAAAGGTTCCTTAAAACTGTTGTACTGTACTGTAATAAACAAAGAGACAGAAAACTAATATACACACACATACACAATATATGTTGTGCTTCATAAAGGCAGGTTGGGTAGAGAAATATAAACATGCTACGTCACTGTGGACAAACAAATAGCACAAAAGATTTTTAATCAAAGTGATTCCAAATAGTGTCAAGGAACCGGAACATGCAAGCAACAGTGTTTCATACCAGGTATATCTTCACTTAGCATCAGTCTCCAAAATATGCAGCTTCTGCAGTGACTGGATGATGTGTTCAGTTTCCTATCCATCTTTGGAAAGTATATGTGTTTTTTTAAAATGAGCTAATTCCAAAGTTAGTATTTTTAAGATGAGACTCATTGAAAGCAATAGGGCTTGTTACCCAGAAGCCCAGCTGATTTCAGTATTCCACTCCACGCAGAACTAACATCGAATTTAGCCCAATGGCTTCTCTGCACATCTTCCTTTCATTTCCATTAACCTCACTATATGAATGTTTGTATATGTTTGCATGCACAGCCTTTTCCTTCAAAAGCTATAGCAAGCAGTGGATTTATGGTTTATTTTGCCATTTTGTTGGTGTGTGCCTTCTTCTCAGCCTGAGATAGAATGTCTTACTGTCTAAGGTCAAACAGTGGGTTTCTATGGACAAGTGAGTATTCAAACCTGGGTCTCCAGATGCATCCAGCTATTTCCTTGTAGCTGGACACAGTGATAGGCATCTGCAGGGTCCTCTGGGGATCTCTGGAGGTCTCTACAGATTCCATCCTTGCAACACAACCAGCTCCAGGAAAACAGCTGGGTATCTCCACCCACAAGGTGGAGTTGGGTTGAGATAGCATTGGGAGATAAAAACTACATGACATATGAAGTAGGATCTCAGCCACATTAAGTCTAACCCCCAAACCTAGCCAAGAGTATCTCCCATACAATATAGTCTCATCTGGTGCCCCCCCCCCCCCACCAAAGCAGATAGGACTGTGTTCAGCTACAGTGGGTGCTGCTGAAAAGAACAGAGTCTTTTCTGCATTTACAAATGTATAGTTGTTTGGGGGTTTGGAGGTGTGTTTTCAGAGATTTGCCAGACTGTAAATTCAAGCATGGCCACGTGCTCCATGTTCCTCTAATGAAAGTAGAATATATGGTGGTTCTAGGCTATATTAGAGGGCAACTGCAGCAGGTCCAGGGACCAAAGTTTTGCCCTATAACCCTTCAGGGGCTACATAGACTGCCCTCCCCAAGCCAACAAGAGGCAAACAATTCACTCCTGGTTTTGGGGAAAAAATGTTTTGTTAAAAAAATGTAAGTGTAGCCTCCCTCCCAACCCCAAAACAACCCAATTAAAAGTTGAAGTCTCTCTTTTGGAAGCTTCCCAAAGAGGCAATTCACTCTTCCCTCCCAAAAGAGGGAGCCTGAGCTGCAAAAACAGGCGTCAAACAGCTTCATTTATATATATTGAACTAGCAGTGTCTAAGTGGTTTACAACTGTAAGCTAATTGCCCCCAACTATCTGGGTACTCATTTTAGCCTCCTTGAAAGGATGCAAGCCTGAGTTGGGCTTGAGCCCTTTTGCTGGTATTGAACTTGCAACCTTAGGGTTTTGAGTGAGTGGCTGCAGTATAGGCATTTAACCACTGCATCACCAGGGCATGTCGGAGATGCATGTGGTCCCAGGGTCACATGTGTTGAAGAATCTCATGCATCTCAGTCATGACACATTTTCCCCCTTGTCTGGACTTACTGAAGCTCAAAAATAGCATGTGTCCTTCTAGGTTCCGTCAACTCTGCATACTGTTCAGATTTTGGATTCTGATCAAAAACACAAAAGTTTTTTTTTAATGTTGCATTTGTAACTATGAAGAATTTTAATGGAATGCAACTAGGGGAGAAGACTGGATCTCCTCTTTTCCCACTGATCCTTTTGGTTACACAATAGAACAGCTCCAAACACAAAGAGGAGTCTCTGCCCTAGAGTCTCGGTAGCCAAATGTTAATCTACTTTTGGCTGTCACAGAATGGAATGCTGCGGTCGATAGTCAGCAAGCCAACCAAACCACATGCAAACACTGAGATGCCTGAAGTGTGCATGATGCCAGACTGACAGTATGGGCCTTGAGGCCATAATGGTGAAGCCAGCATTCCTTCTGTGCCATGCTGTGTTCTCATAGTTCAAAGCAGAAACTGCCTAGGAAAACAGTTTGGTGTGCAAAGGAAATTTCCCATGCTGATACAAAAGCCCACACTGAACCATCATGGAAATGTGCAAAGGCCCAATGGGAAGGCAGCCGAAGAGAAGCAAATGCAGTGCAAACAGAGCGTTCTTTCTACTTTTTATTATTTCAAACCATGTGAACAAATTTGGTAAAACATTGTGATAAAAGCTAGGCTGCGTCTTGACGGTTACTAATGGCCCCAGTGCCCATCGATTGCACGGCAGGCAGGACCGCTTACATACAGCAGTGTTTTCTCAACTGATACTACAGTTAGAGCTAAGAAAATTCTTTAAAATAGACCTGACATTACAGCAACCTCAGGATCACCCCCAGGCCCTGGGGTGGGGCACAAAGGAATGGAAAGAAGTTGACATTGACATTGCTTAGTCCTTAGTGGAATCTTAGCCCTTAGGAACCTAATCCTGTGGCCAGGAAGAAACGTGTTTTAGATCCTTGGGTGCTGCCCCTCATAAAAAGCTTATCCTGGACCACAGCAGAAAGAAAGAGAAGGGCTGGGGAAAAAAGGGGGGAAGGGGAACCCATTCTATACTAATCTAAACACAATGCATGTTGAAGCAAACTAAGGAACAGATGTAAACATACAGACACCCTCAAGGCACAAAATTTACTAAAGAAGATGAATTCATATTGGGTAACTCAACCGTTAACTACTTGACATTTTAAATAAGGTCTTTAAAAAGGTTTCCTTTTAAAAAAAGATAGACTGACTTTTCCTGCACAAATTGGCTTCTTTGAGGAATGCTTTTGATTTCATGCTGGTCTGTGCAAATTACAGAGGTAGGAGCTGAGACACTTGCTCCATGGCAAAAGCTCCCCCTGACAGAAGGTGAAAAACAAATGGACAATGGATTGCTTTGGCAGAGCCAGATTGAGGGCTGCTTAGGTGAAAACAGAAACAAACAAAAAATTCCTCTAGAAATTTTGTCTTTTAAAATATACAGGAAAGAACATTAAGAACATGTCCAGCGCCCCTTGACCTGCTACCTTCTGCACTTTAGCTTAACAGGAAAGGAGAGGAAAGGAAAGGATATACATGGAAATGTTACAGCTATGGCAGGCCACCAATCATTGGTGCTTCAGTAAGGCTTTGTGGGCACAGGGAGAGGATAGAAACGGCCTGAAAGAGGCGCCTGGGACAGCAGAGAGCAGGGAAAGCAATGGAGCCTGTCCCTCGGACAGTCAGAATCACCACAGTCTCCTCAACAGGAAAATTAAAAAGGAGCGAAACAGAAACGTAAGAAGCAGAAGTTGTTAAATGGTGCAGTCCTCCCTTCAACAGCATCAGCCTCTTCCTCATATGGAGCAGTTCAAGTAATCCTGCAATGGGGAGAGAACAGGAAAGTTAATCAACGCTCAAGGTTCAAACAGCCACCCAAAATAGGCTTAGCTCTATACGCCACAGAGGGCATCTGAAAATGTTTCCATAGCTTGCCACCTCTGATCTTCTGTTTAACTATGAGATAAACATTTATATGCTGAATGAAGTATGCCCAGTTATATATCCAGACATGTTTTTGCTATGTCCAATGGCCACAGATGATCCACACTGTATTTAGTTCACATCCACCTAAAATGCATAATCTTCAGCTTGGACCCTATTAATTCCTTCAGATAAATGCTGGTTGTTCATAAATCCTGGCAAGAGCTGTGGTCCTACCTTTTATTGCTTTCTTTAAAATTATTTTACAAGTTAGTATAAGTTTATTATGTCAGTTTGGACATTTCAGTACAAGATAGAGGAAACAGCTGAGATGGTGAATACTGCCATTTCTGTGCTGCTCAGCTTGGAAAAATAGCTACCCATCAGTGGTAAGAGCTGGTGCTGAATCCCAGATTAGTGCTGCATTGCTGTGTATCATCTTCCTGAACCTGGCGTTGCACCAAATGGCACAGATGACTTCCAGCTTGATTCAAAATGGTAAACAAATTGGCTACCCATAAAATAAAAGTGCTTCATTTGCCATGCTGGTGAAGTGAGCTAACATGAAGACCATACAGAATTCGGCCACATCCCTTCAGCAAGTCAGGTCCCTCAGCATTCTCATTTCCATTCCCAAGGACACCAAAGACTTTGCTTGGAATAAATTACTCCCCTGTCCATGGTGCTCCACCAAGTCTCTATATCTACCTAATCCTCTTGCTTCCTACTTTTCCTTTTGGAGACAGTGGCAAGAACACCTGCAAATCCTGTGTGTCAACATGTTTTACACCCATTTATTTTGCAGAGAAGAAGCAAAGAGACACTCCCTACCACACACATGCGCCCTATCAAATGGGTAACATGACTTTATTCACATGAAGCCGCCCCAAGTAACTTTATTCTCTAAGCAACACCTCACCTTCCTGTGTTCCTAAGTAGATGTCACCTGAAGAGCTAGAAGAGCCCACAATCCTTCAGGTTGTTTTTAATGATGACATCAGTGACAGCATCGAAGACAAACTGCACATTCTTGGTATCAGTGGCACAAGTGAAGTGGGTATAGATTTCCTTGGTGTCCTTCCTCTTGTTCAGATCCTCAAACTTGCTCTGGATGTAGCCAGCAGCTTCATCATATTTATTGGCCCCTGAGGAAAAAGGCAGAAAAGAAAAGGAGAGCAGTCAGGTTTGGGAAAGAGCTGCCATGACTGGGTTCACTGACCTATATGTGTGGAGATTTCAGCCTCCAACATAGTATTGCAGTATTAAACACAGTTGTTTTGGTAAGTAATAACTGCTCTAATTCTTAATGAGGCCAACAGATGCCATGTGCAATGAATGGAACAATCCTGCAGATAATGATGATGATCATTATCATTGCCGCCATCATCATCACTGTCATACTTATTTATATTCCACGTTTCCCCCAATATAAGGACTCAAGGCAGTTAACAACAAATTTAAAACAGTACAAGTTAAAGACAATACAAAAGCAAGGAAGTAAGGAAATGTGATGCAAAGTGAATGGTATACTCTTGCCCTTAAAGAAGCCCTGTTTTTAACTTCTGGTAAGTATGTAGTAGCATTTAGCTTAGCTTACAGCAAAGACAAATCACCAACAAATATTGGAGAATGCATAATCTCAACAGCTCCTCTCCATGAAATTCAAGAGCAATAGAGCTCAGTTGTTCACAGAACTTTAGAGCACAAAAATGAACCACTCCACACCACCAAACCCATGGTTCACATGCCATTTTCAAGGTCAAAGGAAGTAAGATTATTGGAAAGTCCCCAAACTGCATCTTCATTTTTACAAATTCATCTCAGATTGCATCCTGCTACAGAGAGGCTGGTTAATTCATTTTAACCTCATATACCAATTGAAAAAGGGCAAAATGAGAGAGCTCTGGGAGTAGAGGGAGGGGAGGCATGCTGTTCACACTCCTGGCTCACTTATGTGTTTCCAGACGTGCCCTGTAATAGTTTTTCTCTACCAGAAGAAGTAGAAATGCCACAGACAAGATTCAATTTGGCCATGAAACTGTAAAATAATGCATGTGATAATCTACAGGTCAGGCTTCCTGAAAAATAGACAGTGCTAAATTCTCTATCTGGGTGTTAGCTGTCTTCAGCTGCAATTCACTTGGAGAGACACTTCCTTGTACAGGGTTTAGCTAATGTTTTCAATATTATTCCTCATAGATAAGCCTTCCCTAGTGTGGTGCTATCCTCCTGGACTACAACCCCAGGATCCCATGGCCAGCATGATGCTCTCCTAGATCTTGCTTGCCCTCTACAGCTGGAAGACTAATGCACTCAGAGAAATTACTATGTCCTTCAGAAACTTAAGATTCTTAAAGGGAAGGGCAAGCTGGTTGGGGAATGGCAGCTGACAAGGTGACACCTAGGCTGCGTCAATGAAAACACTGACGAAATGGTGCCATGGGCCTGCTCCTTCCTGTGTTTTTTGTACTCCTCATGTGGTTGAGATTATCAGCAAAAGCAATCTCCACACTTCCTGCCATATAGAACAAGTACAAAAACAAGGACAACGCCTCCCTTTCTCACTATGAAAGAACACAAGTGGGCCTCCGGACATCCAGCATTTACCAAGCACTAATTAGCTAAAGTCACACTGGTGAAGCCAAATGCAGGCTCTTGAATTTCAGTTCCATGGCATACATCCAAAGGCCACTACCTATGTTCTCCACCTTTCTTAAGACTCAGAGTTGGATTGTCTCTCAGCTGTAAGAAATGCCTTAATAACACAGGAGTTCAACTCCAAAGGAAGGCTTGTGGTGCTTTAAAGAATAAAATATTTATTGTAACAAGCCATAATAATAAAAGCTTTGCCATAATACATCTGATGCCTTTAAGGTGCTACAAGACCCTTTTCTCATGCTTCCATGCTTTGAAAGGCTAACATGGTGACCACTCAGAAATGTAACTGTATAATAAGCAAGGAATACTGTACTGTATCTGCAAGTCTGTGTGGGTGCACAACTGCCCTCTTGTGAGAAGAAACAGAAGTGCTCCCCAGAATCAAAGCATACACTGAAAACAGCCTGAACAGCAAGATTACTGCTCATTAAATGTATTGGTCACACAGTCACTCATCCTTACAAAGCAAAAATGATATGGTGAGTCATAACGTCAGCACAACTAGTAATGAAACAGCATCATTCTACTACTGAAAAGAAACCATTGTGTACACCAGTGCTTCTTAAGCTATTTGGTAGGAGGCACTGGCAGTTATTTTTTCAAGTATACCAATACTGTATTTGTGCCCACTAGCTACAATGATTTCTTTCTTTTCTGGAAACCCTCTGGGGACCAGCAGCTGATAGCTCATGGATTGGCACCAGTCCATGAACCAGTTCTTTGAATAGCACTGGTGTAGAAAACACAGCCACTTGGGTGGTTGTGGATGAAATGGGAGGATGGTGTATAAGTGGATTAACACAACCCAAGACACTTCAGAAGGGAAGCAAAAGCTTATGGAAACAAAAGCTTTAGATTTGGTGATTCAGTGAGAACTCAGATTCTTAGCAGAGGTCCTCCATGTAGTCCAGCACACAGTTAAGTATCAGATGGGGTCACAAACTTCAGCTTGGTTTACTAACTTGAGCCTATGTTATGTGCTCACTACTAATTCTACCTTCTCCCTCTAAACATGGAGAGCAGGGATTTCTTTCATCTACAGTATGTTATGGAGTCACTGCTGCCAATTCTTCCTTTTTCTTAGATCTCTGTGGAACTAAAACACTAAGGGACTTGACAGACCACAGGCCGCCCCTTTTAGTGCCGGATTGCGGCTGCGGCAACAACATGCTGTGGCCCCGATCTCTGCTTTCTGCGGTTCAAAAAGGAGCTGCAAAAATTGGCTGCTTTTTGTGCCTTGGAAAGGGCACCATAGCCACCAGTGCATGGCTTCTCCATACTCCTTTGGTGCTGTGTCATGCAGACACAGAGCCAGAGGAAAGTCAAGATGCTACATGCCATGTGGACCAGCGTGCAGCATCACGCTGGTCTGGAGGCAGAGTTGGGGTGTGTGTCATGTGGACACCACACCCCGATTCCACCTCCAGGCTGGCCTTTCCTACTGGTCTGTGCAGCCCCAAATCCCTATAAGGCAAGTGTTATCTTTTTTTGTGTGTTTCTGTGTGCCATGCAGTTTAATGCAAGCTAAACAGTGTGTGTCTTTACCACTCATTAAAGCCTCCTCACATTGTTGAAAGGTCATCTGTATCTGTGATCTCTGGCTCAAGATGTTGAACAGGGGAGGTATTTCCCCAGCCTACAGAACTTCATGGCTGGAATCATGATTCATAAGCAACAGTCTAACTCTCTTGCTTCCCTCCATCTTTTTTCCCAATTTCAAAATACCAAGTCTTTTTTGTATTTTTTTAGCTTATTTCAAAATTTCCATAATACCTTTTTCGTGGTATTTTAATCCTTGATGCTTTGGTACATTTGAGTTTTGATTTGGTTTCCTTTACCAAGAAACTGTACTTGTACTGAGTGTTATGTATCAAAGGCACAAAGTTAGGAGGGTAGCATATATGAACTATCTTGTTTTAGTGCAATAAGTGACGCAGGAGATGGGGTTGCTTCAATTCCTCCTTCTCCATCTTGTGGGGTTATGCACAAACGCAAGCATGCACACACACGCACACACAGCAAAGTAACTACTAAAATACATCAAATGAAGCAAAATACAGAAAAAGTTAACAATGCTTTAAAAGCATTACATATGATGCCCAAGATCCTATATGGTCATGCACAGGGTGAAAGTCTCTGCTATTGCTGTCTAGGACTCACTGTTGTCACAATTGCCTCTCCCCCCTGCCTGAGCCACTCCTATGCTGGCAGCGGGGGAAAGAAACAGGGATACACAGCCAGATGCAGGCTGAGGACTTGTTCTGCCACAATCTGCTGGGGTTCTCTGGGGGGTCTGAGTAAAGGCTGTGATTGGTTTCCATCTGGTTACAGGAACATAGCCAAGTGCTTATTTGATCCTCTCTGTGCTCCACCATCAATGGAATGGCCATTGGGGGCAGTCATCACAGCATCACAGTGAATGGCCATTGGGGGCTGCAATCATAGCAACACAGTGAATCTAGGGGTGGGAGAGGCTTTGGAGGTTTCTGAGGGAAGAAGAGAATACCAGCATCTTCAAGGACCAAAAAATACACATACAAATGCAAAACGTTGTTATCATTATGAGTAAACATTTTATAATAGTAAACCATCTAATTCTTTAAATAAAAACCCTCACAAGTAATGAGAAAACAATGCAGCAGCAAATGCAAAAATATGTAGACCTCATGTTGTCACTTCATAGCAACAGGACTAGGCAGGAACCTTGGAGGTGGAGGAACAACTATAAAATTGTTCTAAACCAATCACAGTTGCTGTACTTCGATACCTACACACACACAGCTTCCTGTATAATACGTTGCTTGCTGACATTCACTCATAAATATCTCCTGTCACACACAAGCAATAATCTATAAACTAGTGATGTGCATTAAATGCCCAGTTCTCACAATCATTCCACCACCAACCCTCCACCTTAACATGGAAGTTTAATTAGAACTAAATATAGACAATAGATAGCTGTTAGTCCTAGCCCCAAATCACAGAGCCTGCCTATCTCTGAACTGTATCTTTTCCCAAAGTAGATCTCTGTAAGTTTGATCAACAATTCTACTACACATTAGCACTGAGGCAAGCCATTCAGGGATAAATACACAGGAAAATACAAAATTATACCTGGCCTGATCTCTGTCTCTTACAAGCTTTTACCTCTAAGAAAAAAGAAGCTTGCAATCCATAAAGAATCCATGAGTTCATAAACAAGCACATGAGATGAAGTAAATGTCTCATGTGAGGGGGTGGCATTGTGTACCTGTGTATTCTGGGAAGCAGATGGTCAAGGGGCTGTGGATGATCTTCTCCTCAAAGAGATCCTTCTTGTTGAGGAAGAGGATGATGGATGTATCAGTGAACCATTTGTTGTTACAGATACTGTCAAACAGCTTCATGCTCTCATGCATTCGATTCTGTTAAGGCAACAAATACCCTGAGCCAGGAAATATGTTACAAGAACAACAAGAGAATGGCATAAGGGGACAAATGTGTTGTGAGTCTAAGCTAAGGCTTTGTCAACATCTCTCTGTTGGAACTAACACTAGGTAACACAGATGAATTTACGTCCGTCAGTGTAGAATCTGTAGTTGTAAATAAGTTAAAATTTAGATAATACACTTGTCCCTCCATATTCACTAGGGTTAGGGGAACAAGACCCCCGTGAATATGGAAAAACCGCAAATAACAAAAACACTGTTTTTACCTGAGAGGACACCTCTCTAGGAATCTCTCTAGGTCCTCCAGTGCAACTCTGTGGTCAATGTCCAACATACACTGACCATAGAATGGCACTGGAGTAGCTACAAATGGTCTTTCAGTGCAACTTTTAATTAAAGTTGATCACAGAGTTGCACTGGAGGATCTAGACAGTCCTAGAGAGAACATATTAATGAAATCCATGAATAATCAAATCCGCAAATATCAAAGCCGCAAATATGGAGGGATGACTGTATTATAATAGGCATATTAAGGCTTCAAACAATGGGTTGGCTTAAGAAGATACAAGAAGGGTTATAGGGTTCCCATAGCTCAGAGGAGGCACTGGTGCCCTGTATATTGTTTGTACTACAACTTCGATAAGCCCCATCCACTATGGGAAATAGCAATTGTGGGAGTTGTAGTTGACATCATTTGGCGGTACTTCCCCAGCTATAGTTCATCTGTGGAAAATAAACAAAAGGTAGTTTTAAAACAACTCACACTTCTTCTATTAAACTACTAACCTATAACCTAGAGAGAAAATGTTAACGTGTTTTGCTAGGCTTTCTTACATTCCCTAGATTCAAAAGGCTTGTTTACACTTTATGCTAAAGATGTGTACAAACTATTTATATAGTGCTGAGTTATTTATTGTGTGGGTCGAGTGTTCAACTGCAACTCTGGAGACCAGGGTTCAACTCCCTGCTCGGCCATGAAACCCACTGGGTGATCTTTGGAAAGTCACATGCACTCAGCCTCAGGGGAAGGCAATGGCAAACCCCTTCTGAACAAATCTTGCTAAAAAAATCCCATGATAGGTTCATCTTATAGTCTTCATAAGTCGGAAATGACTTGAAGGCACAGAACAGTAACAACTGTACAGATCCTGATTTGTGTTCAGTTAGCTGTACACAGGGAGAATGAAACTGTGTTTTTCAAAGGATGAATGATCTTGGTCTACTGTTGCCAGCACAAGGGATGCTGATTAAATATCTGTTGAAGCAATTTTTAATGCCATCATGGCTATGCATTCTGTTTCAATTCCTGAAACAGTTGGCTGCTGAGCTATGGAACTGGAAAGAGTTTAGATAGAGAAAACTGGAATGTTAACTTCAATATGTCCTGATCTGTGTGTTGTTGTGGTTTTTAAACTTCAGCTCTTTAGAACTGAATGTCCAACTTCTGTAACTACTATAGCATAAATATAAAAACTATTTAATATTTCAGAAGCTCCTGGGGGATTTAGAGGCATAGGAAAGCCTACCTCCATGTAGAAAGCTGCACACCTATGTTACCCAGGGGGCAGAGGTGGGGGAGAGATCCATCTGAGCAAGAAACAGCAATTTTTGCTTAGGAGAGCCACAAATGGTCATTTCAAGAACTAAATATGATTTTTTTTCTCATGAAAAACTGAACACACGTATCAGACAATCTGAAAGAAGATAAATTCAGATAGCACCAAATCCCCCAAAAGCATTTACATTAAGTGGAAAATGTGAGTCAGTTTAAATAACCCAAAGAAATAAACTCAAAGTGGAGCAGTTTTTATCCTAGAGACCAACACATAACCTTAGAGACTATATTGTCAACATGATTCCTTCCTTACCATCTCCTCATCTTCAGCCAGAACCAAGTCATATGCACTGAGAGCAACACAGAAGATGATGGCTGTCACTCCTTCAAAGCAATGGATCCATTTCTTTCTCTCCGATCTCTGGCCCCCAACATCAAACATCCTGCAAGAAAAAAACGCACAGAGTTACTGATTCTGGATGAGAGAAAATGTGCAACATGGCACTGCCTGGCAATATTACTCTTAAACGTACAGGGAGATGTATTACATTCACTGTTAATGTACTCAGTGGCATTCATGTGTTTAAGGTGACACAGTCTGGCTTGAGCCACAGAAATTACTTCATTCACCAAAGGCTATCTACTGTTCTATGAAAAATCATTTTGGGAACGTAACTACCAAAGACTGTCCTGTGAAGGAACAAAGAGTTTGATGTAATAATTAAAACATCTCATACCAAAATCACAGCAAAGCTTCAAAATGCAACATAAAACCTTACTGATCAAAATCTGTAAAGAAGCAAACCAGTGGATACAAAAATACACTAATTTCAGCAGTGAGGGTTTTTTTTTTTATTTTAAAAAAAGTAGACAGAAAAATGTAAAACAACTTCAGCAGGAGCTAGGAAGCAACCAGATAACAAAGTCCAAAAGGCTTCTTTATAAAACTAAGTTTTTAGCCAGCATCTGGAAGTGAGGAGTGATGTAGATAAGAGGTGGTCCTTCCATAATGTTTGCACTGGTACTGTTTCTCCTGCTATGAACTGGCCCAGACTCTGAGATCCTCTGGAGAAGCCCTTCTTTCTGTCCCAACACTATCACAAACACAGCTGGTGGGAACACGAGAGAGGGCCTCCTCGGTGGCTGCCCCTAGACTATGGAACTCCCTGCCCAGGCAATAGATCAGAACGGCTCCTTCCTTGATGGCCTTCCGCCAGCAAGTGAAGACCTACCTGTTCACACAGGTGTTTAAGGAATTGCTATAAGGACAAGCTAGGATGTTGGACCATTTTAAAAATTTGATACAGTTTTTTCTCTATATATAGTTTGATCTTTTTAAAATATGTTTTATTATTTTAATAACTTTCTGTTTTAATATCATAATAATTTAATCCCCCTTTAATGTAATTTAAAAAATGTTTTTAATTGTACTGTTTTTCATGCTGTGAAGTCGCTCTGAGTCCCAGTCCTGGGAAAAGAGTGGGATATAAATAATAATAATAATGGAAACACCCTGCTTCTTGTTCAGAGATGGAAACCCTCCTTTATATTGAAGGCTGTATTCCCTTATGAGTGATATAAAAAACTTCATCTCAGACGTACAGAGAGATGTTATCAACTTCAGCTGATATGCCAGCTGCGACCCTACCTGGAGCAGAGGGACCTAGAAATGGTTGTACATTCACTGGTAACCTCTCGTCTTGATTTCTGTAATGTGCTCTACATGGGGCAACCCTTGTGCCACATTTGGAAACTGCAACTGATTCAGAATATGGCAGCCAGGTTGGTCGTAGGTAAAGCTAAATTCGACCCTATAACACCTATATTGAAATCTCTTCGTTGGCTGCCTATTAGCTTCCGGGCGCAATACAAGGTGTTGGTTATTACCTATAAAGTCTTACATGGCTTGGGTCCAGCATGCTTGTAAGAACACCTCCTCCCATACAATCCTTCCCGCGCACTCAGGTCCTCTGGGAGGAACCTACTCCAGCCAAAGAAAGCTAGGCTGGTGGCAACTTCCCAGAGGACCTTTTCAGCTGCCACTCCTAAAATATGGAATGACCTGCCAGAAAAGATCGGCCATATTACATTTTTGGAGGCATTCAAAAAGGCGATAAAGACAGATCTCTTCCAGTGGGCCTTCCCAGATTAACCTCCAGCTGAACTAACCAAACTGATCTATTTTCTCTTCCACCACCTCTCCTGATGATCTCTAGGAATTAATTCGATCTGTGCCAATCCTTAGTTACAACATCTGTAAGTAAGAATAATAATAATAATAATAATAATAATAATAATAGGTTTTATTTGTATACCGCTTTTCCTATGATCAAAGCGGTTTACAGCATACATATGCATATACAACAAAGCAAATAACAAAAAACAAACAAAAACAAAACAAAACAAACAAACAAACAAAACCTCTGCTTCTCTCCCCTCAAGATGGAGGTCGGGGGGAGGGCTCTTCTTCTTGGCAGGCAGAGGCCTGTTGTTTCTTGCCTGCTTCTCTCCCCTCAAGATGGAGGTCGGGGGGAGTCTTCTTGGCAGGCAGAGGCCTGTTTGTTTCTGGCCTCTTCTCTCCCTCAAGATGGAGGCCGGGGGGAGGGCTCTTCTTCTTGGCAGGCAGAAGGCCTGTTGTTTCTTGCCTGCTTCTTCTCCCTCAAGATGGAGGCCGGGGGAGGCTCTCTTCTTGGCAGGCAGAGGCCTGTTGTTTCGTTCTGCCTGCTTCTCTCCCCCAGATGGAGGCCGGGGGAGGCTCTTCTTCTTGGCAGGCAGAGGCCTGTTGTTTCTTGCCGCTTCTCCCCCTCAGATGGAGGCCGGGGGAGGCTCTTCTTCTTGGCAGGCAGAGGCCTGTTGTTTCTTGCCTGCTTCTCCCCTCAAGATGGAGGCCGGGGGGAGGCGCTTCTTCTTGGCAGGCAAGGCCTGTTGTTTTCTTGCCTGCTTCTCTCCCCTCAAGATGGAGGTCCGGGGGGAGGCTCTTCTCTTGGCAGGCAGAGGCCTGTTGTTTCTTCGTCCTGCTTCTCTCCCCTCAAGATGGAGGCAGGGGGAGGGCTCTTCTTCTTGGCAGCAGAGGCCGTTGTTTCTTCGCTTGCGTTCTCTCCCTCAAGATGGAGGTCAGGGGGGAGGGCTTCGTCTCTTCTTGGCAGGCAGAGGCCTGTTGTTTGCTTCTTGCTGCCTGCTTACTCTCCCCTCAAGATGGAGTCAGGGGAGGGCTCTTCTTCTTGGCAGAGCCTGTTGTTTCTTGCCTGCTTCCTCCCCTCAAGATGGAGGCGGGGGAGGGCTCTTCTTCTGGCAGGCAGAGCCCTGTTGTTTCTTGCCTGCTTTCTCCCCTCAAGATGGAGGTCAGGGGGAGGGCTCTTCTTCTTGGCAGGCAGAGGCCTGTTGTTTCTTGCCTGCTTCTCTCCCATCAAGATATAAGTGTATACTGCACTGGGGATATTGTACTGTATTTTACTGTTTATGTATAATTTTTAACAGAAGGAGGGAGGGTTAAGGGGATTAGGGAAATTTTATTATTGTTCGTATGTCTGTTTTATTGGATTGTTGTTACCTGTCTAGCTCCTGAAGCTGATAACATCTCTGTACCCGGAAGGGATAGGCGGGATATAAATAAATATATTATTATTATTATTATTATTGTTGTTGTTATTTGAAGCCAGTGGCCAAAAGGAGACATAGCAATTCTATGATTCTATATCTGCCCTTTTCTCTTTGTTATTTCTTTTCTGTTGAGTAAGATTAGGGAATTCTGCCACCTGCTGACTGAAGAGAGCATTGCAGACTGTATTTATTTATTTATTTATTTATTTTTTAAGGGATTTATTATCCCACCTTTCTCCCAAAATGGGATTCAAGGCAGCTGTAGACAAATTCTGATTAGGTAAAATTAATCCATTAAAAAAAACACCAGAATAATACGTAATATTAATGCCAAGTTTCAGATATCTAGGTTTCATAGTCTTTGAGCTCTGATGGAGACACACATGACCACACACTTTTTCTTTTATTATAAATAGCCAGTATACATTCCTATGTTGAAATTTTTTAGAAAATTGCAATGGAGAAAGGTGCCAATAGCATTCCATATATCACTCAATAAGGAGCCTTTTCCCCTAAAAATACACACTGGTGTTAGAAGTGTCTAGTTTTAATCTCAGTCATTATCTAATAATAAATAAAAAATAAAACGTTTATTTATATCACCCTCTTCTTTAGCAAGACAATCAGAGCGGCTCACACTAAAACATCCACATACAATATAATACATAAAATTACAACATCCTCCCCTTTAAAAAAAGAATTAAATATATTACAATTAAAAGAGTTTTAAAATCAATTTATAATAAAGATGACATAGGCAGGGTGGTAGTAAATACATGGTGTGAGGGGGTAATCAATCAATAATAGTGGTAGTAAAGCTTTTCCTGAAGCACCAAATTCAGAATGTATCCTGCATACTCAGTTTGTGGACTGGTGGGAGGAGACAAAAGGCCTTTTCTGTGCTGAAAGAGCAATATCATCATCATTATTATTATTAACCTTAATTTATAAAGCGCTGTAAATTTACATGTATGGACTTCAGCACACTGTGGGAAAGGACAACAAACCAAGGAATATGTTCTGTGTTGGAGGAAAAACACCTTAATCTTACTAATGGAGCAGCATTTGACAGACTATGGCGGGATACAAACCGCCGCTTTGCGGCGCTCCCCCGCCGCCGCCGCCATTTGCTCCGTGCGGGAACCGCAGCAGCCAAACCGGGTGACTCCCGCGCGTCCAGTATGTAAAGATGGCGGCGCCCTTGTGGAAGGGGCGCCGCCATCTTGTATGTACTGTATACGTACTAGGGTTAGGGGGGTGCGGAAGCACCGCCCCTTCCTAACCCTAGTACGTATACAGTACGTACTATATGGCGGTGTGTATCCCGCCCCAGTGATGCTTAATGATCAGTTAAGCTGTTCAGCAAGATTTGAGAAGGGTAATTAGGGTACTTAGAAATTGTTTTAAAATACCAGATGGTTAATAATAATAATAATACTTTTATCTCTAACCTGTTTTTTGTCGAGACAATCAAAGTGGCGACAATCAAAGCGGCTTCCAAATAAATAATGTGCAAATGCATGTTTTAAAGTGCAGACATTGGTCCAGAACTCCAGTACTGCACTAAAACATGGGAATGGCATCCTCTGACATTATAAGAAAGTTTACTATGATTAATTCTGGGAAAAGCCAAGCTCTGGAATAGAGGGAGACACTTATACTCCTACTCTTGGGACCTCCATTGAAGAGGAAGCCTTACTTTGTTTTATAAACTGGTAGAAAAAAAAGAAATGTCCATATACGCCTAAGAGGCCTAAGAGGTCATAAAATGTAGAAATCGATTAGGGGATTTTTTTTAAAACAACAACAACAACAACAACAACAACAACAACAACAGAATTTTACCCTCAATGTGTCACCCATTACTGACAAAGACTGTCAGCCTAGCTACATACAATTCAAATGTCACTTGATAGAACATATGGCTGCATCTGTCAAAGTTCAATGGTTGCTCATCAGCTGGTACTAGTTAAAAAAAGTTGCAATGAAAGAATGATACAGAGGTAGAGTGACACACTCATGAGTAAATATTAATTAAATACAATGGGTGTTTCTAAAAATGGGAGATGAAGAGAGAAAGTTTTGACCGCTATTAAAGGAAGTAACAAAGTTTATAGTGGGATGGGGAAAGCTGTTCTTCCCATTCCACTGTTGTTAGACTCTAACTCCTATCAGTCCCAGCCAGCATGGCTAATAAAGAATGTCGATAGGAGTTGTAATCAAATTCCTGGAATGCTGAAAGTTGTTCATTTCTGATTTATATGAAATAGTGGTACCAGAGACTGAATGGTTATTTATTAGAAAAAATGGCTCCAGTCTATGCATATCATTAATGCTATGTAGTAGGGAGAATCAATTGGCAAATGGATGCTAACACTTATGTAAAATTTGATTCAGTGGATCTATTTTAGTGGGGGTTAACCATTACTTTGAATATCTTTGAATTCGACCACTACTGTTCAAGAGTGTCCCAGGTTTCCACTACATCACTCAAGATATCCTACATTCAAAACAAACAATAAGGATATACAACATAGAAAGAGAAAAGGATGTACAGCCATCAGGATCAGGTGTTAAAAGTTATAGCCCATAAACATTTCTAAAAATTGTAGTGTGAAGATGCTGGATGCAATAAACTTAGCTGGAGGAGATACAAAATAGGCAATCGAAGCATGAAATGGTATAAAGGAAAGCAATCCCTGCTCAAGTTTGCACAACCATCTAAAGAAATTTATTCTTAGACTCTAGGTCTTCTTACTAGTTATGCTGATGCTATGTTTTAGTGCACACATTTAAATTACAACATCAAAACTGAAATAGAAATCCATTAGCAGACTAAGGTTTGTATGTCAGAACAGTAAGATAGTACAGTCTGTGATTTTAGAGGGAAAAAGTGAAATGACTGAAATGTCCCCAGGTATTAAACTGATGTGTCCTAAGTGGCACACACTCAGCTAAGTGCACTTAAATATAAGATTATGTCTGCAACCTCATAATGTTCTGCCTTTCCTTTGTACATGCTAATTATTATTTATTTGCTTAAAAATATGGACCTGAAATTGGCAATCTGACAGCATTCTGTGTCACTTCATTTAAATAAATGTCAACCTTATTGACAATGCACAGATTTGCTCTTATTTGTTATTACATTGGGGCTTTGGC
Source organism: Sceloporus undulatus (assembly GCF_019175285.1). Lineage (NCBI taxonomy): Eukaryota > Metazoa > Chordata > Lepidosauria > Squamata > Phrynosomatidae > Sceloporus > Sceloporus undulatus. The sequence goes on along the minus strand of NC_056523.1, from coordinate 77,248,349 downwards.
TCCAGGACCCCATGTGGATACCAAAATCCATAGAGACTCAAGTCCAATGAAATACAATGGCATAGGAAAATGTTTTCCCTTATATCAAATGGCAAAATCAAAGTTTGGTTTTTGAAATTTATATATTTTAAAAATATTTTAATAGTTTATTTTAATATTTAATAAATATTTAAAAATATGTGTATGCTTGAATCCATGGGCAAAAAATCTGAGGATATGGAGGGCTGGCTGTGTATGCTCCTATTTGGAGCAACAAAATAAATTCGATACAAGTTAGTAAACTACTCCTTTCTGTCCCCTTCAGTGAAAAGGAAAGGCAGGACTCACAGAGTAGCAGTCTCTTCCTGTTACAAGATAGGCAGATTAATCCTTTAAATCTTAAGAAAAATTGTTTCACACTTTGCTTCCTTATCCCAGATGCCCTGTATTTTCTGCAATGAACTGTAAGTTTAGCCTTCTTAAAGAAGGAACCAAAGGACAACCCCCACCCTGCTCGTGGTTCCAATAGAGGCTTTTGTGTTAGTCAACTGCAGCAAAAACAACTGTCTTGTAGGAACATAAAGAACAACATGTTTATTATGGTACAGTACATGCTTATAAGCAACAACCACTGAAAGGTGACCATACAAATGAAAGCATAACCTCTCTCACAGTATTGTTTATTACATCTTCCGAGATCCCTTTCCCTCCAGCATTTACAATGTCTCCTCCTATCCTTTCAATGACAAGAAGCACAAAATATCCTTCATACAATTTCTTCCAAAGATTTTGCAAATAACATTCCTCTACCATGTATTGATGTCTGTGTCTTTCTGATTAGGTGCACAGCAGAAATCAGAATGTGATTAATGAAAATTTCCAGAAGAAACTATTAATGTGAATAAGTGTCAAGTGAGATTAAGGATTCTACATTCTCATCTTCCTACTTCATCTTTATACAAAATAAATTAGGAGATGTGACATCATGATGATGATGATGATGATTGATGATGCTAAAATATAAATAATAATTTCTTATCCACCTCTCGCCATGGATTGAGGTGGGGAACAACAACAATTTTCAGACAAACAACATCAGTTGAAACACATCAGTTAAAATGCACATGAATTTAAAAAGACAAGTAAATTATACACATTTTTTTAAAAAAATATATCTTTAAAATTCATTTACAATTTCCAATTTAAAAATCATCTGGATGACGAGTAGCAAATGTTTCCTAAGAACAGGATTCTACTCAAGCTTTAGGATCAAGCTACTGGAGAATACTGAGTTTACTTTACATCAATCCAGAGAGTCCTTAGTGTAACCTTGAGTTGGATTTACAGTATTCTACATCCTGTAAATATAGCTCCAGTGTGAAGACTAATTTGTTTTTGCTGCAAAGCAATTTTAAACAACTCATAGATGGATATGATGATGATGATGATATGTATCCTGCCTCTTCTGGAGGATTGAGGCATGTAACAACAGAAATCAAATACAATTTATATAAACAAGTTATCAAAATATTCCCTCAATCCCCCAACCCTCCCCCCTCCTCAATTAAAATAAATAAAACTAAAAATTAAAACAGAATAATAATAATATAACACATTTTAAAATAACAGTGGGAGTGGGTACTTTTTTTTGAGCAGGCAGTAATCCTACTCTAGTAGGAGATCAGTCTTGGAAGGCCTGCCAGAAGAGATCCATCTTAATCACTTTCTTAAAAGCGTCAAGAGATGTGACACGGCGGATCTCCTCCAGCAGGTCATTCCAAATTTTTGGAGTGGCAGCTGAGAAGGTCCTCTGGGAAGTTGCAACCAGCCTGGTTTTCTTTAGTTTTTTGGGGGTTTTTTGGACTATGTGGCCATGTTCCAGAAAAGTTTCTTCCTGACGTTTTGCCAGCATCTGTGGCTGGCATCTTCAGAGAATGTTTTGCCTGGAAAAAGTGGGTGTATATATACTGTGTGAGCCTGGGAATGCAGGAGTGATTTACATGTGTATTGTTCTGTGCTGATGGCCGGCCTCAGGCTGGGAGGCTAATGCAAACGAATTGTCTGCTAATTGGTGATCATTATCTGCTGGGAAAGCCCCTGACTCAGAATGGTTTCCCATTTGCATTTGCTGAGTCCTTATTTTGCTATTCCCTCAGGACTGGTAGCCAAATTTTGTTCACTTTAAGGGTTTCTTCTTTCCGGTTGAAATTGTCCAGGTGTTTGTGGATTTCAAGGGCTTCCCTGTGCATCCTGACATGGTAGTGGTTGGTATGGTCCAGAACTTCAGTGTTTTCAAACAGTATTTTATGCCCAGGATGGTTTGTGGCATGTTCTGCTACTGCTGATTTTTCTGGCTGGCCCAGTCTGCAGTGTCTCTCGTGTTCTTTGATTCTTGTTTGCACACTGCATTTGGTGGTCCCTATGTAGACTTGTCCGCAGCTGCATGGTATGCGGTAAACTCCTGTAGCTGTGAGAGGGTCTCTCTGGTCCTTGCTTCGCTCAGCCTGAGAGGTAGGCACAGAACCACTGGAGTACCATGCCCCCCAATTCCCAGTTCTATCAAGCATTCCAGAAGGATACTATGGTCAATGGTATCAAAGGCCACTGAGAGGTCCAAGAACACCAGCAAGGCCACGCTTCCCCTGTTGATGCCCAGACGGAGATCACTGACTAAGGTGACCATGACTGTCTCAACTGTGTATCTTGACCTGAAGCCAGTTTGAAACTGATCTAGGATAATCAGTTTCATCCAAAACTGCTTGGACAGTTTTGGAAATAATGATAGCAATTCTTATTTTAGCATTTTTCAAACAGCTTTATTTATATATCTATATAGTTAAAATAGTACCCTTCCAATTAAAATACCAAAGCTGGTCCACATTAACCAAACATACACAAAACACAAAGAAAATGTTATGTGCACTGACTTTTCAATGTACTTTGCTAAGTGCATAATTACTTACACTCTTTTTTGGAAACCCAAAGCTATGTGTAGGCCAGAATAATTTATCCTACATTATAGATGGGAGTCACAGCTAAAGTACTGTGGCTGCCCTTAAGGAACTTCAGAGAGTTTTCTTGTAGAATCAGAATTGATGGCTTCTGTTCTTAACTACGACACTACACACCAGTTTAGATGGCTTATAAATATAAGATACAATTAAACTGTAAGCAAATAAATAAACATCTTCTGGAGCCTGTAAGTGAGGTGAGAAAGTGCTTCAAATATGGAAGGGCAAATGTCATGGCCTTAAATCTAAAAAGTGTTCTGTGACAGTCCGTTGCACTAGACTGGGAGAAATTGTACTTCTCTGTGTGTATGCATGCACCTCAACTTGGATTATTTTCTTTGCAAGTAACTCTTGATAAATATACTGTTAGAATCCAGGCAAGATTCACAGATTTTAGTAAATGATTAAGTACATCTTGACTATACTGAGATCTCTTCTATCTAAATCTGTGACTGCTTATGTGTGTGTCATGTGCAAGTCTTTTCCGATTTATAGCAATCCTAAGCAGATCCTATTATGGTCTCAAAAGATTCTCTTCTCAAGCATGAAAACCAAAAAACACTACCAAAGGACTATATCTTAGAACAAAAAGCAAGCAGCAGATGAAAGATCCTCTCTCCACCCCAACTGCCACTACCCTGGCCTGGGGGGAGAGAAGAAGAAGCAGTAGCTGCTGACTTAATCCCCTCCCACAATGTCCATTTTCCTTTTGTGTCATGTCTTTATTAGATCATAAGCCTGAGAGCAAGAAACTGTTTTGTTACTCTTTTACTTGTAAAGTGGCATGTATCTGATAGCGCTACATAAACAGATGATGATTATGATGATTGATCATACATCCGTAGGGTTACTGGCTGTGCACAAACTGGAAACATCTTCTGCACCTTTAATGGTTGTTCAGGAGAGGGAAAGTCAGCATGTGTTGTGTTTGGTACCTTTTTATGTGAAAAGCAAGACCTGCTGAAACTATCTCCTCTATACAACCAGTGAAGTATAGAAGTCCTCCTCAGTTTACAAACTGGCAACCTTTATTATGGCCTGGTACAAATTAGAAGAAAGGGGCAGCCAGCGTCTTTTAGTCTTAGTCTTGCCAGTACTGCCAAGGTGGGAATGAGTTGAAGCTCTTCCAGAAGGTTGTTCCAAATCGTTGGGGCCCTAGCCAAGAATGCTCTCTGTTGAGTAGATGTTAATCTCACCTTGGGGTGTTCAAGTAGGTTCTTCCCAGATGTTCTGAGAGTGCGGGGCGGATTATGTCGGGAGAGGCGTTCCCATATAGGGCTTTAAAGGTGATCACCAACACTTTCTATTGCGCCCAAAAGCTAATTGGAAGCCAGTGTAAGGATTTTAGTACAGGTATTATGTGGTCTGACCTTGAGGTACCAGTGACCAATCTGGCTGCAGCATTTTGGACTAGCTGAAGCTTCCGAACTTGGTACAAAGGTAGCCCCATGTAGAGTGCATTACAGTAATCTAAACGAGAGGTTACCAGTGCGTGTACTACAGTTTCAAGGTCCTTTCAGTCCAGAAAGGGGCGCAGTTGGCGTATCAGCCGAAGCTGGTACCAAGCACTCCTGGCCATTGCATCTACTTGAGATGATAACTGTAGGGATGAGTCCAGGAGTACTCCCAAACTGTGAACTTTGTCCTTTAGGGGAAGTGTGACCCCGTCCAGGACTGGGTGGCAAATTTCCCTGTCTGGACTTAGGGTGCCTATCACGAGTACCTCTGTTTTCTCTGGATTCAGCTTGAGTTTGTTTCCCCTCATCCAGCCCATTACAGACTCAAGGCAGGCATTCAGAGGAGAGATGCCATCCCTAGTCACTGCAGCAGTCAGAGACATAGAGAAGTGAATTTGGGTGTCATCGGCATATTGATAACACCGCGCCCCATATCTCCAGATGATCTCTCCCAGCAGCTTCATGTAAATGTTAAAAAGCATGGGGGACAGAATAGCGCCCTGAGGGACACCAGATGTCAGTTCCCTTTTGCGAGAACAACTGTCCCCCCAGCATCACCATTTGGAATCTGCCCGAGAGATAGGAACGGAATCACTGGAGCGCAGTGCCCCCAATACCTAGCTCCCTCAGGTGCTCCAGAAGGATACCATGGTCAATGGTATCGAATGCTGCTGAGATGTCTAAGAGCACCAACAGGGCCACACTTCCCCTGTCGATGTCCAGACGGAGATCATCAACTAGGGCAACCATGGCAGTTTCAACTCTGTATCCCGCCCTAAAGCCAGTTTGAAATGGGTCCAGATAATCGGCTTCATCCAAGATAGCCTGGAGTTGGAAGGCGACTGCCCTCTCAATCACTTTGCCCAAAAATGGTAGTAAAGAGGCTGGCCTATAGTTGTTCCTTATCAGGGGATCTAGAGAGGGTTTCTTTAAGAGTGGCTTAACCACTGCATGTTTAAGTGCTGATGGAAATTTCCCCTCTCTAAGGGATGCATTTATTATAGTCTGAAGCAGTGATGTTACAGCATCTCCTCCCTGAACGGTCAGCCAAGATGGGCAGGGATCAAGGGGGCAAGTCGTCCTCCTTACACATCCAAGGAGCTTGTCCACTTCATTGGTACTCACAAGCTCGAAACGATCCAGTCTAACGCAGTCCGCGAAGTCACTGGATACCTCTCTCATAGTCTCTGTTTTATTGCCGGCATCCAGATCGACCCTTATCTGAGAGATCTTATCGGCAAAGAAGTCATTGAATGCATCACAGCAGGCCATTGTTGCTTCTGGTAATACGTTCGGGGTGGGAGGCAGTTGGATTAGCTCTCTGACCACTCTGAATAGCTCTGCTGGACGAGACTCTGCGGATGCAATACATGCAGCATAGAACAAGTTCTTTGCTGTATGGATTGCTACTCTGTAGGAAACTAAAAGGTTTCCTAGGAGCGTATTGTCAGATAAGTGTCGGTGTTTCCTCCAGCGGCGCTCTAGTAGTCGCACAGCTTGCTTCATTTTCCGAAGATCTTGAGTGTACCATGGTTTTTTATTTGAAGCAAGCCAGAGAGGACGCTCGGGAGCGATGCTATCTATAGCCCTGGTTAAGTCTTTATTCCAGGTATCAACCAGGGTGTCGACAGAATCGCCGTCATTTCCAACCATAAAACCCTCTAGGGCTTCCTGGAACTTTTTGGGTTCCATTAGCCTTCGAGGGCGGATCAGTTTAATGGATCCTCCACCCCCAAGGGGGGTGTGGGTAGTGGCTTTTAGGCTAACCTTGACCAGGAAATGGTCCGTCCATGACAGTACAGTGCCCACGGGCTTTCCTGTTCCGTACAGAAGACCACATCGAGTGTGTTACCCGCACAATGTGTCAGACCCGAGACTAACTGGGACAGGCCCATGGCTGTCATGGAAGTCATGAACTCCCGAGCTGCCCCTGCAAGATCTGATGAGCCAGCCCCGAAGGGGATGTTGAGATTTCCCAAGACAAGAAGTCTGGGGGATTCCAGGACCAGCTCTGAGACTAGCTGTGTCAGCTTGGCCAGGGAGTCTGTTAGATTACGGGGTGGACGATAAACCAATAGAATCCCCAGACTGTCCCTAGCCTTCAGGGTCAGGTAAACACACTCAATGTAATCTGTCTTCCGGACAGGTCTCCTGGTCAAAGTGATGGTATTCTTAGACCAAGGCCACCCCCCCTTGCCCACTTTCCCTAACCTGCTCCTGAACAGCATACCTGGCAGGGAGGGTCTTAGCCCAGGTTACACTGCTGTCTTCTCCCAGCCAAGTTTCGATAAAGCAGGCCAGGTCAGTGTTCTCTTCTTCTAACAAATCATGGATGACATGGGATTTGTTTTTTACCGACCTGGCATTGCATAAGAACAAGGTAAGGGTCTGTGGTATGGTTGGAATGACCCTTGGATCTTTCGGGCTAACACAGTGGGTAGAAGAGGGACAGTCCGGGAGGCATCAAGATAGCGCCGCCCATACGTATTAGGGTTTGGAGGCATGTGGTTGCTGCATGCTCCTGAATCCTAAAATTGCCGCTACCACGCCACAAAACACCCATTTGTACCAGGCCTATGTTCCCCGAGTGACCCTAAACTAGCTGATCTCAGAGGGGAGTGTGTGTGTGTGCTTCCATGAAGAGAGAGCTCCTTTGAGAAAGGAAAATGTGTCAGAAGTAGTTTTGAAGTATTAATAGAGACACTCTGCAGCAACTGCCTCTCACTCTCTGTGCTAGAAAGGGGCTCTAAGAGCTGGCAGAGGAGCACTCCTATGAGTGAGCTTCTCTCTTCTTCTCTCCCCCCCCCCCGCCCCTTACTGTATTAATTTGGTGCAGCTGGAAGGAGTGCTTTGGCCTGGGCTGACTGCCAGGGTTCTCACAAGCACATAAGGCCTGCTGAGACAGGCTGCCAATGGACAGGAGCAGGCTAAGACCTCAGCTGAACAATGAGAGGAAACAGAGTGGGAATTCCATCCTGAGGAAAAGTGGAGACAGGAAATCAAAGGGACATTTAACCAAACTCTGCCCTTCCTCCCCAGAAAATGCCACACAGTGACATATCAGTGTCTCAGTGAAAAGCCAGGCTACATTCTCCAGTGTTCAGCAACTGACCTCAGTGGTCTCCAACGTCTTTCCCATCTTTAACTTCCCCCTCCTTTTGGGATGGGTGTAGCCCCATCAAGGAAGCACTCTGTTAATGTTATCTCTGCTGTTCTCCCTAACAAACATTTAGGTTTTGAACTGTCTCCAGCAATTCCTAGCGCTTCCATTGGGAAAGACATTTCAGGAATTTTAATGAAGCCTGAGCCTATTTATTGTCTGAAAAAAATAAAATAAAAATAAAACATGCTTTTTTTCAGTGCTGATTCACACATGCACTTATGTCATGGCTTCTCTTGATGTGTGAATCAAACCCACTGAGAAGCACGACAGCTTAGAGAGAAAAATGCCCATTCAAATATGTAAATAATGGCCCCACAGCATGGTCAAGTGATTAAAAATGTGTGCCCAATGCATAGGAAGATAGGAAGCTGTCATACAATGCATCAAATCACTGGTTTATCTACCCAGTATTGACAGCACTGACTGGCACTCTCTCTCCAGGTTTTCATGCATGATTTTTCCTAGAGATGCTAAGGATTCAATCTGCATGCAAACCATCTGATGCACCACTCAGTTAAGCCCTGCTCCAGTACAGCAACTGATCATCGTGACATTCTCTGATCCAAGCAAGAAGCCAAATCCTAAGACCCTTCCAAAACCAGGTAAGACTGAGACTGAAATCCAACATCCCTTTAGTATAGCATAAATATCCCCATGTGGAGACAGGCTGCACCAGTGGTCCGCAATCCCCATTCAAAATAACACGTGTCAATGACTGGGTGCTTTTGTGCAATGTGTAACTGAAATGCAGAATGCACAACTGCAATGCTCAATACAATGTTGCTGCATCCACAACTTTGCTTCTGCCACTGTCAGCAGAATGCCAGCCTGGAGGTGTTAACAGTGGCAAGGTAGTGGTCCTTTGAAATGAAACTATGCAATTAAAATGTTTAAAAATGAAATTAAAGACTACAATAAAAATAATAATAAAAAATAAAACTTTAATTTATATCCCGCTTTTTGTTTCCACAATCAAAGCGGCGTACAACCTTTAAAAATACAATATATACAATTCCACCCCTTAAAAAAGGATTAAACAATTCCATCCATTAAAATTACAGATAAAAATCTAAAAACAATACTACAATAATAAAATAAGGGTGGGCAGAGTCTTAATTTGTATATGTCTGTGGGGTGAGCGTTACATGGCCGGGATCTATTCTGGGAAGGCCTGCCGGAAGAGATCCGTCTTGATAGCTTTCTTGAAGCTTTCAAGGTTGGTAATAGGTTGGTGTCCTCAAGTATACTTGCGAGTACATAAACTGGAAATGCTATGAAGAATTTCTGAGACCTTCCAAGCTGAAGGAAGCTATGTGTGCATGGGCAGAGAATCACAACAGAAAAGAACCACATTGTTATAGAAAACCAAACTTTTGTTTAAGTTGTACTTAATGTTTATGTTCTTTATGCTTTGCATTCAAGTCATATGTCCATTTTAGGATCTTCCACAACAACTTGTTTCTGTACCAAGTTCTTACGAATTTAATTATAAACACACTGACTTTTGGGAAAATTATACTACACTGTTCCTAAAATGCTTAATTTTCAATCAAAATATGGAAGCAAAAACTGTAATAAATCTATATGAATTCAACATTTTCATATTTTTGAAACTATCTCCTCCAACAGGTTAAACTGGGAGTTCAAAAGGTAAAGGTTTCCCCTTTAACAAGTTTGTCTAGTCATGTCTGACTGTAGAGGGCGCTGCTCATTTCCATTACAGGGGTACCCCGGGTTACGAAATTAATTCGTTCCGCCGCCGCTTTCGTAACCCGAAAATCTTCGTAAGGCGAAAAAGCCATAGGCGCTAATGGGGAAAAGCCGCAATTTCGTGCGAAATAGCGCCGAAAAGCACCAAAAAATTTTTCGTAACCCGAAATAACCTTCGTAACCCGGAACAGTTTTTTTAAATGGATTTTTTTCGTAACCCGGAAATTTCGTAAGGCGGCGCATTCGTATCCCGGGGTACCACTGTACTAAACCGAGGGAGCCAGAGTTGTCAAAGATGATTCTGTGATCATGTGGCCAGCAAGACTGCATGGAATGCTGTTACCTTTCCACCAAAGTGGTACCTATTTACTGTATCTACTTGCATGTTTACAAGCTTTCTCCAACGGCTACATTGGCAGAAGCTGAGACTAGTTATGGGAGCCCACTCTGTCACACGGTGCTTAGGTCTCAAACTGCCAACCTTGCAATTATGAGAGTCAGTGCCTTAACTGCTAAGCTGCTGCTTCCCTCAAACTGACAATTTATACCTCCTCAAATTTGATCAAATAGTGGAATTTTAAAAGAAATTGATATTCAGTTATTTCAAGAAACTACAGTAAAATGTTGGTTATTTACCATTAATCTGAAAACTAACATCACCCTCCCACAAAATAACTCTATATTAGTTGTTCACATTTCCATTGCTGCTCATCTATACTGACAGTTTTCTACACCATCTTCCACAGAAAGACACAGAAGAGGGTTATGAAGTTCACAGTACATCCTATGATTTATCAGGCAACATTCCAGCTTATTCCTGCAAAAACCCTGAATCTCCTGGAAGCACTACAAACTTTAAAGTGGCTTGAATGGTCAAAAGTATCACCGAGCTCCATTTTGTGCCACTGGCTCAGTTTATATATTACACCCCCAGGAGTCCCCAACATTTTTGAGCCTGACTAAGTGTTGTGGGTACAAAGAGAAAATTGCTTGGGGGGGGGGGAGAGAATCATTTATATATTATTTTAAAAGTACTTCCAAGTTTCATACAAAAAGAGATTTCCCAGACAATTTACTATAGAGCCAGGGAATGGCTATACAGTAGCCTATTCAAAAATTTGGTCCAAAAGTACGCATTAGCCCTTGGTAGTAGACTGCAAGCAGCAATATAACACAAAACAGTGCAGGTGGTGGAGAAGCTTCCCAAAGCCCACCTTCTATATCTTTGTCAAAACAGAATACATTTTTTTCTGAGACTAACTACAACACAGGATTTTAAAAGACTCTTTCCTTGTGAATTTTTGTAGTGCTAGTACATCTCCTAGGCTCAAGCCTCCCATCTTGGGATGTGTACAATACTAAATTACGAGACTGGTCTGGTACAGTGCTGTCCTAGGATTCCAGCAAACCAGGATTCAAATCCCCAATCAACCATGAAAATCCATTGGTTCTCTTTGGCTGAGTCATACATTCTCAACTTAAGAGGAAGGCAATAGCAAACCTCCTTTGAACATATCTTGTCAAGAAAACCCTGTCTTATGGTGGAAATGGCTTGAAGGCACACAACAACAATAATAGTAATCCATTAAAATGATGTAAGAGAAATCCTCACTTTTTAGTGAAACTTTTAATGACTCGAATGAAAGATCATTCACCTGCAAAAGTGGGAAGTAACCCTGAAAAATTAGGAAGTAGTTTTGCTGTTATGGAGTCAGAAAATCTTGACGTGAGACCTTCCACAGGGATCCTGTGGCTGCTCAAATAAGGTTCATAATGCAAAGATGCCAAGCCAAGCTTCCCAACCCTTCCTTTGTTAATGAATGTGCACCACTGCACTTGTGCCTGACCCAACAGATTCCATTCATCTATCTAGTACTGATACACATTTACACAAGTGACAACTTTTAGTTTGTTGCACTACACAGGCTGACAAATGTATGTCATGGACAAAGAGGACATATTTTTTATGTGTTGTCTATCTCCTTTCCAAGCAGTGTAGTGATTAGCAGCAGCTAGGAAAAAAATGACTCCAACTGTATTGGAAATTATATAAATTGAGTTCCAAATACAACTTTGGGAAATGATATGGAGGATTGTATTTGGCTTAAAGGCAGCCTATCCTCTGGAGAACAATGACCCAGAAAGAACCATGTTACTGAAAATCCAATACTTTGAAAGTAGAAGCTTTTCATTATAACAAATGCTGTGCTCTAGGGGCAGCCAATGCTTTGGTTTGCCTAATATTCTCAGCCAGATATCTATCCACAGCAATAAGAGAAACAGAACAGGGGTGGGGGAATGATAAGAAAACTCACCAGTTGGTTTAACAGAATTTGAACATGACTGACAGCTAACACCATCTTTACAACCTGCTCCGATTTTTTATGTACTTTGATTACTATAGATTGGCAAAGGCAGCCAGAAGGAACCAATAGGCAATTCTGTTGGAATATGCCTGTCAGTCATCCCATATGCACTAGGAACAAACCTGTAGTCTTTCCAATGCATTTTCTCCACATATGCATGAGAAGGGATTCTATGTGCTTGCAAATCAATTGGTGAGTCACCAAGATTGCCCTCAAACAGCATGAAGGGAAGCAGGAGATGTTTAAATTGTGGCCACATTGATATTCTAAATATCCTTTACTGCTGGAAAGACTGGCTGGGACAGATGGGAAACAAAATACAAAATTTGGAAGGCTACAATTTATCCAGCTCTAAGAACAAATGCATTGCAAACAGTAAAAGAACAGGTTGCTCACCTGTAGCTGTGTTTCTTTGAGTGGTCATAAAAACTCCAATACTATCACACTTTCTTAAGTAGCTGTGATACTGAGGACCCTCATGTTTATTGGTACATAAAATAAGACATAAACACCTTTGATACAAGGTCAGCTCTTGTGTCCCATGCAATTGTTGGCAAAGGCTCTGTGGTATGTGTCACTGTGGTTGTTCTTTTTAAATCTGTATTTGTTGCATGGTTTGTTTGTCTGCAAGAGCATAAAATGTAACTTGGGCCCATTCTGTACAGGCCAAAAGTAGGCGCCAAGCGCGTACTAGGGTTAGAAAGGGGTGTCCTTTCCGGACGCCCCAACCCTAGGACGCGCTTGGCATGTACAAAATGGCAGCGCCCGTTCTACACGTCACACGGCGGAAGTGCGCGACTTCTGGGGCCCAAAAAGAAGCTGCTTTTTGCAGCTTCTTTTTGTTGAGTCCGGGAATCGCACAGTTTGTCCGCTGTGGTTCCTGTTTTTGGGTGCTCTGTAACGCGCCTCAGTTTCTTGCAACTACTTTTCTGTGTATAGCTGGTCAACTGAAAGTAGTAATTCAAACCAGCCAGAGGAGAGCTTTTTCCAAAGGAAAAAAGTGGGTTTTTTTTAATCACACAAAACTCTTAACTGAATATACAAACTAACTTCTTATCACTCAAAGTGCAAAGCAAGAAGTAACTGTTCAGAAGGAAAAGCAGCAGTTAACCATGTGGTAAATCACAGACTGCACCAATGGTGTGTCACCATATGCATCCTTCCTTTTTCTAGCCAATTTGCATTACAAAGCTTCCTTCTCTGTCTTGTTTTCCCCCCCTCTTCACATCAATAAGAGCAGATGACATCATCAGGCCACAAAAAAGGCCTGGCAGTCAAGCTACCGGGAGGAATGCAGCACATATGCATATCACACTAACATTTCTAATTTGGAACAGTTGTGTTCTGAATCCTTTTTACCTAACTGTAGCGGCAGCGTGTGTTTTAAAATTCTCTTTGTTCATTTTGACAGCACTGCAACTTGATTTTTGTCACAGCTGTTTCTATGCTAGGAGTGTCATCTCAAAGACCAATGGGTTAATTGTAGATTGCTTTCTCAGGTGGTATTCCTCTGATGGTATGGTTCATGTACCCTGACTGGCACTTCTTTAGTTCCACAGCAATGTTAGTAAGAATGAACAAGAGATGCACTCTCACCAAGTGTCAACATGGCAAGAAGACTGTCCCTGCTGGTACATGATCATAAGTCACAATAATGATGACTCTTGGCATGCTCTCAAGAATGGGAAGGGAGGAATTGGGTTGGGAGTATTTTTGTCTCCTCTTCATTTCAGCAAGCCACCAGCCCATTTTTCAGAAACCTGACTGTCCCATCCCACTATTATAAATTTTTGGGCATAAAAACTATCTCCATTGGCCATCCAAACACATCACCCACCCAAATATGCTTTTTTAAAAATTGGAAGGGAAAGGTATGGTGGAGTACAATCAGGCATTTTAATTACTTTTTTTTTCAGTGGGAAGTCTTGGGGAGCACAATTTGTCAAACCTTACCTTGGCAACCTAACAGTAGTGATGGCATGATAGGCATGATTAGCCAGTGTATTAGTTTATTTAATGGTTTATCTTCCACTTTCCCCCCGAAACCGGAACTCAAAGCAGATTGTAATATAATATAAAATGTAAGAGATAAAACAATATGGAGTACAGAAGTTGAAAAAAGCATTAAGCCATCAATCCAATTAAAACACTAGTTAAAACAAATTAACTGAAAAAATAATTAAAACACAGGAAATATATTTTACATATTAAAAACAGCACACCTAACTGCATGTCCCTCTACTCTGGTCAGTTAAGGTTGATGGTCTGTTTAAACAAGAAGGAGAAAAGGCAACAGAGAGGGGCAAAATGAGCCTTCCTCTCTAGAGGGAATTCCATAGTCCATGAGTGGCCACCAAGAAGTCTTGCACATCTGGAAGTTCTGGGGAGCACAATTTGTCCATCCTTACTTTGGCGATCAAACAGTAGTGATGGTTTAATAACGGTGGCTAACTCTATGGTGGCAGAGGGGGAAAGACATCCCCCCAAAAATTATAATTAGGCAGGCTGATATGGTTCTGTATAGGGTGATACTCCCCTAGTGCTGAAAACATATGCATACCTTTTGTACAAATGAGAGCATTTCCTTGAGTGCAGACATTATTCTGATTATTAGTTAAGTATTGTGGTACCATGAGAGAAGTTAATACCTCTGACCCATACATGCTTCTCATCAAAACTCTATTGAGCTCTACAGCAAACAACTTCAAAGTGCTACTACTGGGAACAGAACATGGGAAGCCGCCATCACAATGAACTAACATTTAATCATAGAATCATAGAGTTGGAAGAGACCTCAAGGACCATCCAGCCTAACCCACTGCCAAGCCCCCGTGACAGATGGCCATCCAGACTCTTTTAAAACCTCCAAAGAAGGAGACTATACCACTCTTTGAGAGAGTTTGGGTCAGAGGAGAGGGAAAACCAGTCAGGTCTTTCCTAGAGGGTCCAAATGTGTGCCCTGCTTTCCAAGCATTTAAATAATCTGTGATTTCAGTGCTTATAGCTAATTGGGCGTTACGCTTTTTATGTTTATATCCATATGATTGTTTATGCACCAAATGAGCTTAGTATAATGATGAAAATCAGTTCAGCTGGCATGGTGCAGGGGTTTGAGTGTTGGGAGTAGGACACTGGGAGAAGGACACTGGGAGACCAGGGTTTGAATCCCCACTTGACCATGGAAACCCACTGGATGACCTTTGGCAAGCCACACTCTGTTAGACTCAGAACACCACAAAGGCCACCCCTCTCTGAACAAATGTTGCCAAGAAAACCTTATGATAGGTTTGCCTTAGGGTCAACGTAAGTCAGAAATAACTTGAAAGCACACAAAAGTTCCACAAAAGATCTCTCTCTTTGATAGTACTATCCAGAAGTCCCTGGCTGGCTATAAAACAAACTATGGTACCAACCTGACATCCTCTTGTTAGGTTGGTATTCCACACACTTCTGTTTCTAGCACTGCCGGTTTTTTTTTTTAAAACTTGCAAATTATTTTATCCATTACATTTAATGGTCTACCTGTTTCCCATATCACACTACTATTTATTCAATTCCTTGGGGCTATAGGAGGAAAGGTCCAACCAACAGCATCTTCAGGAATATTTTTTGTAATAATGACTTGAAAATTCAAATGCCTTTATCTATGTATTCTTCTCTTTTTGAATGTAGCTGCCAGTGACCTGAATTCTGTTAAAGGATCATCATGCATTATGTAATGTTTCTTTGCTTCAAAGTACCCCAGGAGAATCCACTAATTTAAAGAGAGCTTAAGTTACAACTGGAATCTAGTGCTCATTTAAAAATCCATCCACATTCAGAGCAACCAGTGGAGGGTCCTTAACTGGATCAAAATCAGTGACATTTCTAGTTATGCACATCACAATCTGTGATGTTCACTGGCCAATGAATTGACTTCCAAAGCAAAAGTAGGGAAACTGAGGAACTGAGTTTCAGTTTTGCAACTCCACAAACCACTGGGAATATTTACCAAAATAATATTTCCCAAGCAACTTTTCACACTGTTGCACCCAACAGTGCAAAACTACCCCAAATATAGTAGCTTTCCATAATTCTGTCCCCATGACCACCAACATACATATGTAGACTCTAGAGGTGGAAACTGTCCTCTTCTCCCAATACAGCTCCTGCTTTAAAGCAATCTTTCCTTGGTGAAGAACTGCTGGTATCTTGTTAGTGGCATATATACCTGTAAGATTCCATTATACTTGTGGATGTCATTTTTTGGGTGCTTCAGAGGTTAACATTCCTGTCCTCCATCTCGATTTACCATACAGTCTCTGAAGCTCCCCTGTCCTGCATGGCCATTTCATGACACACAGGGACAGGCCAGGACTGGGAGGCATTTGGCTATGTCCCTGAAGTCAGATGCAAAATTATTACAAAGACACTGAGATCTTTTGAGGGACTCTGACAGATCTCATGTTGGTGTAACCATATTGAAACTGGCTCAGGGACACAGCCAAATGCTTCTTTCATCCTACCGCTCTCCACAAGGCATGCATGTCAGTTTGTGGAGATCAAGGAGTTTAAAAAACTGTAAGGTTAGTGGTATATGGCTCAGTCTAGTGAAGATCCACATGCAGAACTACTATCCTCTGCTGAGCCATACATGATTGCTGCCAATGTCTTTTACTGTCATGCATTCAACAACCTGACACTTTGCATTCTGATGTTTTCCTTGAGACAGCTATGTTTTGGCCTTAAGCAGTCTCACTCCCAGCCCCCCCCCCCCCCCCCCCCCCCCCCTCCAAAGCCCCCCCCGGGCTTTTTCCCCCCCCCCCCCCCCGAGATTATTTGTCTTGCTACCTGTTGTCCAGTTTGCAGCTGCCCCCCTTTTGGAAGATGTGTCTTCTTTGCTGCAGGAGTTGGGTGAATGATATTTTTACTAAAAGAAAGTTCAAGGTTATTTCCTTGGACTCTTTAGTACTTAGGAATACTGCATTTTTTTTAATATTCCAAAATAAAAGACCTCGTAAATAAAAACACACACACATTCTCACTCACCCCAAAGCCTCAACAAACAGGACAAGAACTCATTTACGAAGAACACAGTATACTGTAACTGAATTGAACCAGCAACTGAATCACGAAACCTTCCAGAAAGAGACAGTGTGTTGAATCAAACCAGTCTCTTTTGTCCTATAGCCATCAAGGCAGCAATCATTCTCCTTGGACTATACTGACTTAACACAGGAATGAGTAAATATACTCGATAGCCAGTGTACAATTAACAACTCTATTTAATAGTTGCATTTCTAGTTTCCCAGGATCAACTGGTAGTCCAAGTTTTGGAAGCGTGAAGACCTGACTTTTCTTTTTGCAAAACACAGCCAAGATATGCACTCATGTCACACATGATTTGACATAGCACCCTTTGTTTCTTTTGTGCAGAAATATGCATCAATTTTGGCTTTTTGCATTGTAATCCCAACTTTTACAAAGGGTTTCCACAGTAATGACTTCTTTTTGCATCCAGGAGTGACAACTGCCAAGAGGATTACACTGGCACCATCTCAAATGGACATTTTTGTGCCAGAATCCCACTACGGTTCGGCTTAGTGGCATTCAACTTATGCTCCAGTTATGCCAGACCAGTATGCTCTCTTTTCTAATTGAGCCCAGGGGCAAGTACATCACAAAGGCATTATAACAGAACAATTAAGAAACGCAAGGCACTGTCTTTCCTTTAAGCAGGACAAGGAGAAAAAGTGAGAGAAAAAACAGGTGCCTGTCAAAGCATCAATAAATGTTTGGTTGAAAGTTGTTCCAACTGTAAATCTGGCTCTCTTAATGTGTTGTGATGCACCATTCCTTTCTAACAAGTCAGCAAATTCCTTTGTTGAAAAGCAATACTTTTTAGAACAACCACATGCAGGGCATTCTGAACGATTCCATCTCCCCAGTACGCAACAGAGAAGAAACAGCAATTGGTGTATTTCTTGCTGTCTTGGCAGGTAATTGAATCTGCTGTGTTTCACATTATGATTAACTGTGTAGATGCCTACCATCAAACGGTGACATCGTTCTAGAACTTGTAAAGCTACTTTTTAAAAGTAGTTTGTTCTTGTTACCTGCTATGGTGTTTGGCAAGCAATTTGTTCCTGTTATTTATTACAGTATTGAAAAGATTACATAAAAATGCCTCTATTAATGCTTAACATCCATTAAATTGTAACTTTAAAAAATAACTACAGTAGGAACCATTACTTACAGTAATAGGGTAGCTCAATTCCCACTTGCATTATTTTTGAAGTGTGATTTAATTATGCCCTTATTTGCCAAAAAAATAAATAAATAAGTAATTATATAATTATTTGTAACATTACTTTCATCATCTGTGCAGTTCTAGCGATTACTCCAATCTTTATACTATTTACAGAGGCTGTTCCAAACAGTGGTATTGGGAGACTCTTCTTCAACATCATGGCAATTAGCAGTAAGAAAGGACAAAAAAAA